>NC_058522.1:369247528-369555028 GCF_904849725.1 Hordeum vulgare subsp. vulgare | reverse complement strand
GAGTGTTAGCAATAATGAAAGACTATAAGATGATTGAGTATGTGGATTTGCTTTACAAGCTCTTATATTGACTCTTTCCTATGTTATGGTAAATTGGAATTGCTTCAACGATTGAGATCATAGTTTGTTAGTTCTCAATAGAGTTCTTGATTCATATTTTACATTGCAAATGAATTGTTACACTAGCATAAGAAATTATATGTCAATATGTGTTGTTGTTCTAAAGATAAACATGATGCCTGATGACCCACAAGTATAGGGGATCAATCGTAGTCCTTTCGATAAGTAAGAGTGTCGAACCCAACGAGGAGCAGAAGGCTCTGATAAACGGATTTCAGCAAGGGAATAACTGCAAGCACTGAAAGTAGCGGTAACAAGTGATTGTGTAGCGAGGTTAAACGTAGCAAGCAAAGAGTAACAAGTAACAAGTAGTAGCAACGGTGCAGAAAGTGGCCCAATCCCTTTTGCAGCAAGGGACAAGCCTGAACAAAGTCTTATAGGAGGAAAAACACTCCCGAGGACACACGGGAATTTCTGTCATGCTAGTTTCATCATGTTCATATGATTCGCGTTCGTTACTTTGATAGTTTGATATGTGGGTGGACCGGCGCTTGGGTACTTCCCTTACTTGGACAAGCATCCCACTTATGATTAACCTCTCTCGCAAGCATCCGCAACTACAAAAGAAGAATTAATACAAAGTCTAACCATAGCATTAAACTAGTGGATCCAAATCAGCCCCTCATGAAGCAACGCATAGACTGGGGTTTAAGCTTCTATCACTCCAACAACCCATCATCTACTTACTACTTCCCAATGCCTTCCTCTAGGCCCAAATATGGTGACGTGTTATGTAGTCGACGTTCACATAACACCACTAGAGGAAAAACAACATACAGCATATCAAAATACCGAACGAATATCAAATTCACATGACTATTATCAGCATGACTTATCCCATGTCCTCGGGAACAAAAGTAACTACTCACAAGACATAATCATAATCATGACCAGAGGTGTAATGAATAGCATCAAGGATCTAAACATAAACTCTTCCACCAACTAATCCAACTAGCATCAACTACAAAGAGTAATCAACACTACTAGCAACCTTACAAGTACCAATCGGAGTCGCGAGACGAAGATTAGTTACAAGAGATGAACTAGGGATTGGAGAGGGGATGGTGCTGATGAAGATGTTGATGAAGATTCCTCCCCTCCGACGAGAGGAGTCTTGGTGATGACGATGGCGACAATTTCCCCTCCGGGAGGGAAGTTTCCCCGGCAGGATCGTCTTGCCGGAGCTCTAGATTGGATCTGCTCAAGTTCCGCCTCATGGCGGCGGCGAAACCACGAAAAAGCTCCCTCCTGATTTTTTTCCACACCAGGACGCTTCCTATAGCAAAAGAGGGGGGCTAGTGGGCCTTCAGGCAGCCCACAAGCCTGCCCTGCGCCACCAGGGGGGTGGTGGCAGTGGGCAAACTTGTGGGGCCCTGGTGGCCCCCCTCTGGTAGTTCTTTCGCCCAGTATTTTTAATATATTCCAGAAAAAATCCACGTAAATTTTTAGGGCATTTGGAGATGTGCAGAATAGTGGACTAGGATTTGCTCCTTTTTCCAGTCCAGAATTCCAGCTGCCTGCGTTCTCCCTCTTCAAATAATCCTTGCAAAATAAGAGAGAAAAGGCATAAATATGGTACCACAAGTAATATAACAGCCCAAAAAGCAATAAATATCAACATGAAAGCATGATGCAAAATGGACGTATCAATGCCTTCATGTCCATATATTATTTTTATCGACACCTCTATATCTAAACATGTTGGCATATTTATCGATCTCGGTTTTCGCTTGAGGACAAGCAAGGTCTAAGCTTGGGGGAGTTGATACGTCCATTTTCCATCATGATTTTATATGGATATTTATTGAATTATGGGTTGTTAATACACATTATGGTACAATACTTATGCCTTGTCTCTCTTATTTTACAAGGTTTACATGAAGAGGGAGAATGCCGGCAACTGGAATTCTAGACCGAAAAAGGAGAAAATCTGAGAGACCGATTCTGCACAACTCCAAAAGTCCTGAAAACTTATGGAGAACTATTTTTGAATATATAAAAAATATTGGGCGAAAGAAATACATCAGGGGACCCACCGGGTGGCCACCGGCCAGGGGCGTGACCTACCCCCCTAGGTGTGCCCCGCAGGTTTGTGGGGCCCCTGGTAGGCCTCCGGTGCCCATCTTCTGCTATATGAAGGGTTTTGACCTGGAAAAAATCATATGAGAACTTTCGGGGCAAAACACCGCCGTCTCGAGACGGAACTTCGACAGAACCAATCTAGAGCTCCGACGAAGCTATTCTGTCGGTGAAACTTCCCTCCCGGAGGGGGAAATCGAAGCCATCATCATCACCAAGGATCCTCTCATCGAGAGGGGGTCAATCTCCATCGACATCTTCATCAGCACCATCTCCTCTCCAAACCATAGTTCATCTCTTGTATCCGATCTTTGTCTCAATACCTCAGATTGGTACATGTGTGTTGCTAGTAGTGTTGATTACTCCTTGTAGTTGATGCTAGTTGGTTTACTTGGTGGAAGATCATATGTTCAGATCCTTAATGATTATTAATACTCCTCTGATTATGAACATGAATATGCTTTGTGAGTAATTAAGTTTGTTCCTGAGGACATGGGATAAGTCTTGCTATAAGTAATCATGTGAATTTGGTATTCATTCGATATTTTGATGAGATGTATGTTGACTCGCCTCTAGTGGTGTCATGTGAACGTCGACTACATGACACTTAACCATTATTTAGGGCCTATGGGAAGGCATTGGGAAGTAATAAGTAGATGATGGGTTGCTAGAGTGATAGAAGCTTAAACCCTAGTTTATGCATTGCTTCGTAAGGGGCCTATTTGGATCCATATATTTCATGTTATGGTTAGATTTATCTTAATTCTTCTTTCGTAGTTGCGGATTCTTGCGAGAGAGGTTAATCATAAGTGGGATGTTTTTCCAAGTAAGGCCAGGACCCAAGCACCAGTCCACCCACATACCAAATTATGAAAGTAACGAACGCGAATCATATGAGCATGATGAAAAGTAGCTTGACAAAAATTCCCATGTGTCCTCGGGAGTGCTTTGCTTTATATAAGAGTTTGTCCAGGCTTGTCCTTTGCTACAAAAGGATTGGGTAACTTTGTTGCACCATTTTTACATTTGTTACTTGCTACCCGTTATGAATTACCTTATCACAAAACTATCTGTTACCGATAATTTCAGTGCTTGCATAGAATACCTTACTGAAAACCGCTTGTCATTTAGTTCTCCTCCTCGTTGGGTTCGACACACTTACTTATCAAAAGGACTATGATAGATCCCCTACACTTGTGGGTCATCAGTGAGAATGGGAAATGCACGGTATCGAAGAGGATAGCAAATATGTGGAGGTGAGAGTGTGTATATACATGGATTCACATTAGTCATAAATAACTCACATACTTATTGTAAGATTTTATTAGCTCTCTCAAAGCAAAGAACTATTCGCATGAGTGGTAGGAGTTAACCATCGCACGCCCTCGGCTTAAACAACACTAGGATTTCTACGAGGAATAAGTATGCTCACACATCAGCACCATGCCATAAAAATATTTATATGAAAAACAAGTTAACATCCTCTAATTCATGATACCCTTATCAACAAATGATCATGCACTCATGCTCTTTCACATTACAACATTAATATCATTAACCATGATTTCTCTTTTATGTGCTACATGTGGTTTTGATTATGCACTCATTGAATACTTATTTTCCTGAACTAGTCTTATAACCCATGCAAATTACCATTGCTATTTATTTACTGTCAAAGAAGTATAAGTGAAGAACATGAGTGCAATTATTTCTATAAAATCTATATGCCATCGTTCTCTAAAAGATATAAGTGAGGCACTAGAGCAACTGATATGCTCAAAAAATGTAAGTGAGGCACACACAGTATTCTAATAAACCATGGTGATAGTGTGTATCTCTCAAATAGGTGTTTCCGTTAAACAATGATTTTGGGAAGCTAAAAACAATAGTCAAACCACGCTCCAAGCAAAACTCATATCATGTGATAAATAAAAATATAGCTCCAAGTGACATACCGATGGATTAAGACGAAAGAGGGGATGCCTTCCGGGGCATCCCAAAGCTTAGACGCTTGAGTCTTCCTAGAATAGTACCTTGGTGTGCCTTGGGCATCCCCAAGCTTAGGCTCTTGTTGCTCCTTATTCCCTCGTCTATCGCAATAACACCCAAAACTTGAAAACTTTTGCACACAAAACTCAACAAAAAATTCATGAGCTCTGTTATTATAATAAACATGTAATATACTTTATGTACTGTTATGAATTGATTCATATGTTATTCTTGCATAAAGTATTGTATCGAACTTCTCCATGATTTATATCCCCTGATATAATCCATAGCATCACCAAAATAGGCAAACTATGCAAGCAAAAAAACAGAACAGTCTGTAAGGATATAGTTAACTGCCATACTTCTGTAACTCCACACATTCTACAAAATTAGGAAGACCTAGGGGGTTTGTAAATCAATAATTTTTTAAAAATCATATCAAAAAGACATTCACTAAAATCAGAGAAATTCTGCACTCGACGCGAAAGTGCATGTTTTTGCACCGTACCAATTCTACTCATCATGCAAGTCATCCCAAAGGATTTACTTGGCACCAAAACTAATTTAAACACGAAAATAAAATCATTACAATAGAAATAATTATGTTATGAAAAAAACATAAAGTAAAAAAGCAAAATTAACGATAGCTATTGGGTTGCCTCCGAACTAGCACTACTATTTTAGGCCCCTAGCTAGGCATAATGCATATGATCAAGTGTTGTCATCTTTGACACTCAACCCATGATAGATTTGTAAGGCTGTTTGACTATATTTCTAGGCAAGTGTTCCATCCCTTTCTTTAATGGGAATCAGAATCGTATATTTCCCTCTTTCGTATCAATGAATGCACCTATAGTTCGTAGAAAAGGTCTCCCAAGTATTATTGGACAAGATGGGTTGCATTAAATATAAAGAACTATAAAATATTTAGGCACATAATTTCTCATTGCAATTATGAGAACATCATTTATTCTTCCCAAAGGTTTCTTGATAGTAGAGTCCACAATATGAAGATTAAGGGAATACTCATGAATATTAGTGAGACCAAGCACATCACATAAAGATTTAGGTATGGTTGAAACACTAGCACCTAGATTAGACAAGTCATTGCATTCATATTCTTTGATATTAGCTTTGATAGTAGGTTCCCATTCATCATACAACTTTCTAGGAATAGGGACTTCTAACTCAAGTTTTTCATCACAGACTTTTACCATAGTTTCTACTATATTCTGAGTAAAAGCGTTATTTTGTTCATAAGCATTGGTTGAGCTAATAATGGGCTACCGCAAGGAAATACATTCTACTAAAAATAAATTATCATAATTAAAATCCTTGTGATCCAAGATAGTGGGCATATCACTAGTTAAAGTTTAACCTCTCGAAACCCACTTTTTCAGTTTTATCATTAGAAACCATCACCCTCCAAGCAATTTGGACGCTCTCTAACTAGACTTGGCTCATCTCCAGTCCCTTTATCATTTATTTCCATAGAAGTAAACAAAGATTCATTAGAAGAAGTACCAAGTACTTTAATATCTTCCTCATGATTGTGGTAAAAACCAGGTGGAAGAGCTTTTTCTAGGAATTCCTCCTTAGCTTTGGACTTGGCGGTCATCTCCCTACTTTCATTCATAGATATTTGGATAGATTTAATAGTCTCATTAAAGTCATCCTTTTGTGGCAAAGTTTTACTTTTTAGAGTCTGTACATCAAGAGTAATCTTATCCATGTTTCTATCCAAATCATCAATTTTATGCAACTATTCCTCTACCATAGTGTTGAAATATTTTGAGGATTAATGAATTCTTTAATGGTATTTCAAGTATCAGAGGATAACTTATTACTATTGGTAGAGGGATTTCTATAAGAATTGGCATAAGAGTTGCCATAACCATTAGAGGAGTTATCGGGATATGGCCTAGCATTGAAATTACCTCTATGGGCATTGTTATTAAAAGTATTTTGCAAGGTAAAATTCACATCAATGGCATTGTAATTTTTCTCAATCAAATTATACAATGGAATGTAATTAGGATCAACATGATCATTTTTATTGGCAACCAAATTCATAATAGCATCACCTTTTTCACTCAAAGTATTGATTTCCTCAACAGAGTTTACCTTCTTACCAATTGGAGCTCTTTCGGTATGCCATCAAGAGTAGTTTGTCATGACGTTTTCCATAAGTTTGGTGGACTCTCCTATGGTCACCTCCATGAAGTTCCCACCTGCAGCAGAATCTAGAAGATTTATAGATACAAAGTTCAGTCCAACATAGAAATTTTGGATAATCATCCACAAGTTTAAACCATGACTAGGGAAATTTCTAATCATCAATTTCATACTCTCCCAAGCTTGTGAAACATGTTAATGATCATGTTGTTTAAAATTCATTATTTTATTTCTAAGGGAGATGATCTTAGAAGAAGGAAAATAATTGGTAATAAAAGCATCTTTACACTTATCACATGTTCCAATACGGTTACGTGGTACAGATGAGAACCAAGATTTAGGTTTATCACTTAGCAAAAAAGGAAATAATTTTAATTTAAAAATATCATTATCCATGTCCTTGTTCTTTTTCATATCACAAATTTCAATAAAGGTATTAAGATCAGCAGCGGGATCCTCACTAGGACTTCCCGAAAATTGTTCTTTCATGACAAGATTCAGCAATGAAGCATTTATCATAAGCCTCCACACTAGTGGCAAGTGGTATAAGAGTTCTAATAAAATCATTGTTATTAGTATTTAAGAAGTCACGCAACTTAGTAGTATCTTGCGACATGGTGACCCAGCAAGCAAAGTAACAAGCAAGAGAAGTATACTAGCAAGTACGACAAGCAAAGAAGTAAACTAGCAACTAGCAAAGATAAATATTTTTTATTTTTTATGAAGCAGGAAAAATATAAAAGAAAATAAAAACAAGAACAAGGTAATGACAATTTGTGTGAAGTTACTTGATAGATGTTGATGATACTCCCCAGTAACGGCGCCAGGAATCTTTCCTCATACTTGTGATCTGTGTTGGGTTTTCCGTGAAGAGGAACGGGTGATGCAGAACAATATAGGTAAGTATTTCCCTCAGTAGAAAACCAAGGTTTATCTAACCAATAGGAGAAATAACCAACCCTCGTCTTCAGCGGCTACACACAAAAGAGCAAACACTTGCACCCAATGCGGGCAAGAGGGTTGTCAATCCGATTGGACTCGTTATTTGCAAGCTTGTAAGTAGTGTGGTTGGTAGTAGATAATTGTAAGTTGCAAAATAAAATAAAAACTAAATAAGTACATCAAGGTATTGGATCATATGTAAACTTATAAGTGAATAGACTCGGGGAGGCACATTTTCCCTAGTGGCATCTCTCATGAAAGTAAGCATATGGTGGGTAAACTAATTATTGTTGGGAAATTGTTAGAAAAGCACATAGTTATGTGATATTCACGGCAATGATCATATGTATAAAGACATCACATCCATAAGCAAATAGGACGACTCCTCCCTGCACCTATTACTATTACTCCACCCAGCAACCGCTACCCATCATGCATCTAGAGTATTTAGTAAAACAGAGTAATGCTTGGAGAACAATGACATGATGTAGACAAATAGAACAATTAATATGAATTAACCCCATTGTTTTATCCTTAGTGGCAACAATAAAAAGACATATCTTGTCATGTTCTTTCATTGGGATATAAAAACCTGTCAGGTTGAACCCACTACAACACACCCCTTTCACTGAAGAAAGATCAATCTACTTGGCCAAAGCCAATCAATTGATCAGGGAGATTTACGAAACTATAATGATCATGCACATAAGAATCATAATACATTTCAGAGAAGACTCAAATATTTTTCATATAATTTGAACATAAACCCACAATTCATCGGATCCCAATAAACGCACCGTACAAAAGAATTACATCGGGTAGATCAAACCAAAGATGTGTTGATCATTGTATGAATATCAAGAGAGTGAGATAGCCATATAGGTACTAACTATGGACCCATAGGTCTATGGTGAACTACTCACACATCACCATGGGAGCGGCAAGGATGATGTAGAGGCCCTTCCTGATCGCCCCCCCCCCTCTGACAGGGCATTGAAATAGGGCTCCATATAGGCACACGACAAAAGAGAAGCTTGCTATGGCAAACAAGATTGTTTCGAGTGGCTATCTAGGGTTTTTGGAATATATATGAATTTATAGGCCAGAGAGGGCACCCGGAGGGAACCGAGGGGGCACGAGGAAACTAGGTACGGCCTACCCCCACGGTGAGCCATGTTGGCTCGTGTCTCCCTTGTGAGGCCTCTAGTCTCCTCCCGAAGCTTCCAGGTCTTCTCTTGGTCCAAAAAATAATATTAAAGTTTCATGGCAATTGGACTCCGTTTTGTACTTTAAACCTAAAAAGCCAAAAACATGCAGAAAATAGCAACTACCACTTGGCACTGCGTTAATAGGTTAGTGCTCAAAAATAATATTGCTTGGTAAATAAACTCCCAAAAAGTATGCTATAATGATAATATAATAGCATGGAACAATAAAAAAATTATAGATACGTTGGAGACGTATCAAGGGTTCACAAAGCCGGGAGGTTTTTTAACATGTACTTCCTCCTCAATTTCACCGTTAAGAAGAGCACTTTTGATATCCATATGGTAGAGACTAATATCATGGTGGTTGGCATAAGTAAGAAGTATGTAAATGGCCTCAAGTCTGGAAATGGGGGCGTAAGTCACACCATAGTCCATACCTTCGACTTTAGTGTAGACTTGAGCCACGACATGATCCTTGTTATGTACAACTTGACCGTCCTCATCTTGCTTATTGCAAACCCCCCCCCCATTCTGTTCCAATGATGTTCTGCTCATTCTTGGGTTTCTCCACTAGTGTCCAAAATTCATTCCTCTCTAGGTTGTGTAACTCCTCATGCATGGCGTTCACCCAATCTAGGTCTTCAAGGGATTCTACCACCTTCATAGGCTCAATGTTATAGATAAACGAGTAATGCTCACAAAATTTACCTAATCAAGTTTTAAAGCGAGTGATTCTCTTGGTTTTTATGTGACCAAGAATTTGCTCTAGGGGTGATTCTCCTCAACTCTTGCTCGAACTCGTGGTAGCTTTCGCTTGTTATATGGAGGAGCTTCCTCATCATCTTCTTCTTCTCCGTTGTTGTTGAAGGTATCATTCCCTTGAGGAGCTGGTGAAGGAGGTTGAGGTGGATCATCTTGATGTACTTCTTCCTCTTCATCTTGGTGTGTACCGCTTGTGGATGCCTCCATGTCATTGTGTGGTTCACCTTGTCACGAAGTAGGAGCTCCCACTTGTGTGGATGAAGTGATTTCCTTCACCTCCATGGGATGAATCTTGCCGATGGACAAGTCTTCAATTGCTTCTGAAGGTTCCTTATCTCCTACATAATTTGACAATTGTTCGACTTGTGAGCCATTAGTCTCATCAAACTTCACATCTACCGTCTCTTCAAATTTTCCAGTGAAGTATTTGTAGACACGGTCACTAGTACAAAAACTACTTTACGTGAGCTACTTTAGTCTCGGTTTGTAAATGGATCGGCACTAATGTGACCATTAGTGCCGGTTCCAACGGCTAGGGGGTGGGCATCATTAGTCCTAGTTCGTGTTGAACCTCTAGTGTCGGTTCGTGACACAAACCGAGACTAAAGGGGTGGTGGCAGGATGGTGTCAGGCTGGGGCCCCACTAGCACCTCTAGTCCCGGTTCATGGCATGAACCGGTACAAGAATATCACATTTAGAATGGCTTTGTGTCATTAAACGGGACTAAAGGTTTCCCTATATAAGCCCTTTGTCCATCCCGTGATCGAGATCTCTGTTCTTCCCCTTTCCTCTCCTCTCTGTTCTTCCCCAAAGCTCGAGCTCATCCTTCATTTTGCTCCAAATTTGTCAAGATTTGAAGGCCCCCCATCCATCCAAGTGATCACAAAGGTTAGCAACTTTGTCCTTTTATCTCTCATTTCTAGATTAGCTCTTGTAATGCTCTATAAGTATAGTGATTTGTGGGTTCTACTTTGGGAGTAATTATATGTGGTAGTTTATTTGATTTATATGCAATTTGAGCTTAAATTAACTCTTAGTTTGCATATGTAGGTGTGGTTTACTTAGTGCTTTCCCGTCCCCGTCCTAACCACCGTCGATCGCCCGCACCGTCACGTCGCCGGCACCACCTTGGTGAGCCTCTTGTTCTTATTATCTTTTTTATAAAAAAAAAATCATGTTTGTGTGATTTAGATATATAGTTACTTGTATAATTTTCTTGCCCATACGTTGTTTTTATACATAGTGGCATGGTTTTGATATCCCTTCCCGTCGGCCCTTGTCCGGTTTATGATTTGGATGTGGTATATTCTATTTTATAACTATTCGTTGCATTTTTTGTTTATGACAAATTATGCCCATCAAGTTGACACAGATATTTTTGTCTAGGAGGTATGTGAACCGGAAATTCCAACCGACCCTCTTGTCAAGTGGTTAAATTTAGTTGAAAAAGAAAATGAGTATTTGAAAGAAAAATTGAAAAGAATTGAAGAAGAGAAGATGAAACTGGAGTTGTATGTTGCCGATGTCGTCGATGATCACAAGATCAAGATGGAGAAAATGCGCTTGAAGATTAGAAAGATTATAAAATATGCCATTTAGTGAGGCTTGGTATCATTATGTTGTTGGATCAATTGTTACCTTAGTTGTGATCTTGATGCATTTGTTGTTGCATTTAAATGCTTTACCTAGAGAGTTTGTATGTTGTTTTACGAGAATAAGTGTGCATGAACTTTATGTATGAACTTGTGTTAATTTGGTCTTTTCGGTGTTGTGTAAGGAAGATGAGCCGACAATGGATGTAGGATGACCGATGCTCTCCCCAGTTCATTGAAGGCGTGAATACTTTTCTAATTGCGGCTGAGGCAAACAAGCGAGTGGATGGCTTTATGTGTTGTCCATGTGTTGTCTGTAAGAATGATCAGAATTACTCTAGGTCAAGAATCATTCACGTCCACCTGTTTGAGTCTGGTTTCATTTCGCACTATAATGTTTGGACCAAGCATGGAGAAAGAGGGGTTATGATGGAAGACAATGAAGAAGAAGAGGATGACGACAGCTATCCTGACCATGGGTTCCGTGAATACGATGGTACAACAATGGGGGAAGAAGTTGAGCTGCCAATGCGGGAAGAAGCTAAAGAAGAGGCATTAGATGAGCCTGCTGATGATCTTTGTCAAGTCATTGCCGATGCAAAGAGAAACTACGCAAGTGAAAAGGAGAGGCTGAAGTTGCAGCGCATGTTAGAGTATCACCAAAATTGTTGTACCCAAATTGCAAAGCTGACAAGAAAAAGCAGTGCACCACAATGGAATTGCTGCAATGGAAGGCAGAGAATGGTGTATATGACAAGGGATTTGAAAAGTTATTGATAATGTTAAAGAAGATGCTTCCAAAGGACAACGAATTGCCCGACAATACGTATGAACCAAAGCAGGTTGTCTGGCCTCTAGGAATAGAGGTGCAGAAGATACATGCATACCCTAATGACTACATCCTCTACCGCGGTGAGTACGAGGATTTGAATGCATGCCCTGTATGCGGTGCAATGCGTTATAAGATCAGCCTCGATGACCCTAGTGATGTTGAGGGCGAGCGCCCCAGGAAGAAGATTCCTGCCAAGGTGATGTAGTATACTCCTATAATACCACGGTTGAAACAATTGTTCCAAAACAAAGAGCATGCCGAGTTGATGCGATGGCACAGAGAAGACAGTAAGAAAGACGGGAAGCTGAGAGTACCCGCTGACGAGTCGTAGTGGAGAAAAATCGAGAGTAAGTGGTGGAATTTTGCAGCTAGCGCAAGGAACGTTGGTTTGGTCTAAGCGCAGATGGCATTAATCCTTTTGGGGAGCAGAGCAGCAATTATAGCACCTGGCCTCTGACTCTATGTATGTATAAACTTCCTCCTTGGTTGTGCATGAAGTGGAAGTACATTATGATGCGAGTGTTCGTCCAAGGCCCTAAGCAACCTGGCAACGACATTGATGTGTACCTAAGGCCATTAGTTGAAGAACTCTTACAATTGAGGAATGAAAATGGTGTACGTGTGTGGGATGAGTACGCATAGGAGGAATTTGACCTACATGTGTTGCTGTTTGTGTCCGTCAATGATTGGCCTTCTCTCGGTAACCTTTCAGGACAAACAAACAAGGGATACCGCGCATGCACACACTATTTGGATGATACCGACAGTATATACTTGGATAATTGTAAGAAGAATGTTTACCTGGGACATCATTGATTTCTTCCGAGCAGGCATCCCGTAAGAAAGAAAGGCAAGCATTTCAAAGGGGAGGAAGATCATCGGAAGAAGCCTCGCCACCGTACTGGTGATGTTGTACTTGATATGCTCAAGGATTTAAAAGTAATGTTTGGAAAGGGTCCTGGCGGACAATCTGTTCTGAATAACGCTGAAGGACGCGCACCTGATGTCTACGCACGCTTCTATTCTTGTAGACTATGTTGGGCCTCCAAGCGCGAAGGTTTGTAGGACAGCAGCAATTTCCCTCAAGTGGATGACCTAAGGTTTATCGAACTCAGGGAAGTAGAGGTTGAATATGGTCTCTCTCAAGCAACCCTGCAATTAAGAAACAAGAAGTCTCTTGTGTCCCCAACACACCTAATACAATGGTAAATTGTATAGGTGCACTAGTTCAGCGAATAGATGGTAAAATATGAGTGATAGGTGTGGCAAAGCAAGGTAATAAAAATCTGTAATAAAAAATACAGCAAGGTAGCAAGTGACAAAAGTGAGCATAAACGGTGTAACAATGGTGAGAAACAAGGCCTAGGCTTCATACTTTGACTAGTGGCAACTCCCAACAACATTAACATAGTGTAATCACATGATATTTCCACTAAAACATGCAATGGAGACGTACTCGGAGGTCATTCCTTTGTGATCAAGAGAGGACGAGAATTATGTAGCGCTACAAAAGCACACCTTAGAGTTCGTAGTTCTCATCTATTGATTTCCCAATGTCACCGCGGCCATCCAAAGAGAGTACCACAATCACCACAACATATCTCAAGGATAGTCAAAGACAAGCACCAAGAGACTCTCAATCTTCAATCAATTCACAAAAGAGGAAATCACTCATGAAAATATTCTTCTAATCCATGTCCAATAGACCGCTGTCACCATGATCTCGAAGATTATACTAGATAAGATCAAGTGAGTACATCAATCCAATACATAGGAGAAGGAGAAACATCATGGGATCTCCCTAGATTAACATAGCCTATGATCACAATCGAGATCACATCATGGGAGAGAGAATTAACCACATAGCTACTGTAGAAGACCTCAGCCCTGAGAAGGAACTACTCCCGCTTCATGGAGGGAGGAAGCAACATCGGTGGAGATGAATCCGGGGGCACTTCCTCGTCCCGGCACGGTGCCGGCACAGGAATTCTGGATCCTCGAAACTTGTTGGCGATGACGGCGGAGATCGGAATTTCTTCTAGAGAAAAGGTTCCGCAATCAAGGTTTCCTCCACGGGGGTGAAAACAGGAGCCAAGGTAGGGCACCACCTCCTCGCGCGGCCAGGGGGCAGGCCGCGCCACCATGGTGCCTGGAGGCCTGGTGGCCCCCTCTGGCCCTCCTTCGACCGTCTGGAGTCTTCTAGAACGCTGATTTTTTATATATATTTTTGTGGAATTTTTCGGGCACTGTAAATATGGGTATAAACCTGCAATTCACATACATCAGCAAACAGAAACTGGCACTGGGTGCACTGAGTTAGTAGGTTAGTCCAAATATGTTGAAAAATGTATGAAAGTGTACAAAACACATAGAAATATCACCCAAAACTTGCATGGAGCAAGCAGAAATTATAGATACGTTTGGGACATATCAGCACCCATGTGGAAGAAGAAATCTATATTTTGGGACCTACCCTATTGGAAAGACCTAGAGGTCCACTCTGCAATTGACGTGATGCACATGACGAAGAATCTTTGTGTGAACCTTCTAGGCTTCTTGGGCGTGTATGGGAAGACAAAAGATACACCGGAGGCACAGTAATACCAACAACGTATGCATGGAAAATACGGCATACATCAGGGTCTTGCCAGCTACGCTCTTACCAAAGAAGAGAAGGAAATCTTCTTTGAATGCCAGCTGAGTATGAAGGTCCCATCTGGCTTCTCGTCGAATATAAAGGGAATAATAAATATGGCATAGAAAAAGTTTCAGAACGTAAAGTCTCATGACTTCCACGTGATTATGACGAAACTGCTTCCTATTGCATTGAGGGGCCTTCTACCGGAAAATGTTCGATTAGCCATTGTGAAGCTATGTGCATTCCTCGATGCAATCTCTCAAAAGGTAATCGATCGAGAAATCATACCAAGGTTAGAGAATGATTTGGTGCAATGTCTTGTGAGTTTCGAGTTTGTGCTCCCACCAGCCTTCTTCAATATCATGACGCACGTCCTAGTTCACCTAGCCGAAGAGATTGTCATTCTGGGTCCACTCTGGGATGTGCCGACTTCACTATCATCATTTTCTACTGTGGTGAGTTTCTCGACTTATATATCTGGAAAGTCCCACTTCGTACAAACCGAAAGGAATCTTTGTAATAGTATGGGTACTTATGTGTGATTAATTTCTCACATCATTTGCTATTTTTCATGCATATACTGATTTTTTTAGCTAAATGACCCTGAAATTGCAAAGAACTACAAATGAACTCTGAAAAGGTTGAAAGTTGGCATGGTATCATTATTTCACCCACATAGCATGTGCAAAAATGTTGAGAGGGTTACGGCAAAAACAGGATGCACTTCGTGTACAAAATGGACATTCTCTTTCGAAGTATCACAGTTTCGGATGAAAACTCATCTGTTACAAAGGCATTTCATCTTTTAAAACTTATTCCAACTCCAGACTTTTTGTGCGTTCAGTACAGGGCCGGCCCTGGGGGGGCGAACGGGGCGGCTGCCCCAGGCCCCCAAAAGTCAAGGGCCCCCTCCTAGGTATCAGCTATGTATACGTACAGGCCAGGGTTTCCTACCGAGCGTCCGACAACGAGAAGAAAAACAAGTCAACAAGCCTGAATACGTGAAAGGAAAGCCAGGACTCATCAGAAGATAATACGTGAAACAAATCGCTGGATTCCCGGTTTCAGTTTCCTTTTCCTTCGGATCTTTGTCAGACGTCAGTTTGTTTCCTTTTACTCGCCGTCTTCGACTCTCTGCCCGTCTGGCGACTCTGGTCGTCTTGCCGTCTCGCGACTCTCGCCGTCTTGCCGTCCTGCGTCAGTGGCCTACGCGGCGCCCTCTGCCTGAGGCAGAGTATCTCCTGAGCAGTCTACCTGACGAAGAATCTGCATGTTAATAGTACTATCAACCAAGCATAGCATACACCATCACGCCCAGCCGCCCAGGCCAGATCATCATTCATCAAATCCTCAAATCTGCATGTTCTGAAATCTGCAGGTTCAGAAATCATCATCTGACGAACGAAAGTACAGGTCTGCATGTTCACAAATCCTCAAATCGCCTCTATCTACAGACTACACCTCTCTTGTCTCACGTCCACACTTGTTTATTGTTCTTCTTCCTTTTTTTCTAATCCCGATTCCTGAAATTAACAGGTCAATACGGAACAGGGAATTGTTGGCAGGGTGATTAAATCATTGAGCATTTGAGCAAACGTAGTTTACAGAGAGAAGGTACTATTACTATGCCCTGTATTCGTAATTAGTCCAATATTTTTAATACGATTTGTGCTAATTGTAAAAGGTAATTGTTCCTTTCAATTTCAGCAAGGTCATGTCAGATTCTGGTAGAAAATATCCATAATGTCAATCAGGATCCCTTCTTAGATATTATAAGAGCAAGACGAGCCCTTCAAGAAATCCAGAGGAGTTGGCGATAGTTCTTGTGGATGACCAACATAATGTCAATCAGGAAGATGATGGCCATACTACTACAGAAGACGATGTTGACATCCACATGGATGATACCAATGTGAGTGATCATGATCCCATATTTAATTCATCAGCGGCAGAATCTGCTAGTGTTGATGAGGAACCGGTTATTACTGCGGATATTTATGATCCAATTAATTGGGGTAGTCTTGATAACAAAGCGAGGGATATATTAGTGGAAAAGGGACCTAAAAAGGAAGAAGAAAGTACTAAATATCATTTGGATGAAACTTCACGACATTTTTCGTACAACCATTACTCAAGAAAAATGAGCAATGGAGAGGTGCGCGATAGGAGATGGTTAGTTTTTTCAAAACAAGCAAACAAAGTGTTTTGTTTTTGTTGTAAAATTTTCAATTTCGATAAATGCAAGGGCCCGAAAATATGATGATTACTAGTTAGACATTTATAAAGACCCCGAAGGGCCCTAGAATATAGTTTTGCCCCGGGCCCCTGAAAACTCGGGACCGGCCCTGGTTCAGTATGCACCATTTGAAGCCACGTCATCAATTTTCAACCCTTTCTGACTTGATTTGCTATTTTTCATGCATTTATTGATTTTTTTTAGCTAAATGACGCTGAAATTAAAAGAACTACAACTGAACTCCAAAAAGGTTAAAAGTTGGCATGGTATCATCATTTCACCCACATAGCATGTGCAAAAAACTTGAGAGGGTTACGACAAAAATAGGATGCACTTCGTGTACAAAATGGACAATCTCTTTCGAAGTATCACGGGTTCGGACGAAAACTCATCTGTTACAAAGGCATTTCATATTTTTTTAAACTTATTTCAACTCCAAACTATTTGTGCATTCAGTATGCACCATTCGAAGCCACGTCAACAATTTTCAACCCTTTCTAACATCATTTGCTATTTTTCATGCATTTACTGATTTTTTTGAGCTAAATGACCCTGAAATTGAAAAGAACTACAAATGAACTCTGAAAAGGTTGAAAGTTGGCATGGTATCATCATTTCATCCACATAGCATGTGCAAAAAAGTTGAAAGGGTTACTGCAAAAACAGGATGCACTTCGTGTACAAAATGGACAATCTCTTTCGAATTATGAGGGTTTCGGACGAAAACTCATCTGTTACAAAGGAATTTCATTTTTTCAAATAACCTAAGAATAACCAAATTTAATATAATGGTAAAACACACTAATATTAAATAGAATAAAAAAGAATCATTGAAAAATAAATAAAGCAGAAAACAAAAAAAAATTATTCACAAACTAGTGATTCACACAAATTTCAAATAATTCAAATTTGAAAACTACTGCACTAAGAGAAAGTTTATAATTTTTTTACCTAAAGCAAAAAATGATTCACAAAGGAACTCTAAATAAAGCAAAAAAAAACAACTCAGAAACAAAAGAAAAAAATAAAGCAGAAAAAAATGAAAAATAACTTAAAAAAGCCCACCTAGTCGGCCACAATGGCGTGCATACGACAAGAAACCCAACCTGTAGTTGGGCCAGGATGCACGCCCGCAAGGCCTAGTAGGCCCACTAGGCAGCACAAGTGAGGTAGGCCTAGAAGGCATGCATTAGAGAGGAGCTCAACACATTGTCGGCGCCGGGGCTTATAAACAGGTGCCAGCTCGCCTCAACTAGCGAGGTGGGACTAAACATCCCCCGCGCCCCTCGCGAGCCCCCACCAGCTCTTTAGTCCTGGTTGGTGGCTCCAACCGGTCCTAAAGGACCCCTTTAGTCCCGGTTGGGGCCACCTACCGGGACTAAAGGGCTGGCGGGGGCTGGTGGTTTCGCACCCTTTGGGATAGCCAAAATAACCTTTAATCTCGGTTGGTGGCTCCAACCGGGACTAAGGGGGGCCTTTAGTTCCGGTTGGACCCACCAACCGGGACTAAATGGTTGGGCTATATAAGCGCGCCCTTCTTCCTCCCCGAACTTCTCTGTTTTTGATCTCGCACGACGACGCACACTGCCCCGACGCCGAACACGCCGCCGCCAAGCTGCCGTGACGCCCCTTAACGCGCTCGCCGACGCCCCCCAACGCCCTCGCCTCCCCCATCGTGAGTTCTTTTTTTGCTTTTTTCGCTTCATTGCATCCATTAGGTTAATTAAGTTAGTTTAGGGCTCTGTTAGTGTTAGTTTAGGTCACAGTAGTGTCAAATAGGTTATTGTTAGTTTAGGTTAAGTAGGTTATTAGTGCAAATAAAGAAGATTTTGGTTTAGGTTTTGATTTGACATAAAAGTGATTTAGGTTTTAGAGTAGATTTTCTTTTCTGTTTTGTTGTAGTTTTAGGCATGCAAGTATGTTAGTGTTATATATGGATTTGGGGTAGAAAAACCTAAGGAATCAGATGGTAGCATTAGATTTCACTTTTGTGCAAGTTTGTAAAAATTTCATTTTGTGATGAGGTGGCATTTTGTCATTTTCGTAGGAATTATTATGTGCATGCTTTGAAGTTTGTGTCAACATGAAAGTTCCAGCTTTTTGTGAAGACTAAGGCCTGGTATTTTTGTTGGGCATGTTACTCTAGTAGATAAGTGGATACCTTGCTGATAATATGTGTAGAAAATATTGTTGTTTGCATAGCTAGAAATATTTCCAAGTGTTGGGACTGTTGTTTCCAGGGTTGTATTGCTCTTTGGTGGTTGCACCAATGGCATGAATTGTAGTGGTTGAACCCCTCTACAACTTGGTGCCACAAGTTTGTTCATAGGACTTTGCATCATAGTTTTATTCCTTGTCAAAGTTGCTATTCTGTTGGAATTGCAGCAAGTGAAAATCTGTTATTTTCACTAAGTCCAAGATTTTGTTATTATTTTCTTGTCATGTTACTTCCATGCTAGTAAGTTTTCTGTGGGTATTTAGCCCAAGCTATGAACTCGTGATTTGTAGCATTTGGAATTCTCTTAGTCTTTTAATAAGGTATTTATCAAGAACTGATGCCCTCATTATGGATGTGCACAAGTTGATCCAATATTTTTCCTGATCTCATCTACCCTTCTATATGTCACGTTATCTTGTGTCAAAGTATTGAAGATATCCATGGCTTCATCATTAGCCAGAAGTAATAGGCGCATGATGGTACGAAGCTCTTCAAAGTTGTTTTGGAACGGAGTTCCTGATAGGATAATTCACTTTTTGGTACGAAGATCAGCAAAGGCCTTCCAAATAGCGATATTCGAAAGGCTCTTGCTAAACTTCATACCAAAAAGCTAATTATCCTATGAGGAACTACGTTCCAAAACAACTTTAGAGAGCTTCGTACCATCATGCGCTTGTTACTTTCGGCTAATGATGAAGCCATGGTTTTCTTCAATCCTTTGACACTAGACAACGTGACATATAGATGGGTAGATGATATTAGGGAAAATATGGACCATTTTCTACACAACCAGAATGGCGCCATTTTGTTAAATCCCTTAAAGGTTAAGAGAATCCATTATGATTATTAATCCTGTTCCTAGATAGGGACTAAAGGTTCCTCTCTTATATAAGAAATCACAATCCAAGCATTTAATAAATGTTAAATTTGCATAGAATTTATTCTCGAATGCTATGGAAAATATCAACACAGAATGATAAGAGGCACTGTTCGAGATCATACGCTCCCCAATACCAGATGAGAGTGAAGCAAATGACGGCTCGCAATATCTGAACAATACCGGTGATGGTATGATGTTCGACGAAGAAGTCTGAAACAATCATAATGGTGGAAATGTTGTTCTTCAAATAACAAACACCTTCGGATCGAGCAAATCTTCTATGAGCAGTAGGGCAGTTTGAGGCCTGGCCAAAATGTTGCCCGCTGACATAAAGTACAACATCGATGCAATCAAACCTAATGGCGAACCTGATGAACCTAATAAGAATGTGAAGAAGTTCATTTGTCAATGCGGAGTTATTATGAGCGTCCAAATCCCAATCTCCGTTCAAGAATGGAAAAAGGCAACAAAGGGAGATCCAAATGTTACTTTTATCGACCAAAGAGCAAAAAATATGCTTTGGGATCGCCCATGTCACATTTCACCCTACCACATCATTTGACAGATGCAAATCTGGAAAAAGTCAGGAACAGTGCTCTTAAGAAGATGGCGATAGAATTCAACAACCATAAGAAAACTATATGGGCCGCGTATATTAATACAGGAGAGCAGACTCTAGAATTCAAGGGAACACTAGAGAAGCCAATAAATCACTCGGAAGCTTTCGAGAACTTCAAGGAATACGAAGAAACTTAGGAACGGTCGAGAAAAAACAAGATTAATGCCATGAAAAAGAAGTGGTAGCATAAGCTAGGACCAGGTGGCTACGAGGTGGCCTGGCCTAAGTGGGATCTCGTTGAGCAAGAGATGATAGATGTAGGGGTCACTCTAGTTACAAGGAGTTGTTCCCCCAGGTGCAGCGCTTGGTTCTATGGGAATGTGGGGGCGTTGGACCCAAAGACAGGCGATGTTTTGGAGTGGGAATGTCTTAAAGGAGCCGATGTAAGTTTACTTGTTGCAATGAAGAGGCTCGAACAGGGGTGTTCATGCCCAACAAAGAGAACGACGAGCTTATGTGCACCCTGAAGAATCCTGAACACCCGGTAAGAACACGAGGCAAAGGTGGTGTTCCGTGGTTTGAGGGGTTTGCGGACTGGAATGCCAACTACAGAAGCCGTGTGAGAAAGAAGCCGCAGGAGGAGCACAAGATGAAGCTGGAGGAGGAGCACAGGAAGCAGGAAGCAGACCGCCTTTGCATCGTAGAATCAAAGCATGCAGAGTTGGAACTCGCTTTCAAGAGGCAGCAGTAGCAGATCGACTCACTTAGCTAGGAAAGGTGGTCTCAGCAGCGGCAGCACCTAGCAGATCGAGCATTGGATAACACTGTCCCATCCATGCCGAGAAGCAGCGTGGGTTCCGCCCCGGGTGATGATGCACTGGATAGATACCCTGTGGATGATATCATAGATACGACAACTTGTGAGATATACATAAAAGTGAAGAACATATCCATGAAGGTGGCAGACGGCTATGCTTATACAAATCCGCCTGAAGCAACCTTCCATTGCAATCTCATTCTAGCTGCCTATGCTCGTGTCGGGGGTTGATGAAGTGGTGGTAGGATATTTGGGGCTAGAGATTGACATTCCTCGAGGTGACGACGAGCACACACTCGGAGAGGCCATACATCATATCATTCTATGCAGAAAGGATTGCATTGTCTTTCCAAGGACACGAACCGCGTCAGACGGCTCCTCATCCAAGTCCGCCACAACGTCAGCCCACTCCTCCTCCTCCAAGTCCAGCACCGCGTCTGCCAACTCCTCAACCTCCAAGTCCGGCACAGCGTCAGCCCACTCCTCCTCCTCCAAGTCCGGCACCACGCCAGCCGACTCCTCCTCCTCCGAGTCCGACACCACATCAGCCGGCTCCTCCTCCAAGTCAGCCATTGTGTTAGCCATCTCCGCCGCCTCAGCGAACTCCGTCGGCTCGGCAACAACGGAAGAGACGCGCCGCAGCTACGTCGGCTAGCGTTACAACAGGAGGCAAGAAATTCAGATATGGTCCAAGCCTCAAGCCTCTTCCGAGGTTGCCTTACCACCTGACTCCCGAGGAAAACACAGCCGAAGTGCAAGCCCAAGTGAAGACCCATTTTGGACCGAAACTGTTGGAAATATGCCCTCGAGCAATAATAAAGTGGTTATTATTATATTTCCTTGTTCATGCTATAATTGTATTAACCGGAAACCGTAATACATGTGTGAATACATAGACCACAACATGTCCCTAGTGAGCCTCTACTTGACTAGCTCGTTGATCAATAGATGGTCATGGTTTCCTGATCATGGACATTGGATGTCATTGATAAAGGGATCACATCATTAGGAGAATGATGTGATGGACAAGACCCAATCCTAAGCATAGGATAAGATCGTGTAGTTCGTCTGCTAAATCTTTTCTAATGTCAAGTATCATTTCCTTAGACCATGAGATTGTTCAACTCCCGGACACCGTAGGAATGCTTTGGGTGTATCAAACGTCACAACGTAACTGGGTGATTATAAAGGTGCACTATACGTATCTCCGAAAGTGTGTGTTGGGTTGGCACGAATCGAGACTGGGATTTGTCACTCTGTATGACAGAGAGGTATCTCTGGGCCCACTCGGTAATACATCATCCTATTGAGCTCAATGTGACTAAGGAGTTAGTCATAGGATAATGTGTTACAGAACGAGTAAAGAGACTTGCGGGTAACGAGATTGAACAAGGTATAGGGATACCGAAGATCGAATCTCGGGCAAGTGTCATACTGGTAGACAAAGGGAATTGCATATGGGATTAAGTGAATCCTCGACATCGTGGTTCATCCGATGAGACCATTGTGGAATATGTGGGAGCGAACATGGATATATAGACCTCGTTGTTGGTTATTGGCCGGAGAGATGTCTCGGTCATGTGTGCATGTTTCCCAAACTCGTAGGGTCTACACACTTAAGGTTCGGTGACGCTACAATTGTTATGGGAATTGTATATGTGGTTACCGAAGGTTGTTCGCAGTCCCAGATGAGATCCCGGACATCACGAGGAGTTCCGAAATGGTCCGGAGGTAAAGATTTATACATGGGAAGTCCATTTTCGGCCACCGAAAAGGTTTTGGGGTTTATGGGTATTGTATCGGGACCACCGAAAGGGTGCCGGGGGTCCACTGAGAGGGTTCAACTGTCCCGGAGGGCCACATGGGCTGAAAGTGGAAGGGAACCATCCCCTGGTGGGCTGGTGAGAACAAGGGAGGAGGCCCAAGGCGCAAGGGAGGCCAAACACTAGGCGTGGGGCTGCCTTGGGTGCAAAGCCACCCTTAGGGCGCCGCCCCCTCCTTCTCTATGGCTGCCGCCACACCACCTAGGGAAACCCTAGGATGGCCGCCCCCCTCTCCCTCCCTCCTATAAATAGAGAGGGTTTTGGGAGGGCTGCACAGACCTTGACACCACCTCTTGGCGCAGCCCTACCTCTCCCTCTTCTCCTCCTTCGCGGTGCTTGGCGAAGCCCTGCGAGAGAACTACATAGCTCCACGGCCACCACGTCGTCGTGCTACCGAAGTTCTCCCTCAACTTCTCATCTCTCCTTGCTGGATCAAGGTGAAGGATACATCCTCGGGCTGTAGGTGTGTTGAACGCGGAGACACCTTACATTCGGTGTTCGGATCGGATCTTCCGCGATTTGAATCGCCGCGAGTACGACTACATCGACCGCGTTCATAGTAACGCTTCCGCTTTGTGATATTCAATGGTATGAAGATGATATCCCTCACTCGTTGCTAGCTTCACCTAGATGATCTTGGTGTGACGTAGGAATTTTTTTGAATTATTACTACGATCTCCAACAGTGGCATCATGAGCCAGGTCTATGCGTAGATTCTATGCACGAGTAGAACACAAGTAAGTTGTAGGTGATCATGTGGTCAATTTGCTTGTCGTTACTAGTCTTATCTTGATTCAGCGGCATCGTGGGATGAAGCGGCCTGGACCAACTTTACATGTACTCTTACGTGAGACGGGTTCCACCGCCTGACATGCACTTGTTGCATAAGGTGGCTAGCGGGTGTCTGTCTCTGCCACTTTAGTCGGATCGGATTCGATGAAGAGGGTCCTTATGAAGGGTAAATAGCATTGGCATATCAACGTTGTGGTTGTCACGTAGGTAAGAAGCGTTCTTGATAGAAACCCAAATCAGCCACGTAAAACTTGCAACAACAATTAGAGGACGTCTAACTTGTTTTTGCAGGGTATGCTATGCGATGTGATATGGACAAAAGGATGTGATGATATATATGTGATGTATGAGATTGATCATGTTCTTGTAATAGAATTCACGACTTGCATGTCGATGAGTAAGACAATCGGCAGGAGCCATAGGAGTTGTCTTAATTTATTGTATGAGATGCAACGCCATGTGATTACTTTACTTTATTGCTAACCGTTACCTATAGTAGTAGAAGTAATAGTTGGTGAGACGACTTCACGGAGACACAATGATGGAGATCATGGTGTCATGCCGGTGACAACGATGATCATGCCGTGCCCCGGAGATGGAGATCAAAGGAGCAAGATGATATTGGCCATATCATGTCACTATATGATTTGCATTTTATGTTTATCATGTTTCTATATTTTATTTGCTTAGAACGATGGTAGTAAATAAGATGATCCCTCACTAAAATTTCAAGAAAAGTGTTCCCCCTAAGTGTGCACCGTTGCGAAGGATCGTTATTTCGAAGCACCACGTGATGATCGGGTGTGATATATTCTAACGTTCGCATACAACGGGTGTAATCCATATTTACACACGCAAAACACTTAGGTTGACTTGACGAGCCTAGCATGTATAGACATGTCCTCGGAACACGGGAGACCGAAAGGTCGAACATGACTCGTATGGTTGAGACGATCAACATGGAGATGTTCACCATTGATGACTAGTCCGTCTCACGTGATGATCAGACACGGCCTAGTCCACATGGATCATGTATCACTTGGATGACTAGAGGGATGTCGATCTAAGTGGTAGGTAATTAAATAATTTGATTAGATGAACTTAATTATCATGAACATAGTCAAAAAGTCTTTGCAAATTATGTTGTAGCTTGCGTTGTAGCTCTACTAGTTTTTTAATATGTTCCTAGAGAAAATTTAGTTGAAAGATGATAGTAGGAATTATGCAGACTAGGTCCATAAACTGAGGAATGTCCTCGTTGCTGCACACAAGGCTTATGTCCTTAATGCACCGCTCAGTGTACTAAACCCCGAGCATCGTCTGTAGATGTTGCGAACATCTCGCATACACGTTATTGATGACTACATGATAGTTCAATGCATAATACTTAAACGTCTTAGATTTGAGGCGCAGAAGACATTTCAAACGTCACGGGACATACGAGATGTTTCAAAAGATGAAATTGGGATTTCAGGCTCGTGCCCTTGTTGAGAGGTATGAGACCTCTGACAAGATTCTTAGTCTACGAAGTAAGGGAGAAAAGCTCAATCGTTGAGCATGTGCTCAGATTGTCTGAGTACTACAATCACTTGAATCGAGTGGGAGTTGATCTTCCATATGATATACTGATTAACATAGTTCTCCAAAAGTCACTGCCACCAAGCTACAAAGCTTCGTGATAAACTATAACATGTCAGGGATAGATATGATTATCCTTGAGCTATTCGCGATGTTTGACAACGTGAAAGTAGAAACCAAGTAGGAGCATCAATTGTTGATGGTTAGTAAAACCACTAGTTTAAAGAAGGACAAAGGCAAGAAGGGATACTTCATGAAACGGCAAACCAGTTGCTGCTCTAGTGAAGAAACCCAAGGTTGAACCCAAACCCGAGACTAAGTGCTTCTGTAATGAGGGGAACGGTCACTGAAGCGAAACTATCCTAGATACTTGGTAGATGAGAAGGCTGGCAAAGTCGACAAAAGTATATTGGATATACATGATATTGATGTGTACCTTACTAGTACTCCTACTAGCACCAGGGTACTAGATACCGGTTCGGTTGCTAAGTATTAGTAACTCGAAATAAAAGCTACGAAATAAACAGAGACTAGCTAATGGTGAGATGACGATATGAGTTGGAAGTATTTCCAAGGTTGATATGATCAAACATCGCACGCTCCCTCTAACATCGGGATTAGTGTTAAACCTAAATAATTGTTATTTGGTGTTTGCGTTGAGCATAGACATGATTGGATTGTGTTTATAGCAATACGATTATTCATTTAAAGAGAATAATGGTTACTCTTTTTATTTGAATAATACCTTCAATGGTATTGCACCTGAAAGGAATGGTTTATTGAATCTCGATCGTAGTGATACACATGATCATAATATTGATGCAAAAAGATATAAAATAGTAATGATAGTACCACCTACTTGTGGCACTACCATTTGAGTCATATTGGTATAAAACGCATGAACACCTTTTTGAGTCATACTGACATGATTGGAGTCTTTTCTTTTTGTTGTGTCACAATCATCCTTGTTGCACACCTTTTTGAGAGAGAGAGTCATGCACTCATCGTAATTTTGCTAGAATGCTCATAGTGCTTCACCTATATCTTTTGAGCTAGATAATTTTTCTCTATGTGCTTCACTTAGATCTATTAGAGCACGGCGGTGCGTGACTTGGTAGTTGGCTTATGCTATGAAAGTAGTCCCAAATGTGATAGGTACCCAAAGAGGATACAAAAACCTCCATCTTCATGTGCATTGAGTAGAAAGAGAACTTTTGATTCCTCTCAATTAGTTTTGAGACATGGATTTGGTAATATTAAGAGTTATGTTAGTAGGGTGTTGTGAATCTAGAAATACTTGTGTTGAAGTTAGTGATTCCCGTAGATGCACGTATGGTGAACCTCTATGTTAGGAAGTCAGAGCATAATTGATCTATTGATTGTCATCCTTTCTGTTGAGGTCGGGATCGCGTGATGGTTAAAACCTACCAACCCTTCCCATAGGAGTATGCGTTTAGCACTTTGTTTCGATTACTAATAAAAACTTTCGCAACAAGTATGTGAGTTCTTCATGACTAATGTGAGTCCATGGTATAGATGCACTTTCACCTTCCTCCATTGCTAGCCTCTCTAGTGCCGCGCAATTCTCGCTGGTACACAAACCCACCATATGCCTTCCTCAAAACAGCCACCATACCTACCTACTATGGCATTTTCATAGCCATTCCGAAATATATTGCCATGCAACTCCCACCGTTCCGTCTCATGACTTGTGTCGTCACTCTCATATTGCCATTGCATGATTGTAAGATAGCTAGCGAGATGTTTCAACGTCATACGCCATGCTAGATCGTTGCACATCCCGGTACACTGCCGGAGGCATTTCCTATAGAGTCATCATCGTTCTAAGCTTTGAGCTGTGAGTAAATAAAAGTGTGATGATCATCATTATTAGAGCATTGTCCCGTGTGAGGAAAAAAAAGAGGCCAAAGAGCCCATACAAAAAAAGAGAAAAAAGAAAGGCCCAAGAGCCCAAATAAAAAAAGAGAGAGAAAAAGAGAGAAGGGACAATGCTACTATCTTTTTCCACACTTGTGCTTCATAATAGCACCATGTTCTTCATGATTGAGAGCTTCTTGCTTTGTCACTACCATATGCTAGTGGGAATCTTTGTTATATAACTTGGCTTGTATATTCCAATGATGGGCTTCCTCAAATTTCCCTAGGTCTTCGTGAGCAAGCAAGTTGGATGCACACCCACTAGTTCTCATTTTGAGCTTTCACATACTTATAGTCTAGTGCATCCCTTGTATGGCAATCCCTACTCGTTCACATTGATATCTATTAATGGGCATCTCCATAGCCCTTTGATATGCTGAGTCAATGTGACCATCTCCTCCTTTTTTTGTCTCACAACCACCACCACACTCTATTCCACCTATAGTGCTATATCCATGGTGTTGGAATTATGCCCTAGAGGCAATAATAAATATAGTTATTATTATAATTCCTGTATCAAGATAATCGTTTATTGTCCATGCTATAATTGTATTGAATGAAGACTCATTTACATGTGTGGATACATAGACAAAACACCGTCCCTAGCATGCCTCTAGTTGGCTAGCCAGTTGATCAAAGATAGTCAGTGTCTTCTGATTATGAACAAGGTGTTGTTGCTTGATAACTGGATCACGTCATTAGGAGAATCACGTGATGGACTAGACCCAAACTAATAGACGTAGCATGTTGATCGTGTCATTTTGTTGCTACTGTTTTCTGCGTGTCAAGTATTTATTCCTATGACCATGAGATCATATAACTCACTGACACCGGAGGAATGCTTTATGTGTATCAAACGTCGCAACGTAACTGGGTGACTATAAAGATGCTCTACAGGTATCTCCGAAGGTGTTAGTTGAGTTAGTATGGATCAAGACTGGGATTTGTCGCTCCGTGTGACGGAGAGGTATCTCGGGGCCCACTCGGTAATACAACATCACACACAAGCCTTGCAAGCAATATAACTTAGTGTAAGTTGCGGGATCTTGTATTACGGAACGAGTGAAAAGACTTGCCGGTAAACGAGATTGAAATAGGTATGTGGATACTGACGATCGAATCTCGGGCAAGTAACATACCGAAGGACAAAGGGAATGACATACGGGATTATATGAATCCTTGGCACTGAGGTTCAAACGATAAGATCTTTCGTAGAATATGTAGGATCCAATATGGGCATCCAGGTCCCGCTGTTGGATATTGACCGAGGAGTCTCTCGGGTCATGTCTACATAGTTCTCGAACCCGCAGGGTCTGCACACTTAAGGTTCGACGTTGTTTTATGCGTATTTGAGTTATATGGTTGGTTACCGAATGTTGTTCGGAGTCCCGGATGAGATCACGGACGTCACGAGGGTTTCCGGAATGGTCCGGAAACGAAGAATGATATATAGGATGACCTCATTTGATTACCGGAAGGTTTTCGGAGTTACCGGGAATGTACCGGGAATGACGAATGGGTTCCGGGAGTTCACCGGGGGGGCAGCCCACCCCAGGGAAGCCCATAGGCCTTGAGGGAGGCACACCAGCCCTTAGTGGGCTGGTGGGACAGGCCACAAGTGCCCTATGCGCCATAGAGATAAAAATCAAAGAGAAGGAAAAAAAAAGGGAGGAGGTGGGAAGGAAGGGGGACTCCCTCCCACCAAACCAAGTCCAACTCGGTTTGGGGGGGAGTCCTCCCCCCTTGGACTCGGCCGACCCCCTTGGGGCTCCTTGAGCCCCAAGGCAAGGTCCCCTCCCTCCCACCTATATATACGGAGGTTTTAGGGCTGATTTGAGACGACTTTTCCACGGCAGCCCGACCACATACCTCCACGGTTTTTCCTCTAGATCGCGTTTCTGCGGAGCTCGGGCGGAGCCCTGCTGAGACAAGGTCATCACCAACCTCCGGAGCGCCGTCACGCTGCCGGAGAACTCTTCTACCTCTCCGTCTCTCTTGCTGGATCAAGAAGGCCGAGATCATCGTTGAGCTGTACGTGTGCTGAACGCGGAGGTGCCGTCCGTTCGGTACTAGATCGTGGGACTGATCGCGGGATTGTTCGCGGGGCGGATCGAGGGACGTGAGGACGTTCCACTACATCAACCGCATTCTCTAACGCTTCTGCTGTACGGTCTACGAGGGTACGTAGATCACTCATCCCCTCTCGTAGATGGACATCACCATGATAGGTCTTCGTGCGCGTAGGAAAAAATTTTGTCTCCCATGCGACGTTCCTCAACAGTGGCATCATGAGCTAGGTTCATGCGTAGATGTCTTCTCGAGTAGAACACAAAAGTTTTTGTGGGTGGTGATGTGCGTTTTGCTGCCCTCCTTAGTCTTTTCTTGATTCCGCGGTATTGTTGGATTGAAGCGGCTTGGACCGACATTACTCGTACGCTTACGAGAGACTGGTTTCATCGTTACGAGTAACTCCGTTGCTCAAAGATGACTGGCAAGTGTCGGTTTCTCCAACTTTAGTTGAATCGGATTTGACCGAGGAGGTCCTTGGATGAGGTTAAATAGCAACTCATATATCTCCGTTGTGGTGTTTGCGTAAGTAAGATGCGATCCTACTAGATACCCGTGGTCACCACGTAAAACATGCAACAACAAAATTAGAGGACGTCTAACTTGTTTTTGCAGGGTATGCTTGTGATGTGATATGGCCAACGACGTGATGCGATATATTGGATGTATGAGATGATCATGTTGTAATAGAAATATCGACTTGCACGTCGATGGTACGGCAACCGGCAGGAGCCATAGGGTTGTCTTTATACTAACGTTTGTGCTTGCAGATGCGTTTACTATTTTGCTAGGATGTAGCTTTAGTAGTAATAGCATGAGTAGCACGACAACCCCGATGGCAACACGTTGATGGAGATCATGGCGTGGCGCCGGTGACAAGAAGATCGTGCCGGTGCTTTGGTGATGAAGATCAAGAAGCACGTGATGATGGCCATATCATGTCACTTATGAATTGCATGTGATGTTAATCCTTTTATGCACCTTATTTTGCTTAGAACGATGGTAGCATTATGAGGTGATCTCTCACTAAAATTTCAAGACGAAATTGTGTTCTCCCCGACTGTGCACCGTTGCTACAGTTCGTCGTTTCGAGACACCACGTGATGATCGGGTGTGATAGACTCAACGTTCACATACAACGGGTGCAAAACAGTTGCGCACGCGGAACACTCGGGTTAAGCTTGACGAGCCTAGCATGTGCAGACATGGCCTCGGAACACATGAGACTGAAAGGTCGATCATGAATCATATAGATGATATGATTAGCATAGGGATGCTTACCACTGAAACTATACTCAACTCACGTGATGATCGGACTTGAGCTAGTCTAAGTGGATCATGAACCACTCAAATGACTAGAGAGATGTACTTTTTGAGTGGGAGTTTAGCGAATAATTTGATTAAGTTAAACTCTAATTATCTTGAACATAGTCTAAGTCCACTTTGAATATATTTGTGTTGTAGATCATGGCTCACGCGACAGTCATCCTAAATTTTAATACGTTCCTAGAGAAAGCTAAGTTGAAAGATGATGGAAGCAACTTTGTAGACTGGGCTCGTAATCTTAAGCTAATCTTACAAGCTGGGAAGAAGGATTATGTCCTTAATGCTGCGCTAGGAGATGAACCACCCGCTACGGCTGATCAGGATGTTAAGAACGCTTGGTTAGCACGTAAGGAGGACTACTCAATAGTTCAATGTGCAGTCTTGTATGGCTTAGAACCGGGACTTCAACGTCGCTTTGAGCGTCATGGGGCATTTGATATGTTCCAGGAGTTGAAGTTTATCTTTCAGAAGAACGCCCGGATCGAGAGGTATGAGACCTCCGATAAATTCTATGCTTGCAAGATGGAGGAAAACTCGTCTGTCAGTGAACATGTGCTCAAAATGTCTGGGTACTCAAACCGTCTAGCTGAGCTGGGGATTGAACTCCCGCAAGAGGCTATCACTGACAGAATCCTTCAGTCACTGCCACCAAGCTATAAAGGCTTTGTGTTGAACTACAACATGCAAGGGATGAACAAGTCTCCCGGCGAGTTGTTTGCGATGCTGAAAGTCGCAGAGTCTGAACTCCGTAAAGAGCATCAAGTGTTGATGGTGAATAAGACCACTAGTTTCAAGAGAAACGGCAAAGGCAAGAAGGGCAATTCGAAGAAGAGCGGCAAGCCTGTTGCCAATCCGACGAAGAAACCTAAGGCTGGACCTAAGCCTGAAACGGAGTGTTACTATTGCAAGGGTATGGGTCAGTGGAAGCGCAATTGCCCCAAGTATCTGGCATATAAGAAGGCGGCCAAAGAAAAATCAGGTATATTTGATATACATGTTATTGATGTGTACTTAATCGGCTCTCCTAGTAGTGCCTGGGTATTCGATACCGGTTCTGTTGCTCATATTTGCAACTCGAAACAGGAACTGCGGAATAGACGAAGGCTGGCGAAAGATGAAGTGACGATGCGCGTAGGAAATGGTTCCAAGGTTGATGCAATCGCCGTCGGCACAGTGTCACTTCAGCTACCGTCGGGATTAGTGATGAACTTAAATCATTGTTATTTAGTGCCTGCGTTGAGCATGAACATTATATCTGGATCTTGTTTATTGCGAGACGGTTACTCTTTTAAGTCAGAGAATAATGGTTGTTCTATTTCTATGAGTAACATCTTTTATGGTCATGCACCGAATGTGAGAGGATTGTTCATATTGAATCTTGATAGCGATACGCATATACATAACATTGAGACCAAAAGAGTTAGAGTAAACAATGATAGCGCCATATTTTTGTGGCACTGCCGCTTAGGTCATATTGGTGTAAAGCGCATGAAGAAACTCCATGCTGATGGACTTTTGGAGTCACTTGACTTTGATTCACTTGACACGTGCGAACCATGTCTCATGGGCAAGATGACTAAGACTCCGTTCTCCGGAACAATGGAGCGTGCAAGTGACTTGTTGGAAATCATACATACCGATGTGTGTGGTCCGATGAGCGTGGAGGCACGCGGCGGATATTGTTATTTTCTCACCTTCACTGACGACTTGAGTAGATATGGTTATGTCTACTTAATGAAGCACAAGTCTGAGACATTTGAAAAGTTCAAGCAATTTCAGAGTGAAGTGGAAAATCATCGTAACAAGAAGATCAAGTTCCTACGGTCTGATCGTGGGGGTGAATATCTAAGTTTCGAGTTTGGTACTCACTTGAGACAATGTAGAATTGTTTCACAGTTAACACCGCCTGGAACATCGCAGCGTAATGGTGTGTCCGAACGTCGTAATCGTACTCTATTAGAGATGGTGCGATCTATGATGTCTTTTACTGATTTGCCGTTATCATTTTGGGGTTATGCATTAGAAACAGCTGCATTCACTTTAAATAGGGCACCATCAAAATCCGTTGAGACGACACCATACGAACTGTGGTATAGCAAAAGGCCAAAGTTGTCGTTTCTTAAAGTTTGGGGATGTGATGCTTATGTCAAAAAGCTTCAGCCTGGAAAGCTGGAACCCAAAGCGGAAAAGTGCGTCTTCATAGGTTACCCAAAAGAGACAGTTGGGTACACCTTCTATCTCAAATCCGAGGGCAAAGTGTTTGTTGCTAAAAACGGAGCTTTTCTCGAGAAGGAGTTTCTCTCGAGAGAATTGAGTGGGAGGAAGATAAAACTTGACGAGGTTGTCGAACCTCTCATCCCTCTGGATGGTGGCGCAGGGCAAGGGGAAACCTCTGTCGATGCGACGCCGGTTGAGGAGGAAGTTAATGATGATGATCATGAAACTCCAGCTCAAGTTTCTGTTGAACCACGCAGGTCGACGAGACCACGTGCTGCTCCAGAGTGGTACGGTAATCCCGTCTTGTCAATCTTGTTGTTAGACAACAATGAACCTGCAAATTATGAAGAAGAAATGGTAGGCCCAGATTCCAACAAATGGCTAGAAGCCATGAAGTCCGAGATAGGATCCATGTATGAGAACAAAGTGTGAACTTTGGAGGTACTACCTGAGGGCCGCAAGGCTATTCAGAACAAATGGTTCTTTAAAAGGAAGACGGACGCTGACGGCAATGTGACCGTTTATAAAGCTCGACTTGTGGCAAAGGGTTTTTCACAAGTTCAAGGAGTTGACTATGATGAGACATTCTCACCCGTAGCGATGCTTAAGTCCGTCAGAATCATGTTAGCAATAGCTGCATTTTTCGATTATGAAATCTGGCAGATGGATGTCAAAACGGCGTTCCTTAACGGTTTCCTTAAGGAAGAATTGTATATGATACAACCCGAAGGTTTTGTCGATCCTAAGAATGCTAACAAGGTGTGCAAGCTCCAGCGATCCATTTATGGACTGGTGCAAGCATCTCGGAGTTGGAACAAACGCTTTGATGAGGTGATCAAAGCTTTTGGGTTTATACAAGTGGTTGGAGAATCTTGTATTTACAAGAAAGTGAGTGGGAGCTCTGTGGCGTTTCTAATATTATATGTGGATGACATATTGCTGATTGGAAACAATGTAGAGTTTTTGGAGAGCATAAAAGGTTACTTGAATAAAAGTTTCTCTATGAAGGACCTAGGAGAAGCTGCTTACATTCTAGGCATTAAGATCTATAGGGACATATCAAAACGCCTGATAGGACTTTCACAAAGCACATACCTTGATAAAGTTTTGAAGAGGTTCAAAATGGAACGGTCCAAGAAAGGGTTCTTGCCAGTTTTACAAGGTACGAGATTGAGTAAGACTCAGTGCCCAGCAACTGATGAAGATAGAGAGCATATGCACTCCGTCCCCTATGCTTCAGCCATAGGTTCTATCATGTATGCGATGTTGTGCACTAGACCGGATGTTAGCCTGGCCATAAGTATGGCAGGTAGGTTCCAGAGTAATCCAGGAGTGGATCACTGGACAGCGGTCAAGAATATCCTGAAGTACCTGAAAAGGACTAAGGAGATGTTTCTCGTGTATGGAGGTGACGAAGAGCTCGCCGTAAAAGGTTACGTCGATGCAAGCTTTGACACAGATCGGGACGACTCTAAGTCGCAAACCGGATACGTATTTATTCTTAATGGGGGTGCAGTAAGCTGGTGCAGTTCCAAGCAAAGCGTCGTAGCAGATTCTACATGTGAAGCGGAGTACACGGCTGCCTCGGAGGCAGCTAAGGAGGGTGTCTGGATGAAGCATTTCATGATGGATCTTGGAGTGGTGCCAAGCGCACTGAATCCAATAACCTTGTTCTGTGACAACACTGGTGCCATTGCCTTAGCAAAGGAACCACGGTTTCACAAGAAGACCAGACACATCAAACGACGCTTCAACCTCATCCGCGACTACGTCGAGGAAGAGGACGTGAATATATGCAAAGTGCACATGGATCTGAATGTAGAAGACCCGCTGACTAAACCTCTTCCACGGCCAAAACATGATCAACACCAGAACTGTATGGGTGTTAGATTTATTACAATGTAATTCACATGGTGATGTGAGGGCTAGATTATTGACTCTAGTGCAAGTGGGAGACTGTTGGAATTATGCCCTAGAGGCAATAATAAATATAGTTATTATTATAATTCCTGTATCAAGATAATCGTTTATTGTCCATGCTATAATTGTATTGAATGAAGACTCATTTACTTGTGTGGATACATAGACAAAACAACGTCCCTAGCATGCCTCTAGTTGGCTAGCCAGTTGATCAAAGATAGTCAGTGTCTTCTGATTATGAACAAGGTGTTGTTGCTTGATAACTGGATCACGTCATTAGGAGAATCACGTGATGGACTAGACCCAAACTAATAGACGTAGCATGTTGATCGTGTCATTTGTTGCTACTGTTTTCTGCGTGTCAAGTATTTATTCCTATGACCATGAGATCATATAACTCACTGACACCGGAGGAATGCTTTGTGTGTATCAAACGTCGCAACGTAACTGGGTGACTATAAAGATGCTCTACAGGTATCTCCAAAGGTGTTAGTTGAGTTAGTATGGATCAAGACTGGGATTTGTCGCTCCGTGTGACGGAGAGGTATCTCGGGGCCCACTCGGTAATACAACATCACACACAAGCCTTGCAAGCAATGTAACTTAGTGTAAGTTGCGGGATCTTGTTACGGAACGAGTAAAGAGACTTGTAAGGCTTGTGTGTGATACACACAAAGCATTAAGTTACATTAAGTTACATTAAGTTAAGTTACATTGAGTTACGAGTAAAGCATTAAGTTACGAGTAAAGATCCCGCAACTTAAGTGATACACACAAAGCATTAAGTGATACACACAAAGCATTAAGTTACGAGTAAAGATCCCGCAACTTACATTAAGTTACATTGCTTGCAAGGCTTGTGTGTGATGTTGTATTACCGAGTGGGCCCCGAGATACCTCTCCGTCACACAGAGTGAGAAATCCCAGTCTCGATCTATACTAACTCAACGAACACCTTCGGAGATACCTGTAGAGCATCTTTATAGTCACCCAGTTACGTTGCGACGTTTGATACACACAAATCATTCCTCCGGTGTCCGTGAGTTATATGATCTCATGGTCATAGGAACAAATACTTGACATGCAGAAAACAGTAGCAACAAAATGACACGATCAACATGCTACGTCTATTAGTTTGGGTCTAGTCCATCACATGATTCTCCTAATGATGTGATCCCGTTATCAAGTGACAACACTTGCCTATGGCCAGGAAACCTTGACCATCTTTGATCAACGAGCTAGTCAACTAGAGGCTTACTAGGGACAGTGTTTTGTCTATGTATCCACACAAGTATTGTGTTTCCAATCAATATAATTATAGCATGGATAATAAACGATTATCATGAACTAAGAAATATAATAATAACTAATTTATTATTGCCTCTAGGGCATATTTCCAACAGTCTCCCACTTGCACTAGATTCAATAATCTAGTTCACATCACCATGTGATTCCAACGAATCCAACACCCATATAGTTATGGGGTCTGATCACGTCTTGCTCGTGAGAGAGGTTTTAGTCAACGGTTCTGAAACTTTCAGATCCGTGCGTTCTTTACAAATCTTTATGTCATCTTATAGATGCTGCTACTACGTGCTATTCGGAAATGCTCCAAATATCTACTCTACTATATGAATCCGTTTCACTACTCATAGTTATTCGGATTAGTGTCAAAGCTTGCATCGACGTAACCCTTTACGACGAACTCTTTAACCACCTCCATAATCGAGAAAAATTCCTTAGTCCATTTGTTACTAAGGATAAATTTTGACCGTTGCTAGTGATTCAATCATGGATCACTCTCTGTACCTCTCAACAGACTTTGAGTCAAGGCACACATCAGGTGCGGTACACAGCATGGCATACTTTAGATTCTACGGCTAAGGCATAGAAGACGACCTTCGTCTATTCTCTTTATTCTGCCATAGTCGGGTTTTGAGTCTTACTCAAATTCACACCTTACAACGCAACCAAGAACTCCTTCTTTACTGATCTATTTTGAACTCCTTCAAAAACTTGTCAAGGCATGCATCTTGTTGAAACTTCTATTAAGCGCTTTCGATCTATCTCCATAGATCTTTGATGCTCAACGTTCAAGTAGCGCAATCTAGGTATTCCTTTGAAAAACTCCTTTCAAACAACCTTGTATGCTTTACAGAAATTCTACATTACTTCTGATCCACAATATGTCAACCACATATACTTATCAAAAATTCTATAGTGCTCCCACTCACTTCTTTGGAAATACAAGTTTCTCATAAACCTTGTACAAACCCAAAATCTTTGATCATCTCATCAAAGTATATATATTCCAATTCCGAGATGCTTGCACCAGTCCATTGAAGGATCGCTGGAGCTTGCATACTTGCTAGTGTCTTTAGGATCGACAAAACCTCCTGGTTGTATCACATACAATGTTTGCTCAAGGAAACCATCGAGGAAACAATGTTTTGACATCCTACGTGCAATATTTCATAAATAATGCATCAACAACTAACATAATTCTAACAGACCTTTAGCATCGCTACGAGTGAGAAAGTCTCATCATAGTCAACTGTTTGATCTTGTTGAAAACATCTTTGCGACAAGTCGAGCTTTTCTTAATAGTGACTTATCACCATCATCGTCTGTTTTCCTTTAAAGATCCATCTTTACTCAATAGTCCTATGACCATCAAGTAATTCTTCCAAAGTCTACACTTTGTTTTCATCCATGGATCCTCTCTCGGATTTCATGGCTTCCAGCCATTTGTCGGAATCTGGGCCCACCGTCGCTTTCTCCATAACTCGTAGGTTCACTGTTGCTCAACAACATGACCTCCAAGACAGGGTTACCGTACTACTCTGCAGCAGTACGCGACCTTGTCAACCTACGAGGTTTGTAGTAACTTGATTCGAAGCTCAATGATCACCATCATCAGCTTCCACTTCAATTGGTGTAGGCGCCACAGGAACAACTTCCTGCGCCCTGCTACACACTGGTTGAAGTGATGGTTCAATAACCTCATCAAGTTCTACTACCCTCCCACTCAATTCTTTCGAGAGAAACCTTTCCTCGAGAAAGGATCCGTTTCTAGAAACAAACACTTTGCTTTCGGATCTGAGATAGGAGATGTACCCAACTGTTTTGGATACCCTATGAAGAAGCATTTATCCGTTTTGGGTTCGAGCTTATCAGACTGAAACTTTTTCACATAAGTGTCGAAACCCCAAACTTTCAAGAAACAACAGTTTAGATTTCTCAAAACCTCAGTCTATACTGTGTCATCTCAACGGAAATACGCGGTGCCCTATTTAAAGTGAGTGCGGTTGTCTCTAATGCATAACCCATAAACGATAGTGGTAATTCGATAAGAGACATCATAGTATGCACCATACCAAACAGTGCGTGGCTATGACGTTCAGACACATCATCACACTATGATGTTCCAGGTGGCATGAACTGCGAAACAATTTCCACATTGTCTTAACTGCGTACCAAAACTCGTAACTCAAATATTCATTTCTATGATCATATCGTAGACAGTTTATCCTCTTGTTATGACGAACTTCACTCTGAAACGGATTTGAACTTTTCAACATTTCAGACTTGTGATTCATTAAGTAAATACTCCTGTATCTACTCAAATCGTTAGTGAAGTAAGAACATAATGATATCCACTGCATGCCTCAGTACCCATTGGACTGCATACATCAAAATGTATCACTTCCAACAAGTTACTATCTTATTTCATCTCAATGAAAACAAGGCCTTGCTCATGTGGTATGGTTTGCATGTCACTAGTGATTCGAAATCAGGTGAGTACAAAGATCCATCAGCATGGAGCCTCTTCATGCAATTTATACTAACATAACTCAAGCGGCAGTGCCACAAGTAAGTGGTACTATCATCATTAACTCGTATCTTTTTGGCACCAATATTATGAACATGTGTAACACTACGATCGAGATTCGATAAACCATTGAAGGTGATTATTCAAGAAAATAGAGTAACCATTATTCTCTTTAAATGAATAATCGTATTGCAATAAACACGATCCAATCATGTTCATGCTTAACGCAAGCACCAAATAACAATTATTTAGGTTAAACACCAATCCCGATGGTAGAGGGAGCGTGCGACGTTTGATCATATCAACCTTGGAAACACTTCCAACACGTATCGTCACCTCGCCTTTAGCTAGTCTCCGTTTATGTCGTAGCTTTCATTTCGTGTTACTAATCACTTAGCAACCGAACCGGTATCCAATGCCCTCATGCTACTAGGAGTACTAGTAAAGTACACATCAACATCATGTATATCTAATATACTTCTCTTGACTTTTGCCAACCTTCTTATCTACCAAGTATCTAGAGTTGCTCCGCCTCAGTGACTGTTCCCCTCATCACAGAAGCACTTAGTCTCGGGTTTGGGTTTAATCTTGGGTCTCTTCATTAGTGCAGCAACTATTTTGCCGTTTCACGAAGTATCCCTTCTAGCCCTTGCCTTTCTTGAAACTTAGTGGTTTTACAAACCATCAACTATTGATGCTCCTTCTTGATTTCTACTTTCGTAGTGTCAAACATCGCGAATCGCTCAAGGATCATTGTATGTATCCTTGATATGTTATAGTTCATCACGAAGCTCTCACAGCTTGGTGGCAGTGACTTTGGAGAACTATCACTATCTCATGTGGAAGATTAACTCCCACTTGATTCAAGCGACTGTCGTACTCAGACAATCTGAGCACACGCTCAACGATTGAGCCTTTCTCCTTTACTTTGTGGACAAAGAATCTTGTCGGAGGTCTCGTACCTCTTAACAAGGGCACAAGCATGAAATCACAATTTCATCTCTTTAGAACATCACTTATGTTCCGTGACGTTTTACAACGTTTTCGGCGCCTTGCTTCTAAGCCATTAAGTATTTTGCACTGAACTATCGTGTAGTCATCAGAAACGTGTATGTCGGATGTTCATAGCATCCACAGACGACGCTCGAGGTGCAGCACACCGAGTGGTGCATTAAGGACATAATCCTTCTGCGCAGCAACGAGGACAATCCTCGGTTTTACAGACCCAGTCTGCAAAGTTTTGCTACTATCAATTTTCAACTAAATTTTCTCTAGGAACATATAAAAACAGTAGAGCTATAGCGCAAGCTACATCGTAATTTGCAAAGACCATTAGACTATGTTCATGATAATTAGTTCAATTAATCATATTACTTAAGAACTCCCACTCAAAAAGTACATCTCTCTAGTCATTTGAGTGGTACATGATCCAAATCCACTATCTCAAGTCCGATCATCACGTGAGTCGAGAATAGTCTCAGTGGTAAGCATCTCTATGCTAATCATATCAACTATACGATTCATGCTCGACCTTTCGGTCTCATGTGTTCCGAGGCCATGTCTGCACATGCTAGGCTCGTCAAGCTTAACCCGAGTGTTCCGCGTGTGCAACTGTTTTGCACCCGTTGTATGTGAACGTTGAGTCTATCACACCCGATCATCACGTGGTGTCTCGAAACGAAGAACTGTCGCAACGGTGCACAGTCGGGGAGAACACAATTTCGTCTTGAAATTTTAGTGAGAGATCACCTCATAATGCTACCGTCGTTCTAAGCAAGATAAGGTGCATAAAAGGATTAACATCACATGCAATTCATAAGTGACATGATATGGCCATCATCACGTGCTTCTTGATCTCCATCACCAAAGCACCGGCACGATCTTCTTGTCACCGGCGTCACACCATGATCTCCATCATCATGATTTCCATCAACGTGTCGCCATCGGGGTTGTCGTGCTACTCATGCTATTACTACTAAAGCTACGTCCTAGCAAAATAGTAAACGCATCTGCAAGCACAAACATTAGTTTATAAAGACAACCCTATGGCTCCTGTCGGTTGCCGTACCATCGACGTGCAAGTCGATATTAACTATTACAACATGATCATCTCATACATCCAATATATCACATCACATCGTTGGCCATATCACATCACAAGCATACCCTGCAAAAACAAGTTAGACGTCCTCTAATTTTGTTGTTTGCATGTTTTACGTGGTGACCATGGGTATCTAGTAGGATCGCATCTTACTTACGCAAACACCACAACGGAGATATATGAATTGCTATTTAACCTCATCCAAGGACCTCCTCGGTCAATTCCGATTCAACTAAAGTTGGAGAAACTGACACTTGCCAGTCATCTTTGAGCAACGGGGTTACTCGTAGCGATGAAACCAGTCTCTCGTAAGCGTACGAGTAATGTCGGTCCAAGCCGCTTCAATCCAACAATACCGCGGAATCAAGAAAAGACTAAGGAGGGCAGCAAAACGCACACCACCGCCCACAAAAACTTTTGTGTTCTACTCGAGAAGACATCTACGCATGAACCTAGCTCATGATGCCACTGTTGGGGAACGTCGCATGGGAAACAAAAATTTTCCTACGCGCACGAAGACCTATCATGGTGATGTCCATCTACGAGAGGGGATGAGTGATCTACGTACCCTTGTAGATCGTACAGCAGAAGCGTTAGTGAACGCGGTTGATGTAGTGGAACGTCCTCACGTCCCTCGATCCGCCCCGCGAACAATCCCGCGATCAGTCCCACGATCTAGTACCGAACGGACGGCACCTCCGCGTTCAGCACACGTACAGCTCGACGATGATCTCGGCCTTCTTGATCCAGCAAGAGAGACGGAGAGGTAGAAGAGTTCTCCGGCAGCGTGACGCCGCTCCGGAGGTTGGTGATGACCTTGTCTCAGCAGGGCTCCGCCCGAGCTCCGCAGAAACGCGATCTAGAGGAAAAACTATGGAGGTATGTGGTCGGGCAGCCGTGAGAAAGTCGTCTCAAATCTACCCTAAAAGCTCCATATATATAGGAGGAGGGAGGGGGACCTTGTCTTGGGGTCCAAGGGACCCTCAAGGGGTCGGCCGAGCCAAGGGGGGGAGGACTCCCCCCCCAAACCGAGTTGGACTTGGTTTGGTGGGAGGAGTCCCCCTCCCTTCCCACTTCCTCCCTCTTTTTTTGTTTTCCTTTGATTTCTTTTTCTTGGCGCATAGGCCCCCTTGGGGCTGTCCCACCAGCCCACTAAGGGCTGGTGTGTCTCCCCAATGCCTATGGGCTTCCCCGGGGTGGGTTGCCCCCCCCCCCCCCCCGGTGAACTCCCGGAACCCATTCGTCATTCCCGGTACATTCCCGGTAACTCCGAAAACCTTCCGGTAATCAAATGAGGTCATCCTATATATGAATCTTCGTTTACGGACCATTCCGGAAACCCTCATGACGTCCGTGATCTCATCCGGGACTCCGAACAACATTCGGTAACCAACCATATAACTCAAATACGCATAAAACAACGTCGAACCTTAAGTGTGCAGACCCTGCGGGTTCGAGAACTATGTAGACATGACCCGAGAGACTCCTCGGTCAATATCCAATAGCGGGACCTGGATGCCCATATTGGATCCTACATATTCTACGAAGATCTTATCGTTTGAACCTCAGTGCCAAGGATTCATATAATCCCGTATGTCATCCCCTTTGTCCTTTGGTATGTTACTTGCCCGAGATTCGATCGTTAGTATCCGCATACCTATTTCAATCTCGTTTACCGGCAAGTCTCTTTACTCGTTCCGTAATACAAGATCCCGCAACTTACATTAAGTTACATTGCTTGCAAGGCTTGTGTGTGATGTTGTATTACCGAGTGGGCCCCGAGATACCTCTCCGTCACACGGAGTGACAAATCCCAGTCTCGATCTATACTAACTCAACGAACACCTTCGGAGATACCTGTAGAGCATCTTTAAAGTCACCCAGTTACGTTGCGACGTTTGATACACACAAAGCATTCCTCCGGTGTCCGTGAGTTATATGATCTCATGGTCATAGGAACAAATACTTGACACGCAGAAAACAGTAGCAACAAAATGACACGATCAACATGCTACGTCTATTAGTTTGGGTCTAGTCCATCACATGATTCTCCTAATGATGTGATCCCGTTATCAAGTGACAACACTTGCCTATGGCCAGGAAACCTTGACCATCTTTGATCAACGAGCTAGTCAACTAGAGGCTTACTAGGGACAGTGTTTTGTCTATGTATCCACCCAAGTATTGTGTTTCCAATCAATACAATTATAGCATGGATAATAAACGATTATCATGAACTAAGAAATATAATAATAAGTAATTTATTATTGCCTCTAGGGCATATTTCCAACACAACCCACCCCGGGGAAGCCCATAGGCCTTGAGGGAGGCACACCAGCCCTTAGTGGGCTGGTGGGATAGCCCACAAGTGCCCTATGCGCCATAGAGATAAAAATCAAAGAGAAGGAAAAAAAGGGAGGAGGTGGGAAGGAAGGGGGACTCCCTCCCACCAAACCAAGCCCAACTCGGTTTGGGGGGGAGTCCTCCCCCCTTGGACTCGGCCGACCCCTTGGAGCTCCTTGAGCCCCAAGGCAAGGTCCCCTCCCTCCCACCTATATATACGGAGGTTTTAGGGCTGATTTGAGACGACTTTTCCACGGCAGCCCGACCACATACCTCCACGGTTTTTCCTCTAGATCGCGTTTCTGCGGAGCTCGGGCGGAGCCCTGCTGAGACAAGGTCATCACCAACCTCCGGAGCGCCGTCACGCTGCCGGAGAACTCTTCTACCTCTCCGTCTCTCTTGCTGGATCAAGAAGGCCGAGATCATCGTCGAGCTGTACGTGTGCTGAACACGGAGGTGCCGTCCGTTCGGTACTAGATCGTGGGACTGATCGCGGGATTGTTCGCGGGGCGGATCGAGGGACGTGAGGACGTTCCACTACATCAACCGCGTTCTCTAACGCTTCTGCTGTACGGTCTACGAGGGTACGTAGATCACTCATCCCCTCTCGTAGATGGACATCACCATGATAGGTCTTCGTGCGCGTAGGAAAATTTTTGTTTCCCATGCGAAGTTCCTCAACACATGGCTCACGCTCATGTATTGCGTGATAGTTATAAAAGTTTTGTGAAAGTAAGAGTGCGAAAACAATTACTTGGACAATACCGGGGTTGTGCATGATTTACATTGGTTGTGTGAGGATGATGGAGCATAGCCAGACTATATGATTTTGTAGGGATCACTTTCCTTGGCCTTGTTATTTTGAAAGTTCATGATTACCTTGCTAGTTTGCTTGAAGTATTATTGTTTTCCTGTCAATAGCAAACTATTGTTTTGAATCTTACGGATCTGAACAGTCATGTCATGTGAAAGAAGTTACAAAGGACAACTATGCTAGGTAGCATTCCACATCAAAAATTCAGTCTTTATCACTTCCCTACTCGAGGACGAGCAGGACTTAAGCTTGGGGATGCTTGATACGTCTCCAACGTATCTATAATTTTTTATGGTTTCATGATATTATCTTGTCCAACTTTGGATGTTTTGTATGCCTTTTATATATTTTTTGGGACTAACTTATTCACTTAGTGCCAAGTACCAGTTCCTGTTTTTTCCATGTTTTTTACCCCTTTCAGAGGAGGATTTTGAACGGAGTCCAAACGGAATGAGACTGCCAAAAAGATTTTTTTCGAAACAGAAAAATATCGGGAAGCCTGAGAATCAGGGCAGGGGGCCTGCACGGACCCCACAAGCCCTCATGGCACGGCCAGGGGGCGCGCCTCCCTGGCTTGTGGGCTCCCTGGGCCACCTCTGCCCTAGGTTTTGCGCCTATATATTCCCTAAAATCCAAGTAAAAATCAGGAGATCATCGAAAGTACTTTTCCGCCGCCGCAAGCTTCTGTCTCCGCAAGATCCCATCTGGGGCACGTTCTGGTGCCCTGCCGGAGGGGGGATTCGGATACGGAGGGCTTCTTCATCAACACCATGACCTCTATGATGATGCGTGAGTAGTTCACCATAGACCTACGGGTCCATAGCTAGTAACTAGATGGCTTCTTCTCTCTCTTGGATCTTCAATACAAAGTTCTCCATGATCTTCATGGAGATCTATCCGATGTAATCTTCTTTTGCGGTGTGTTTGTCGAGATCCAATGGATTGTGGATTCATGATCAGATTATCTATGAATCTTATTTGAGTTTCTTCTGATCTCTCTTATGCATGATTTCATATCCTTGTAATTCTCTTCGAGTTGTGGGTTTTTGTTGGCCAACTAGATCTATGATTCTTGCAATGGGAGAAGTGCTTGGTTTTGGGTTCATATCGTGCGGTGACCTCACCCAGTGATAGAAGGGGTAGCGAGGCACGCATCATGTTGTTGCCATCAAGGGTAAAAATATGGGGTTTTCATCATTGGTTTGAGATTATCCCTCTACATCATGTTATCTTGCTTAAGGCATTACTCTGTTCGTCATGAACTCAATACACTAGATGCATGCTGGATAGCGGTTGATGTGTGGAGTAATAGTAGTAGATGCAGAAAGTATCGGTCTACTTGTCTCGGACGTGATGCCTATATGTATGATCATTGCCTTAGATATCGTCATGACTTTGCGCGATTCTATCAATTGCTCGACAGTAATTTGTTCACCCACCGTGATATTTGCTATTTTGAGAGAAGCCTCTAATGAACACTATGGCCTCCGGGTCTACTCCACACCATATTTTCAGCCTTACACTTTTTATTCGTTGCACTTTCCGCCTTCAGATCTCACTTTACAATCAATCTTGAAGGGATTGACAACCCCTTTAAAGCGTTGGGTGCAAGCTCTTTTGTGTTTGCGCACGTACTCTGGACTTGACGAGATTCTCCTACTGGATTGATACCTTGGTTCTCAAACTAAGGGAAATACTTACTACTCCTGTGCTGCATCACCCTTTCCTCTTCAAGGGAAAAACCAACGCAAGCTCAAGAGACGACAGAAGGATCTCTGGCACCACTCCCGGGGAAGGACTTTTGTTGCCGTAGCAATGATCATAGAGCAGAATATCTGAGTTGCAAGTTTGGTACACAATTAAGACATTGTGGAAATTGTTTCACAACTAATGCCACCTAGAACACGATAGGATGATGGTGTGTCCGAACGTCGTAGCCGCACCCTATTCGATATGGTGCATACTACGATGTCTCTTATCGAATTACCACTATTGTTTTTGGGTTAGGCATTAGAGACAACCACATTCACTTTAATTAGGGCACCACGTAATTTCGTTGAGATGACACCGTATGAACTATGGTTTCGAGAAACCTAAGTTGTCGTTTCTTAAAGGTTTGGGGTTACGACGCTTATGTGAAAAAGTTTCAGCCTGATAAGCTCGAACCCAAAGCGGGTAAATGCATCTTCATAGGACACCCAGAACAGTTGGGTATACCTCCTATCTCAGATCGAGAAGCAAAGTGTTTGTTTCTAGAAACGGGTCCTTTCTCGAGGTATAGTTTCTGTCGAAAGAATTGAGTGGGAGGATGGTGGAAACTTGATGAGGTTATTGAACCATCAATTCAACCAGTGTGTAGCAGGGCGCAGGAAGTTGTTCTTCTGGCGCCTACACCAATTGAAGTGGAAGCTGATGATAGTGATCATGAAGCTTCGAACCAAGTTACTACCAAACCTCGTAGGTCGACGAGAATGTGTACTGCTCCAGAGTGGTACAGTAATACTGTCTTGGAGGTCATGTTGCTAGACAACAATGAACCTACGAGCTATGGAGAAGCGATGGTGGGCCCGGATTCCGACAAATGGCTGGCGACCATGAAATTCGAGAGAGGATCCATGTATGAAAACAAAGTGTGGACTTTGGAAGAACTACTTGATGGTCATAAGACTATTAACTACAGGTGGATCTTCAAATGGAAGACAAACGATGATGGTGAAAAGTCACCATCAAGAAAGCTCGACTTGTTGCAAAGATGTTTCCGACAAATTCAAAGAGTTCACTACGATGAAGACTTTATCACTCGTAGCGATGCTGAAAGTCTGTTGGAATTATATTAGCACTTGCTGGATCATTTATGAAATCTTGCAGATAGGATGTCAAAATATTGTTTCCTCGACGGTTTCCTTGAGGAAAGGTTGTATGTGATACAACCAGAAGGTTGTGTCGATCCTAAAGCATGCTAACAAGTATGCAAAGCTCCAGCAATCCTTCTAAGGACCGGAGTAAGCATCTCAGAGTTGGAATATGCGCTTTGATGAGATGATCAAAGCTTTTGGGTTTATACAAGGTTTCTGAGAAACTTGTATTTCCAAAGAAGTGAGTGGGAGCACCATAGAATATCTGGTTAGAGTATGTGACTGACATATTTTTTATCGGAAATAATGTAGAATTTCCGGAAAGCATAAAGGGTTGTTTGAAAGGAGTTTTTCAAAGGAAAACCTGGATTTAGCTACTTGAACATTGAGAATCAAGATCTATAAAGATAGATCAAAATGCTTAATTGTACTTTCAAATGAATACATACCGTGACAAGATTTTTAAGGAGTTCAAAATAGATCGGCAAAGAAGGAGTTATTGGTCGTGTTACAAGGTATGAGTATTGAGTAAGACTCAAAACCTGACCACGGCAAAAGAGAGAGAAAAGACGAAGGTCGTCCCCCATGCATTAGTGGTAGGCTCTACAATATGCTATGATGCGTACCGCACCTGAAGTGTGCCTTGCCATGAGTCAGTCAAGGGGTACAAGAGTGATCTAGGAATGGATCACTGGACAACGGTCAAAGTTATCCTTATTAACTAGTGGACTAAGGAATTTTTCTCGATTATGAAGGTGGTAAAAGAGTTCGTCGTGAAGGGTTACGTCGATGCAAACTTTGACACTAATCTGGATGACTCTCGGTAGTAAACCGGATTCGTATAGTAGAGCAGTCATTTAGAATAGTTCCAAATGGCGTGTGGTAGGAGCATCTATAGGATGACATAGATATTTGTAAAGCACACACGGATCTGAAAGGTTCAGACCCGTTGACTGAAAATCTCTCTCACAAGCAATATATGATCAGACCCCATGGGTGTTAGATTCATTACAATCACATAGTGATGTGAACTAGATTATTGACTCTAGTGCAAGTGGGAGACTATTGGAAATATGCCCTAGAGGCAATAATAAATTGGTTATTATTATATTTCCATGTTCATGATAATTGTCTATTGTGCATGCTATAATTGTATTAACCGGAAACCGTAATATATGTGTGAATAAATAGACCACAACATGTCCCTAATGAGCCTCTAGTTGACTAGCTCGTTATTCAATAGATGGTCATGGTTTCTTGATAATGGACATTGGATGTCACTGATAACGGTATCACATCATTAGGAGAATGATGTGATGGAAAAGACCCAATCCTAAGCATAGCACAATATCGTGTAGTTCGCCTGCTAAAGATTTTCTAATGTCAAGTATCATTTCCTTAGACCATGAGATTGTGCAACTCCCGAACACCGTAGGAATCCTTTGGTTGTATCAAACGTCACAACGTAACTGGGTGATTATAAAGGTGCACTAGAGGTATCTTCGAAAGTGTCTGTTGGGTTGGCATGAATCGTGACTGGGATTTGTCACTCCGTATGACGAAGAGGTATCTCTGGGCCCACTCGGTAATACATCATCCTATTGAGCTCAATGTGACTAAGCAGTTAGTCACACGATCATGTGTTACAGAACGAGTAAAGAGACTTGCCGGTAATGAGATTGAACAACGTATAGGGATAACGACGGTCGAATCTCGGGCTAGTGGCATACCGGTAGACAAAGGGAATTGCATACGGGATTAAGTGAATCCTCGACATCGTGGTTCATCCGATGAGATCATCGTCGAACATGGGTGATCCAACATGGATATCCAGACCCCGCTATTGGTTATTGGCCGGTGAGATGTCTCAGTCATGTCTGCATGTTTCCCGAACCCGTAGGGTCTACACACTTAAGGTTCGGTGATGCTAGAGTTGTTATGGGAATCATTTATGTGGTTACCGAAGGTTGTCCGGAGTCTCGGATGAGATCCCACACATCACGAGGAGTTCCGGAATGGTCCGGAGGTAAAGATTTATATATGGGAAGTCCGTTTTCGGCCACCGTAAAGGTTTCGGGGTTTATCGGTATTGTACCGGGACCACCGAAAGGGTACCGGGGGTCTATCGGGAGGGTCCAACTGTCTCGGAGGGCCACATGGGATGAAAGTGAAAGGGAACCTGCTCCTGGTGGTCTGGTGCGAGCAAGGGAGGAGGCCCAAGGCGCGAGGGAGGCCAAACCCTAGGCGTGGGGGCTGCCTTGGGTGGCAAGCCACCCCTAGGGCGCCGCCCCCTCCTCCTCCTCTAGGGCTGCCGCCACACCACCTAAGGAAACCCTAGGGTGGACGTCCCCCTCTCCCTCCCTCATATAAATAGAGAGGGTTTTGGGAGGGATGGACACACCTTGACACCACCTCTTGGCGCAGCCCTACGTCTCCCTCTTCTCCTCCTCCGCGGTGCTTGGCGAAGCCCTGCTGTCGAACTACATAGCTCCACCGCCACCACGTCATCATGCTGTCGGAGTTCTCCCTCAACTTCTCCTCTCTCCTTGCCGGATCAAGGTGAAGGAGACGACCCTCGGCTATAGGTGTGTTGAACGCGGAAACAGCGTACATTCGGTGTTCGGATCGGATCTTCTGCGATTTGAATCGCCGCGAGTACGACTCCATCGACCGCGTTCATAGTAACGCTTCCGCTTTGTGATCTTCAATGGTATTAATATGCTCTCCCTCACTCGTTTCTAGCTTCATCTAGATGATCTTGGTGTGACGTAGGAAATTTTTTGAATTATTACTACGATCCATAACAGAAATCGCCCCCGCCGCCAAAGGAGATCATACCTGAGCATGTCATACAACACTTTATTGGTAATTCTCGACCAGCTGTCAAGGATATGGAGTCAGACTATGACCACTCTATCAAGAAGTCATATCGAGCAAAAAAAGGAGTCGAGCTCGAGCTCGAGCCAAGCAGCTGGCAAAAAATGCGGGAAAACTGTTCCCCAACTGGGAGAATAGGCAGTTCAATCAATCCCCCCGCTACAAACACATGTGAGTATCGGTTATCTGCAGCTGGTAATAACCGAAGATCATAGAAGGCGGGCTAAAGAGGATGGTGTCACTGTAGAACAACTCCTGGGCATCGAGAACTTCCGAACGTTTAAAGAGGAGGAACTAAAATGGAAATATGTACGCGACCAACCTATAATCAAGCCTGAGCAGATTCCGCTTCTATCAACGAGAATGTATGAATTGCAATGGTACCTGAGAGTAGTAAATACTACGGATCGAGAGTCTCTCATGGTGAAAGTCGAGGAAGAGCATTACTACCATTGAAAAGATTTGTGGGTTGTGTATCAAGAAATGTTTCAGTTACTCAATCAAGACGCACTCGACAAATCTATCGTAAGTTGCTATTGTCTGTAAGTGATTTCTTTCTGTAATTTAAGTCTCTAACTAGCTATAGTACTCGTTCATTACCTGTAATTATCCTCACTATATATTCTTTTATGTGGTATTATGAAGAATGAAGATGTATGAAATGAAAAAAGCCGTATGCTATGGCATTGGGTTCATTGACCCAAATACCATTAATGAAGAGACATGGACGCGTAAATGGGAACGAAAAGACACAAAGAAAAGCTTGGTAGATTTCTTGGTGTGACTAAATACCCAACCAGAAATACTACTTCCTTACAACTTCGGGTGAGTGACACCCTCTTGTACTACAAATTCTGTTTTTGCTTACTAGATTTTAGTAAGTGTAGTTGATGAGTTATATATGCACATGCCCGCTTAATTATACAAACGTGTGCGCATGCAGTTTTCACAGGACCTTGCTAATCATTGAAGTTGGCGAGGGAAAAGTTCATGTACCGGACTCACTACTTAAAGACGATAGAGACTACGCAATCGTGAGGGGGATGGTCGACACGTAATTTCAATCATTATTGAACTATATGTCAGCCTCTTTAGTTCATTTCCTAATATCAACTAATTAATAACTCGTTTATTCATTTTCTTTGTCGGTGGGCAGGGCTTGGGAAAAGTTCATCAAACAGGTTGAAGGCCAATGGAAACAAAAACTGAAATGGGTGCGACCGAGGGTAATTAATTAAGTACTACTAGCTAGCTACCATCTCTTTAATTCTAGTTTCAATGACATTATCATGCTTGATTGATTATTACATGATTGAATTATATTCTCGTAAAGTGCCTGAGGCAGGCGTCGGGGAATAATTTATGTGCATACTACGTTTGCGAGAATATTTGCATTATGACATCTAAAAGGTCCAAAAGTGATAGACAACTTTGTGTACGTTTGCCAGAACACTATTAAAAATTCTTTTTATCATGATATAACATATATAGACACAACTAATATATTCATATTGATCTTCTTTTTTAATAAAGATGCAACAAAGGCGGGATCAGCTCCTACCAACGGATCACGTACGAGCAATTCAAGAGGAAATAGCGGGATTTTAGCTCGACCAGGTCATAGATCCCAAAGGAGAATACCATTACAAGTTGTAATGCCTCCATTTAATGATCTACAAATTGTAGGAGAAATTGTATATATGCATGTGTATGTGTGAATCGTCGTGCGAGAAATTCGATGATATATATATAATCGGTTCTACGAGAAATTCTATTTTTATACATGCATAACGTGTACAATATGTATGATGAGGACATGACTACCTTTGATATTATCACAATCATTGCATATGCATATTTATTTGAGGTTATTTCTGATAAAATCATGCAATAATTTATTTATGTTATCTAGAACAAAAATACTTCACCTGTTTTTATTTTATGCCTAAATGCAAAATGGCCGAACACTTGTATGAATCACATGTGATGACAAGGGAAGAGTAAATGGTTGGATGCTATTCAAGAGGTCCTCTCATGTCAAAGGAAATAATTAGTTGTTGTTCAAGAAGTTCTCTCACGTCACTTTTAGCCCAAGAGAAGATAGAGTCCAAGTCTTTGACGTTCTGGACTCAGATTCTGACTGCACAGACATACCTGTACCAAAACGCCTTCAGTTTCCAATTGGGACTGAAAGCCAGTAAAATCTACTTTGTAGCCTAAAAAGAATCACGCAATTCGGAGTCCGTATGAAAAGGTTGAAGGCGTTTTGGTACAGGTATGTCTGTGGAGTCTGAATCTGAGTCCAGAACGTGAAAGATTTGGACTCTATCTTCTCTTGGGCTAAAAGTGACGTGAGAGAACTTCTTAAACAGCAACTAATTATTTCCTTTGACATGAGAGGACCTCTTGAATAGCATCCAACCATTTACTCTTCCCTTGTCATCACACGTGATTCATACGAGTGTTCGGCCATTCTGCATTTAAGCATAAAATAAAAACAGGTGAAGTATTTTTGTTCCGGATAACATAAATAAATTATTGCATGAGTTTTATCAGAAATCACCTCAAATAAATACGCATATGCAATTATTGTGATAATATCAAAGGTAGGCATGTCCTCATCAATGTAGTAGCATAAAATATGTTTGAAACAAAAAAGAATTAAATGGAAAACACAAAAATAAAAGGAAAAATACACCAGAATCCCAAAACCCCTAAACCTTTTAGTCTCGGTTGGTGTAACCAACCGAGACTAAAGGCCCTCAGCCCCCCGGTGCAGGCTCGTGCCACGTGGTGGGTATTCGGTCCCGGTTCGTGATGAACCGGCACTAAAAGGGGGGCTCTAGTCCCCACCCTTTAGTATTGGTTGCAGAGCCGGCACTAAAGGTCCTTATGAACCGGGACTGTTGCCTAATTCTGCACTAGTGGGTAAGTGTGAGATTTTGATACGTAACCAGTAGGAAACCTTCATGAGATTTTGGAGAAAATTTAGAACAACGATGCTTATCAAGAATATAGCACTTTGAGGCAAATACCCAAAAGTAGCCAACTTGGGGATTGTTACCGGTGAGTAGCTCTTATGTCATTTTATCGAGAAGCTTGTGTACTGATGCTTGTGACATGCATTGGGTTTTACGTGAAAATGAATTGGTGATACAACACAATACAGGTAAGTATTTCCCTCGGTAAAGAACCAAGGTTTATCGAACCAATAGGAGTAACAACCAAGCCCCGTCTTAAGCGACTACACATAAAAGAGCAAAACACTTGTACCTAACACAGGCTAGAGGGTTGTCAATCCCCTTGTCTCATTATTTGCAAGCAAGTAAGTAGTGTGGTTGAAAGTTGCATCTAGAGTATTAAGTAAAAGAGAGTAATGCTTGGAGAACGATGACCTGATGTACACAAAGAGAACTCAACTAATATGAATTAACCCCGTTGTTTATCTTTAGTGTCAACAATACAAAGACGTATCTTGTCCCCTAATATGTCACTGGGATATAGAAATCCATCAGATTAAACCCACTCGAACACACCCCTCTAACTGAAGAAAGATCAAGCTACTTAGCCAAAGCAAATCAATAGATAGGAGATATTTACGAAGCTATGATGATCGTGCACATAAGAATCATATTTAGAATTCAGAGAAGACTCAAATATTTATCATGAATAATCTGAACATAAACCCACAATTCATCGGATCCCAACAAATGCAGCGCACAAAAGAAATACATTGGATAGATCAAAGTGAATATGTGATGATCATTGTATTGAACATCAAGAGAAAAAGAGAGAGAGAGAGATCTAGATACTAACTATGGAACCGTAGGTCTGTGGTGAATTACTCACAGATCACCATGGGAGAAGCAAGGATGATGTAGAGGTCCTCCGTGATCGATCCCCCTCCGACATGACACCGGAAAGGGGCTCCGGATGGCCTCACAGTGGAACAGAGACTTGCGGTGGTGGAAAAAGTGTTCCGGCTTGCTCTCTAGGGTTTTTGGGATAAATGTGAATTTATAGGATGAAGAGGTATGCGAGGAGGCAGCTGGGGGAGCATGAGGCAACATGGCGCACCCTACCCCCCTAGTCGCGCCCTGTTGTGTGGTGCTCCTCTCGTGAGGCTTCTAGCCTCCTCCCGAAGCTTCCAGGTCTTCTTCTGACCTAGAAAAATCACCAAATATTTTCGTGGCAATTGGACTTCGTTTGGTACTATAGACCTGAAAAGTCAAAAACACGCAGAAAACAGCAACCGGCATTGGGCACTGGGTCAACAGATTAATGCTCAAAAATAATATTAAATGGTAAATAAACTCCCAAAAAGTATCCTAGAATGATAATATAATAGCATGGGACACCAAAAATTATAGATATGTTGGAGACGTATCATGTAGGCACAGTCGGTTTCTTGAATGACAAGTTGTTTCCACGGCTTCTGCCCAAAAGTGTCTTGGAGTTTTGTACTCGTCGAGCATCATTCTAGCCATCTCTGTTAGAGTCCGGTTCTTCCTCTCAACAACTCCATTTTGTTGAGGCATGTACATACCCAAGAACTCATGTGAGATTTCTTCTTCATCAAGAAAAGTATCCACATTAGTGTTCTTGAACTCCAATCCGTTATTGCTCCGAACTTTCTTGATCTTCACTTCAAATTGATTTTGGGCCTTCCGAGCGAAGTTCTTGAAGATCTTTTGAACTTGCGACTTATCATCAAGAAAGAATACCCACGTAAATCAGGAAAAATCATCAAGTATAAATAGACCAAAAGAATTTCCACCGAGGCTTTGTAACCATTGGGACCAAAGAGATCCATATGAAGAAACTTGAGTGGTCTTCTAGTAGTCATTATGTTCTTTATGGGATGACTTCCTCCAACTTGTATTCCTGCTTGACAATCACAACAAAGTATATCTTGGTCAAAGATAACATCTTTAACAACAAGTATGTGATCGCCTTTAATGAGCTTGTCTAGATTACGCATACCAACATGTCCTAGCCTTCTATGCCATAACAAACCTTTAGAAGATTTTTCAATACGACAAGTACGAGGTTGAGCTCTCTTAGTAAAATCGACAATGTATTGATCACCTCTACGAAAACTGGTATAGACCATGTTATGATTGTCTCGACGAAACACTTGGCAATCGACTTTAGTAAATAGGACATTCAAACCGGAATCGGCTAGTCTAGATACGGAAAGAAGATTGTAGCCAAGGGATTCAACAAGCATGACATTTTGAATAGAACTATCATGAGATATGGCCACCTTACCAAGACCAAGTACCTTACCCTTGGAGTTGTCTCTGAAAGTCAAATACTTGCGCAGTCCATGGTATGGTGTGATCTCATGAAACATGTCTCTATCTCCGGTCATGTGATCGATGCATCCACTATCGAGAATCCACTCTTTTCCTCTCGACATGTACTCTTTGAAGTTTTCCATAAGACTTAGATTCTTCATAGTTTTTTCACACTCAATGTCAAAATTCTCATCTTGATCATAGTAGCCATGTTCCACATTGTCATCATCTAATGGAATGTCCTTGTCACAAAGATCAAGATTGTTGTTAGAGTTATGACTATGACAATGTTCAAGATTATGAATGTGAATGTTCCAATAATGATGTTATTGATGGTAATGACAACTCCTTTAGCACGCATGAGGTCATGAAGCTCAAATAGATATATATCAAAGTTGGGATCACTAGGCTTCATTTTGCAAAAAGCAATAGTTTTATGAAGAATATCATCAAGATTTTTCAAAGGGTAGTTCAGATATCTTTCCTCCAAATCTTTCCACAAAGTGTAGGCACACTCAAAGTTTTTCATTTGATCAAACATGATTCTTGGTAATCCTCTAATGATGAGATTAATAGTTCTAAGATTACGAAGCATGTGAACTTCTTCCTTGTGAGAAGGATGTAAGGGAACAATGGATGGCACATAATGACTATCAACATACTTCCTCAAATGGAATTCATCAAATATATCAAGCATTTGTCTTTCCATTGACTATAGTACTCCCCATTGAGAATAGAAACTCTACAACTAAGACTCCCTAAACTAGGCACATCTATATGCCTCCAATGATAATAAAACCAAAGCAATGGAGACCATGCTCTGATACCAATTGTGGGATCGAGAAGAGTATGTCTAGATGAGGAGTGAAAAGACAACTTAACCAAATAAAAACCTAACATTTTATAAATTTTATTGGTTGGCAAGTTTTAGCAATTCTAGCAAGTCTAGCACATCCTATACATGCAAGTCTACGAGTATAGCACCGGAAAATAAAGACATGCACATGTAAGTAAGGAGTAGAGATAAGAAGATGAAACGCAATGAAGACACGGAGATTTTTGGCGTGGTTTCGATAGGTGGTGCTACCGTACGTCCATGTTGATGGATACTTCAACCCGTGGAGGGTAATGGCTGCGCGAGTCCATGGAGGGCTCCACCCACAAGGAGTCCACAAAGAAGCAACCTTGTCTAATCCATCATGGCTTACATCCACGAAGGACTAGCCTCACTCGGGGTAGATCTTCACGAAGTAGGCGATCTCCTTGCCCTTACAAACTTCTTGGTTTAACTCCACACGATTTGCTCCTTGCTCTAGTGCTTCAAAAGGTAATAGACATGGTAATCTAGGAGACACCATTCTCCAAAATCTAATAGATGGGGTATGCATGATGAACTCCTTGCTCTAGTGCTTCAAAAGATAGTCTCCTCAACACTCAATCACTCTCTCGTAGAATTTGGCTTGGTAGAAGATATTGACTACGTGGAAAGCAACTTGGGGAGGCTAGAGATCAAGATTCATATGGTTGGAGTGGAAGATCTTAATCTCAACACATGAGTAGGTGGTTCCCTCTCAAAAAATGAATGGTAGAAGTGTTTGCTTTTTTTTGAGTTCTCTATATTGAATGAGAGGGGGTGGAGGGGTATATATATCCATCTCCAAAAATCTAACCATGACAACATTATTGCCCAACTCGATGGAACCGAATTAAAAAAAACTCTGTTACACGGACTAGTGCAAAATGCCCTAACTTGTGGGTTCTCGATGGGATCAATATATAGCATCTCGGTGAGTATGATTCGGTTGGCCTAGGAAGTTCCTCACTTTGGTGACACCAATTTGTAAAACTCAGAAATTCAGATCTTTAGTAAATGGATACCAGAAGGTTGGTCACTGATTTTCGGCTCTACCGAAGCAAAACTCGGTTGCAACGATTTGCTAGGGTTTGGCTTGGGATCTATCTAAGGAAAACTCGGTGTGCCCGATATGTAGGAAGTTGGTGGCACCGAATTTGGCTTTTTAGTTTTTGACAGAATATTTTGTGGGAGAAATGTTGAGGATTTTGGTGGCTAATCTCTAAGCACTTTGAGTAACTAGATCATCATAGATACCTCATTCCCTTTCAATAGTATTGGCTTTCCTATGGACTCAAATGTGATTTCTCACATAAATATAAAATGTAGAGTCTTGAAGCTTCAAGCTTTGTCAATCCTATTCTTTTCCAACTTGGGGATCCTCCTCACAATTCCCAGCCACTGCAATCTTTTGACTTAAACTGAAATACACTAGGTAGAATGGTTAGTCCAAGAGATAATGTATGTTGTCATGAATTATAAAAACCTCCAAGGGAGCATCGGTGCTTTAACATGTGTGGTGCTGAAGCATGCACTGGAATCCTCCAGCGGCAATGCGGTGACAAGACATCAGAGAGGACGAAGAAATGATAAGTACACAAATGATTAATAGTAGAAAAACATTGGCATTTTATTACATAGAAAACAGTCGTTCTCTGTGGACCGTCGCGAAAGATCGTTGGCCCACAGTGTGATGTGAAACACAACGTTGCTCCCCAGGACGCTGGTGGCTCGCAACCGCTGGCCTACTTGTATATGGCATCCCTGCGTGTTCAACTGCTCTATGCATGTGGTTGCTCGGGTTGAGGCGGACGCATCGCTCTACTCGCATCCCTCCGCACGCGCTCTGCCGGCGTCCCTCCGCGTGCGCTGCTAGTAGTTGATGCTGGAGCACGAACGCGTAAATTTGGGGCACCATGTGCTTATTAGGAGGAATCAAATGTGTATTATCGGTCTTCCCACAGAATTATGATTACTGACTTGTTTACCGGGTATCACGCACATCCTATTAAGCTAAAGCATTTGTATTATTTTGGCTCATCGCGAATAGTTCATCTAAGTGACCTATTTGTCGGGTATCACACACATCCTCATACGCCGAATGTTTGTGTTATTTTGGCTCATCGCGAACAGTTAATCCGAGTGACTTGTTTGTCGGGTATTACACACATCCTCGTACGCCGAATCGTTTGCGTTATGTTGGCTCATCACAAACAGTTCATTCGAATGACCAATTTGTCACGTATCGCACACACCTTGTTACGCCAAATCGTTTGCATTATTTTATCTCATCGCAAAGAGTTCTTATGAAACAATTGTATGCCACTCATCGCACACCCAATTTATATTTCAACTGTGTGTGATGGATCTACCATCGCATACAGTACTTTTTATTGGTGACGGTTCTATAAACATACCGTTTGCGATTGGTGTGTCGCATACAGTTTCGTCGAAGTGTCTCCTATACATGTGTCATCTTAGCACCTACCTGCAGTAGTGAATGTATGCATCTACGATTGGATGTCGTCCTCCCGCATCTGTGTCCGCGGACTGGTCCCCCTCCTGCCCGTGGATGGATGCGGGAGGAAATTTGTGGGTTGCCATTGGAGATGTCCTTAGGGGGTACACTTGTGTATTTACAACTATTTTTCTAACCATACAAAATATCTGCAAGTGATTATAATAATAGAGGAACAAAGAAATACAAAATCCAAGGAAGTACAATGGAAACCGGATGGAAAAATATATAGAACGACTAAAAAACTGGAAAACCGGTGACGCTCGTCACTCTCAACTACTCTGTGCCCCCAACCCCCTTGCGTCAAATGCGCCATCGAAGGGGCACTGTGCCGGCATTACGCAGGGCCTTCTTGCCTCCTCGTCAACTGCCATTGCAGTTGTGATGGCTGACGTGGCTCCGTCTGCCTCCTCCCCAGGCTCTAGCAATGGATTGGTCCCCCCCCCCCCGGCGCCTGGTCAAGTCGATGGTGGTCCAGGACAATTCTATGGTGTTTGGGTGGGATTTCCCCATATATCAACGATCGTGGACGTTGGGTTAACATGTCGGCGCATGGGGGATGCGTCAATGATGCTAGGGGTGGGCTGGTTGTGAAGTTGTCGCGTCCGGTAGTCCGTCAGGTTGAGAGTGTCACCTACCTCAACCTCAAGTGGATGGACACGCGATCTTCCATTGTCTCAACACAAGCATTTCATCATTAACTGTCAAGAGTCGCTCAAGTGTTGGCACTACTGCAAGGATTTACATGTTCCTAGCCGGTACCCTTGCCCTCTGATAAAGCCCTCCTTGGCAGCGCCTTCCTATGGTACTCGGCTAGATGGTGGGGTTGGTCGTCATGTGCCAGCCGACCTTGCTTCTAGGTCGTGTTCGTATGTTGGGGCTCTCTTGCTGGTATCTCTTGAAGATCACTCAGGTCTTCCAAAAGACTTTTGCATCTTCATCGTGCTCCTGTCGAGAAGGATATTCTTGATGTAATGCTCTTGGCTTGGGCGGCAAGCATTGATCCATCACATAGTGATCATATGCTTGTTAAAGCAATGGCACCTGCTTCGCGGGTATCGCATGTCGTCAACTGTCTTGCGGGATGCTCTGCTTGAAGCGATGATGTGGGGCCCATGTTGTCTTGTCGATGGGGAGTGAGGATTTCGTCGATCCTATGTGTTCGGAGTCTATGTTATTGTTATCCCGCCCTGAGTACCCGTCCTTCGTTGTGTTGTACCATGTTGACCTAATTCTTAGTTCAGAGGAGCCGCTTGGTTTCAATGTGAAGCACATGATAGGGCCTTTGGCAAGCCGGTTCGGTCTCAGGTTACGGTGAGCATGGGTGTTACAGAGGTGATACAAGTTGGTGCACCACCATTATCTATGGAGTAATTTCTCAACAAGGTTACCTGTGGGTTGCCACCCCCTTTTCTTGGCATATGATACCTTTAAACAAGAAGAAGTATGATGGGCGATGAAGCTGGCGTCTAGAAAAAAGAAGAAGGTGTGCAACATTCGAACGTCCAAGTATTGTGCGGAGTGCAGGTTGTTGGAGGCTTTTGGTGAGCTGCCAGAGGTGAGCAACATGGAGGGTGCTAAGCAAAATATGAAAGCATACCTGGACATGTACAAAAACCGCTTTGATCGCAAATGATCACGGCACTGAGCACTTGGTGAGCATTGTCGAGGAGTCAAAGATCGACCTTACAAGATGATTCCCACATGATAATGTTAGCCCTTGATGCTCCCATGTTGAGGCAGAGGTGTCATTCGATATGGATGAGTTTTCCTCACGAGCGGTGATCCATTTGGTTGCACTTGAGCCTCGCCCAATTGCTTTGGGACTTGGCACTCTTATGTCTGGCTCAGATGACGTATCTTGATGCTGCAATTTTCTTTTCCCCTATCCCCAACACTAGTGTATTTTTTCGGGGGGGGGGGCTCGGTTTTTCACTCAGTTTCCCTCATAAACTGGATCGTATCTCTTCTTATTAATGAAATGCAAGAACCCCCTGCCCTCGCGATGAGGTTTCTCAAAAAAGGGTGGCGGTGATAGTTGACCTAGGTAAACCAAGATTCAAAACAGCTTGCCCCCGCTTCAATCAAGCTATAAGCATAGCAAAAGCGGATGCATAAGCCAGCTGACAAAAGAATAAGAGCAAACATAACTAGTAGCCTAGCCATTACAAGAATTTAGTAGTCAAATTATATAATAAAGGGAGAGGCTGGTTAGAGTCTGGTAAGCACAACTATCCATCCTCTTTGCTAACATTGTTAATATACAATTGAGGAATTTAGAGATCTTTGAGTGGTGGCTGGAACTTCAAGAAGCTAATAAGTGGGAAGCTTAAGGTTGGCTTTGGCATTGTAGTGGATTATTGAGTTATAATTTTGTGGTTTCGCATCATGTTCTCATTGAGTTTAGATTATGGCACAATGTTTAACAATATTTTTGATTTCATTCATGGTCCTCCCTAAGGTACAAATTTTCAATTCTATTAGAATTCTGAGAAAGATCCTGTACTGCCATGTCAACGGTGACCCCCAACCCATAGGACCAATGGATTGGCTTCTCACCTCCAGGGTAGTCTGGAAATACCCTAACAGTGCAGATGTACTGGCTCTGGTTGAAGTCTCGGTACTGTTCCTCCACTGTGTACTCGGGGTACCAGCGATAACCGCACACCGACATCACCCTGACCAGCATGGCCGTATGACCCGGTACATCAATGCACCTGGTCAGACGTACCACCTGACGAGAAGGACGGCCAGGCATCTGTAAATAGAGAGTAATGCAAAAGCATTAGAGCTCTGAATGCAAAATTGGGCAGCATAACGGCTGTAATTGCTCAAAACAAATTTTGAGACGACCCAAAAATGGAATAGCGTAACCACTCAACTATCAAGTTCAACTCTCTGATCATCAAACTTACTTCCTGCTTCCTAGGAATAAAAGAAACCCAATATCTCTCGACCCATAGTCCTATAATCTACCGATCAGAACACGAGCCTAGAAGAGGATGAGTAACCTAGTCCTTAATTCCCGTAGAAAAGACGAGGATGACCAGAATAGAATATCTTGAGAAGAGAACAAGAGTGTTACGTTCCCTTCCACAAACAATTCCCTTATATATAACTAAGAAATTCTAGACTCAACTTCGACCAGTTTGGCTTAGTAATCCTACAGTCAGTCAGGCTCTGATACCAACGCTGTCGGGACCCCGATCCTAAGCCATAGGAATCTAGCCTGTAACACATCGCATCCCTTTGTGGTCTCACGCACGGTTAACTCCACGGCTGCAGCCTTACCTTAGCCGGGACCGTTTGCGTCTTTTGACTCACGTATGCGATAGTGTCGCTAGCAATCCAATGTCAAAGAACCCGGATCGACATGTCTAGTCATAAACCAAAGTGGCAGTACCGCAAAAGGACAGGCATACATGACCCAACAAAGCAGGTGTCGGTCATCAGCGAAGGTAGACGAGTCGTAGCAAGCTACAAGGGCTCCATTACGTCGCGTGACATTTCCCCAAAGGGGACAGACACAGCAGCTAAGAAGGACACATGCCGGTCAACCAATGTGTCCGGAGTAGTAGCGAACTACCAAGGCTCATTGGATCACAAAGGGGCATTTCCTTGTAAGGAGTGCTACTAAAGTTCACGACTAAGTAATCGAACCCCATACATATCAAGTACGACACACGTACGCATGGCATACCGATATGTATAGATACATCGATGGCATCACAACATAACCATAAACATACAACCTTTATTTAAGAGGCTCGGAAGAGCCACACACATAATATTACACATTAAGGGTCTCACGACCAATAATAACAGTCATTCAGTTACAAGCCAGCGGAAGAGTTATAAACTGTCTGGGTACAGACAGGGCAACTAGAAGGCACATGGCCTGACTATACTACAGAGCCGACGTAGGGCCAGATCGTAGCTGGGACACCAGCTACTCGTCGTCGTCGATGTCTACGAAGAACCCTCCATTAGGGTCATTAGCAACCTCTGCAACAGTTATTAAGCAAACATGAGTACGAAGGTACTCAACAAGACTTTAGGAGAACTAACTACTCATGCAAGGTATCAAAAGGTATTGTGGGGTTTCATGCGGAAAGCCAGCATTTGACTCGTGGCTAGACAACTTGCATTTTTAAATAATTTTGACAAATTGATTTCTCGCACACGAGTCCACTAACACCACAACAATACACCATCGAGGAATCATTCCGTATCCGTACGGAAATGCCGTCCACGACACTCACGCTTATCTTGGCAATTTTATGAGTAGCCATTGAAGTTATCTATGAACAACATATGTCTCCAAGAAGTCCATATCCGCGGACGCGGCTATTCGAATAGATCATAACCCTGCAGGGGTGTACTTCGTCACACACGCTCTCGCCACTTATCGCTATGTGCACGTCATGCACCTCGGCAACCTTCAAGCGGAAGCCCAGCGAGGGAGTCGGCCACGACCGTTAACCACTCTAGTACCTAGTCCAGGTTTATCGCCTATCTGAGAGTAACCCGTACGGAAGTCCGGCCGAGGTTTCCGCCACGGCCTCAAACGATGTGCGCAGGGTTCCCAAGCCCACCATCCGGGTGCCACTTGGTACACCATGCCACTGCCTACCGCATCATGACCCACCTCTCAGGTCAGCACCATGCACGGCCTCCAGCATTACTATAAACACCAGAAACTACTTGCAACTCCTGGACCGGGTACTACGCGATTAATAGGCCGAGCGGGGTCATATTTCAGGGCCCAGCATGTGGTAGTATCTAGTCTTGGAATACATACACGGAACTCAGTTCCTAAGGACGGTTCCAATGAAACAACCCGCCATGTACTCCTACACGGCCTTTCACCGGTACCTTTACTAACTCAAGTTCAACACACAACCTTTGCTCACCAAACACGTTCCACAATTCTGTTCATCTCCCAGATGACAGACCATACACAACTCTAAGCATAGCATGCATAGCAGGATAAGGCACATCACAGCTCAAGCAACTACCAGGTATGCTAGGTTGCAAGGTTTGGCTATTTAATGTGACAAGGTTAAGTCATGCAAAGGAAGTGGGTTCAACTATCGTGGCAAAAGCAGTTGAAGCATTTGATCTTAAATGCAATAAATAGGTGCGGGAGCAAGAACAAGGGATTTATCGGGATGATCAAAAGGGTTGCTTGCCTTGTTGCTCAGAGGAGGAACGATATCCGTCAGACAGATATTCGGTGGAATCCGAGGGTGCGGAGCCTACCGAAATGAATGGCAACATTCAATAACAATCATATGCACTCAAAATGATGCATGAGCATGGCATGAGAATGAAAGGTGATAAGTTATTATTTTCAACATGTATTAGGTTTAGAGTTGATTTGAATCACATTCGAATAGCAATTCAAACGGGGTATTCTCGGATACCGGTTTAATTGATTCGACCTGATGCTCAGATCAACTTGATCTTAACATGCATGAAATGTCATGTTATGGTATTGATTTGTAACTAGGACAGTGGTGAACATTGTATATATAATGAAATTTGAATATTTTTGCAAATTCCATTTAAAAAGTGATTATAAGAATTGAATTATTCCTTATTCCACAATTTAGGGTTCCGTAACTTTTTCAAACATAGTTGAAAATAGCATAATCAGAATCCTTGAATTTTTCTGATACTTTTTCATATATAAATTATTTTCATTGGAGTTACAGATTAATTTCTATGATTTTTATAAGTTTTAGCAATTTCCTGGAATTAGTTTTATACTGGAAATTCTATTTATTGCATCAGGCTGACGTCAGCAGGTCAGCCGACCTGTTCAGGTCAAACCTGACAGGGGGGCCCCACTGGTCAGCCTCTCTGGGACTAATCCCCGCTGACCAGCCCTAACTGAGGTTTGACTTGGCCTTGGGCCCACTTGTCAGCGAGTGATTAGGTGCTGAGCGGCTGGATTAGCTTTGCCACGTCGACATCCACCGGCGGCGAGGTCGTCCTCGCCGGCGGGGAGCCTCCGGCGACCACCAGCACGGCGGAGGGGCTCGAAAACGGCGCACAGGGGGCCAAATGCTGCGCGGAGAGCACCAGAGGAACGGCACGTCTCCCGCAGCTTCATTTCTGCACCTAGCCGGGGCTGATCTGGCCGGAGATGACGCCGGCGACGAGCTTGGCGGCGGCCAAGGCTCGGGCGTCATCGGGGTCTTTGAATCAGAGGGATCTACGCTCGGTTCTTAGCTGCTACAGCATCTACGCGTCGACCTGGAGCTGCTGGTGCCCTCGGAAGGACGAGCTGATCATCGGAGGGCTACCGGCGACGAGCAGCAGCGGCGGTCCTCGTCGGGCTCCGGTGAAACTAGAGCTAGAGGAGGGGATCGACGGGGAAAACTTAGTGGAAACGACCGCATGCTCACGGGGAGTGCAGAGCAGAGCTTAGACGGCTCGGGGAAGGCCTGGGGGAGACGAATCGACGGGAGAGGTCCGGCGGCCGGAGGTGGAAGACGACGGTGTTGCAGGCGTTGCGGGGCTCGAGGAAGCTTCGGCTTCTGCAGAGATGACCAGGGCGACGAGGCGGAGCTAATGGCGTGCTCTGGGAGGGAATCCTATGGCCAGGGGCACGGGCAGCTCGAGCTCGATCTCGGCTCTAATGGCGACAGCAAGGAGGAGGAGGAGATCCGGGAGGAGGAAGAGAATCCGAGGCGGGGAATGGATAGGGGAGGCCCTGGGGAGCTTATCCCCGTCGTCGCCAGCGCGAGGCGGCGGCCAAGCAGGCACGCAGGTGCGTGGCCACGCCGGAGGGGGCGGCGGCCACCTCCTGCTGCCTACTGGCGCGAGGGAGGGGACGAGCCAGGGATGGGCCGGGCCAGGCTTAGGCGACAGGTAAGGTTTTTCCATTTTTTTTCTGTTTTTGTTTTTCTGTTTTGTTAATTATTTTTTTGCTAATTAATTCAGCTCCAAAACAAAAGTAAAAACTATTTTAGACCTCCTGAAATATTGTTATAATATCCCCAACCATTTCCAAGCTTTTCAACATTTTTGGAAATTTATAGTTTCTGATTTCAAATTTAAAACTTGAAACCAGTAGCCTTTTTCATTTATTCAAAAAGCTTAAAGTGTCAAGAAAATAGTTTTCTCCAATGCTCATTTACTTTCATGATTTATCAGAAAGTTTGAACATTTCTTGAGGCCATTTTGGGTTCATTGATTTTGAACTAGTTTGAGATTTCCTTTAATTGAAATGGTGGCTAGGGTTTTGAGTTTTTCCTTTGCCACTTTGTTGTTTTTGTTGAAACCTCTTACATGCAAATGCAAAGAAGACATGAGCATAATGCTATCTTGCTTAAGGGTTAGGGATGTGACACTATCCAAGGGTTACTTAGCTTCATTCAATGTCCTGCCCCCATGAAAACAGGTGATGGCAACATTTCCTGCATAGCTATTTAGTTGCATTCTCGATTCTGGGGTTAGACCATTATAAATATGTCAAGCAAATGTGATCTTTAATCCCATGAAGTGGAATCTTTCTTTGTAGTGCACAAGACCTCTTCCAAGTTTGAGGTAAAGTCTCACTCTTGTTTTGGAAAGAAATGAATATCTCTAACAACAATATGAATATATAATCTCATTTACCCACCTATTTTTCTTTTATTTAGTGTTTGTTTGGCCTGCTTTTGCTAAATTTTAGGCTAGTTATTTACAATGGTTTATAAATAAGCACAACACAACACAATTCAACAACCACAAGTTGAGCCTAAATCTCTTCTTAACCAGTAAATAATTTATTGGAAAAGGAAAGAGGCACTATCAAATGGGCAAGTTTGGCGACCAAGGAACAAAATTCTTTCATGACAATGCCACCATCAGGTATAGAGAAAAACGTGTCACAAGGGAAGTGTAGTCACATATACAAGGTAAAGTTGGTCTGCTTTGGAATGCCTATAAAAAGAGGATGGGGACCTTTCATTTTCAGCAAATGCACTTTGATGTGAACAGTCATTTGCAAGCAATTGATAATTTCAATATTTTTAGGAGCATTTTCCAAAAAGGGTATCGTTGGGGTAGTTAAGTCCTTGCCCTTTGATAAATCCCTTTGGGCAAATGGGTTTCTAAGACTGTTTTTTTACAAGAAGTGTTTGCCTCATTATCTCAACGTATTTATACAAGTTGTGTGAAGCATTCCAATGAGACAATGTATCTTTAGGGCATCAATGGATCATGTATAACACTAATGCACGAAAAAGGCGCACCCTATGTGGTTACACGCTTATTTCCCTTTTGCACAATTCCATAAAGATGATTAGAATGTTTTTGGTTCATACTAGGTTGTAAAAAGTAATCTTAGAGCTTATGCAAAGAAAGTAATATGGCTTCATCAAGACAAGAATCATTCAAAACTGCTTTGCCTAGGCTTTTGAGCATCTTCACTTGCCTTTCTAGAACTATGCCCATACTCAAAATGGACTCGAGAATTAATGTCCAAGGCTAAAGCTTTGTCATTGTTGCATTGTCTCTTTTAGCTCCCACTGTGAGTGCAACCCTACGAGTTGCTTGATCTTTAGCGGCTGACACAAAATGTCTTAGAAACTAAATGTGAAAAAAGGATTGTTGGACATATATTTGAAGTTCTCGTATCTTGTCTTCGACTAAGGCTTTGGCATCGTACAAGACATATGAAGTGCATATCTCTTTTAGATGGCTATGGAAATGATCATGGCTCATATCTCTTTTAGATGGCTATGGAAATGATCATGGCAATGTAAGCATGGGGGCTTCTTTTGTACGATGCCAAAGGATCGCCTAAACACGGGAATTGCATGAATCAACATATGGTTGGATGGACAACAATATCCGCAGCCCACCAGAGTTTCAAGTCCTAGACATTATATCTTCCTAGATCTATTTTAGGATTTTCGGCAATGTGCATTTAGTAAGAGCAAACGTACTCATTGACAACGAAGACGTGTGTGGCGACTTCGTCCATCTCAAAAAGATGTGCCGGCTCAGTCCACATGGGTGCCTTTATCATCAGCGACCATAGGATTGCCCACTTTTGCCTGCCCTTTCCATAGGATTGTAAAGTGATTGTGTTCTAGATTTAGTGAACTGGGCCAAGAATTTAAGAAAGTGGAATTGGATTTTGTCTACCACAAGAGTTGATATCATAAATACAAAACTCAATAGTACTAGTGACTTGTATAAAATTGAAAGAAAAGAACTGCCCCATCAACACACCGAATTACCGGACACTGGAATGAGATAACTTGGTTTACATGGCAAGATAATATGGGTCAACAGTGAAGAGTGTGCCACAACAATGAGCACACGACCTGAAATGGAGCTTGACCGTGCCAAAAATTATGTCTGGGAAACAGACCTTCAATCAAACAACTAGAAATAAACACTGAACTGGAGCAGCCTTTCCTGCCTCGTTCGTCAAATGTCTCCCACCATTATACACACACGGGGCAAATATATGTGTAGCCAGACTCACCAGCAACCACATACCATCCAGCCAACCATTTGTACATTTCACCTCTTCATTCACTGGGGGCCTGCAGGTTTTCAGTAAGTGTTAAAACGAGTTCATGGGAAGAAATATGAACACAGAGCATAGGAGCAGATAAAAAAATGGAGAATCGGCATAACAAAATTCCTGTAACAAATAAAATTCTTCCAACATCATCCGTCTTGAACAGAATCAAACAAATTCTGTACAATCTGATAACAGTAGCAAGTTCATTCCAGAAAAATACTATCAATGTCGATTTCAACACACGGTTTGAAGCACAAAGAGGCAACACACAACCTGGGTGACACAATGTTTTCGGGGGCTCAAGAATTTGTACAGTAGTATTAGTTGGCTATTGAAATTACATTCTCAGCTCCCTAAACTGGACATAATTTGCACAATCAGTTCTATCTTCAGGAGTTTCCCGATATAGCATGCTGACAGACATGATCTGGTGATCCTATCAGTGATAGCACCACCCCACTGATCCTGGCTCCCGGGTAGCTGTCCATGCAGTGGCTCCAGCAGCCACAGCTCGCTTAGTACATGCATGAGTCAAGAAGCTAACCTTCTTGTATGTTGTTCCTCCCAGAAACTGCAAGTCCTAGAGGTGTTCGATCAAATGATGGAAGATGGTGCGAAAAGACAAAATGAGAGACACAGTTTAAGTAACCATGTCTAGAACGCAGGAGAAGGCTACCCCCACCAACAACATGGGGTTATAGAACATAACATTCGACAGACAAGAATATATTGTGGTAACTCTAGCAAACTAGCTCCAACAAGAGTGTGAAGCAAAATGTTTTGCTGAACCAGTTGGACCAAAGAATCCGACCGTACAAACATCTTTTAGATTCAAGAATCCCACCGTACAAACACCTTTGAGATTCAAGAAGTAATCCCAGATACACCAACCAAGCCCCTCTCCTTTTCCTCATTGTAACAATGTGCATGACATATGTTTTTCAGTACTAAAAGATACCATTCTAACAAGTTCGTAGCATATTGGTCTACATGCATCCTGAATGCGTCAATTGTTTCCGTTAGTGCAGCTGAACTTAAGATCAGAAGAACTTGTTTTAGTGTTGAAACCACTATAAATCAGATTAGTTTACACAGGGTTGATCTGCTGGCCAACCCTTCATGGAGCTAGTTGCCAACAGGTTCCCCCCAGCACCCTCAGATAGATGTCAACCTAGAATGCTAGTTCATAATTTAATAAGATCATAAGTGTTCTATGTCCTGACCAGACCCAGAAAAATCTAGTGAATACAATTGCAAGGATTAATCTCTTATGGTACATAATATGCAGTTATAGTTATTGGCTGCATCATTCTATGCACAAGATTTAAGATATATGTGGCCCATAAAATTTGAGATCACTTCAATTACCAAACTCAGCAAGCGATTAGCAAGTGTTAGTCGGATGGACGGAAGAGCATAATACATTACAATATCAAAATAAAGGATAAATTAATGACCTGATCACAATGCCATTTCAGCTTGCAGTGCAGCAAGCTCATCCTCCTCAGCCGAGGCTTTCTGTGGAGCAGGGCGAGTTGGTTGCGCCTTGCCTGGGACAGGCGCCGTATGAATAGGAATAGTTACAACAGGCTCCAGTAGTTGGGATTCCAACTCTGCTCCCTCCAACTCTTCCAGCTCAGCTTCCAGTTCATCCTGTCAAATTTTCAGTGCGGTAGGTATTAAATGCATCAGAACAAGAATGAAGTCTAAACCCCAAGATCATAAATCCTAATTGGCTAGTGAGTTACCTCGTCAAAATCAGCAGAAGCTCCAAGAGGAGCTGACAGAGCATCTTGTATTTGTTTCATGTTTTCTGTCTGTTCATTAATTTCGTCCATAGTCTTGTCGACATCATCAATATTTCTGTAGCACAAAGAAATGTTCATCTTGAGACCTCAATTCCAGGAAACAGTTATTGGAGCAAATCCTAAATTAAAATGGACCAATACTCACGTTGCTTTTTGCATCGCTTTCATAGCTTTAGCTCCAGTCCTCAATGCATCCACAGTCTCTGTCGTAGCTTTAGCAGCTTCTAACATGATCATCTATATAACAAGATCAGAATTGTGAAGATACATGGATGCAACAATTAGGAAAAAAACATAGTCAGAACTGGGAGGTAACCTGATCATGGATCCTCAACTGGAAATTCCCAAGCTGCTCAATTTGCTGCTCATAAAGTTTTTTCCTCTTCAATGATTGGATAGCCGCTGATGAAAAACAGTGATTCAATTAACACACAGTATTTCCGCAGGTCTGTAATACTCTATTCTAACATTCCAAGGTAATCAGATTTTCTCAACTGAAGAAGAAAGAGTGGACAGAATCAAAATCAATAAGCTGTATTTAGCTACATGAAGAATCATCACTCCTTTTTTAAGTAAAATGACGGTAAAGGTTGGCTGCCATAAAACACTACACAAGACATGCGTCTTATAAACATTGGATCAAAATGCAGAGACATAGATGATCATTGCAAAGTAGGACCATGGCATGTGTATAACAGAAGTTCATTACAATTTTACTTTGAGAAAAGCATATTGTCTCCAATCAACAGGAGGAGAGGGGCTATGATGATCAACCATACCTCTTTTATTCTTTGCTTTTGAGAACTCCTTGGCCCTCTCAAGCTCAGCACCTGCTTTTTTCTCTAACACTTTCTCTTTCTTCTCCAGCATATCAAGAGTCTAAATACATAAAAAGAGTGAGAATTTTAAAATGTTTATAGTATAGGCATAAAAAGTGTCCAAAATTGATTGTAGCGCTAGGATAGTTCACCACTAGACAGAAAATAGAGGACATCTTCCATCCTTAAGAGGTTAATAGCTTAACATTTGCAACTTCAGAAGCAGACGATGAAAGAAAAGACAGTAGTTTATTATCATACAAAGTTTGCACACCAAATAAACTTGGACAAAGCTGAAATCACATGAGAATTCTTACACGCTAAATTCCCCATATACCAAGACAGAAAATTAAAGAGCTAGTTGATCAGAAACTGCCAATGCAATACAAAATGGCCATCAGAATCTTAATCATGCATTAAACAACTTGATGATACAAGCTAACAAGATAAACTACCTCCTTAATTTTAGGAGCCTCTTATCCAGCGAACGTCAGCTGAGAAGCATGGCAGTTGCGAACAATTTGCATGGCAATTTATGTTTGCCAAGGATGGCAAGTTTAGTTGACGAACATGGCAAATCCACATCAGTTCATTTTGTTGGCCAGAATTTGCTGTGTTTGCAAATTAAAGTTGCCATCCTCGCCACAAATAAGTTACCAACGTTCAATTTGCCACCCCCTCCCAGGGAACGTTCGCCAGTTAGCATTTCCGTTAACTTATCCAAATTGTAGCCGGAATAAGAAAAACAAAACGGTAGATTTGACGCCCCACCTCGTTTAACTTGTCCAAAGTGGCCAGCGCGCCGGCATTAGCCTGCTCCTTGGGCTTCCCAAATAACCTGTTGAACATGGTGGCACCTCAAATATGGACTCGGAACCTGCGACACAGAAGCATAAGAGGCATAATCGTTCACCGGACAATCAATAAGAGAATATAAGCTCGGAGAAATCTGGTGCGCAGGGCGTGACTAGCCAACAAACACGAGCTTGCGACTCACAATCTGGCATTAGGATGCAACAGAGGAAGCCGAGAATAGCTACATACGAAAATCCTAGATGACAAATTCGCCACTAGAACCAGCCTACACAAATATAACCCGCGAACTAGGAAATCACTTGGGCGCAAAGTAATGTTTCCTTACAAAAACGACGGAGATGAACTAGCACTTGTGATTTGCGACTATAATCGTAATCGGCGCAGCTAAACCCAGAAGCCTCAGCGCCAACCGAGCCCAGAAGCAGCACGATCACGACCTCGATCCGATGAGAAGCCAGCGATGAATCGACGCAGAAAGATAGATGGCCGGGCGGGGGGGGGGGGGGGGGGGGGGGGGGGCAGGCGGATCTAGCGAGGGCGGAGGAGCGGGCGCTTACCGGATTCAGGCGGCGGAGGAGTCGAGATTTGGCTGATCCGGGAGGAATCTGGCTGGCTGGGTGGCGTCCGGTGGGATTGGCTGTGGAGGTGGGTTGGGATTCTGTTTAGGTTTCTGGTTGGGGAGACGAGGGGAAGAATGAAGGAAAGGGAACGAGTCGAGGTGGAGGCCGCACAGACGGGGACAGCCGCGTGCCTGCGTACCCCACACGGTGAGGTGAAAGAGTAGGCTAAGCAAACGAAACGACTACACGCTCAATCCTTGTTATTTTACTAGCAAAAAGATCCATGCGTTCCAACGGGAGAAAGAAATATCACACGCTCTTAATTTATAAAAAATGGTCTATAATCTGAGAATTTGTAGTTACGACACAAATAAAGATGGTCTTATCCTACAAAAATGCAGTTTAAAATTTCACATGTCTTCTATTTTAACACGGCTTGCATGTAGATTTAATACGTACAAAGAATCAGTCAAGTGACCTTCAGTTTCATCTCTAATCCTGATTTTGTTGACGTGTTCATCCCCAACCCGCATGACTACCGGTATGAAAGAAAGACGAATAATGACTTATTTATTAAGATTGCACCCTAGATAGTATTTTTATTAAATGTTTAACAGATAAAATAATATCATATTTAAATTCTACATATTTTTCTAATCAAATTCCATATATAATATGTTAAATTTGGAGTTACGGTTTAAAAGATATGAGTATTTTAAAAAACATTTAATATATACTGCGAGTTTAATATCATAAACGGTAAGGGCTTTTTTATAAAATCATCTTGATGGGTTTTCCAACGGAAGCGATAGCCTCTTTATTATTAGGTAAAGATTATTACGGAGAAAAAAAATCATCCCTCATACACTCGACGACACCAGCAAATTATTTAAAGTCTTTCATGTACAAAAAACAAATAGGATAAGTAATGTTGTGCACAAACATAATGATGGGCCGATTTTTTAAGTGTACTAAAGTTGTGTCTGATTTATTTGACAATGAAAATATTTACCTAGTTGCCGGTATTAATTTTCCGGTCTTTCCTGCATTTCCTCCTCAGTGATACTTAACAAATAGTGTATTAGGCTCAAAATAGGAAGGCACACTTTAGTACTAAATGATAGCATGTCCATGAGCGCATTATTTTTGTCTTCTTCATACATGTGTTTGTAACTGTAATTCAAGTTAAGATTTAATTTAATTACAAAAAAAAAGATATCTTCGGCAAAGGCAATCAATGTGTACGGATATGTATAACGAATAGGCACTTTGGAAATACCGCATATAAAGAAAATTATTAATTAATGGTGCAACATAAATATAATTTTAGAAATAATTAAGATGCAAGCCAATATCATATTTGAAATCTATACATTTTTCTGAGCTATTTTTTGTATATAACATTCTTATTTTGAAGTTAGGATTTAAAAGATATGAAAATTTTGAAAAATATTAAATCTATTTTTAGTGGTAAATATTAAATCTGTTAGAAAGAGAGGAAGGTTAAGAGAAAGTAGCCGGGCTGAAATTGCATTACTATACAGCCCATTCGCTACAATAACACTTGGGCGAGGCAGTTTTATTTTACGCCAACGTGAAATAAAGGAAAAGGCAGAACAAAAATAAATGGGAGAAGGTGGGATCAAACTCGGGTCTCCCAGGAAAAAGGGAAAGACTCCAACCAGTTGGATGGTTACGGACTTATAATATTGTGGGATAGTTATGTAGATGAACCAAACTTGACGGCCGACGGATTATAAAAAATGAATCGTTTTTTCCATTTACCGATGGCATGGTGGGTAATTTTTATCAACTTTGAGGGCAATTTAAATGACGGCGAACGAGCAGAAGCACTCCGTGCTTTATTATTAGGTAAAGATTAAAAATCCAAAAGACTACAGTCTTTTAGGAAATTCGAGCAATGTCGTGCCCGCCCTTGGATCAGAGTCACGAATCTTGACGCTAGAGGAGTCATGTTTTTGAAGGGTTTGCTTAATTCCCCCCGCCCTCTCCTGGCCTCACCCACTCTCTCGCTGCCTCTCCAATCCCCATGCCATGATGATTCCTTTGATAGGGAGGAGCCAATGGAGGTGGCGCTCGACGAAATCGAGCTTCACCTCTCCTTATATTCGATAAACACTTTGAAGTGCGCCACAACACGCCACCACGGTTGCGTCAATTGTTTAATGGTAGGTCCATAAAAGCTTGTCTTATTTGTTCATCTGTTATAGTGGAGTGTGTACCGTCTACAACTCCCTTGTGCTACATTGTCATTGATATTAGATGATCATGATGGAAGATGGGACATGAGGGTACCTCATCGACGAGACTACACAGGTTGCCACATGTGTTTCTTGAAGTAGATCTTTCATGTATACAGTTGACAACTTGTTGTGTCATCTTGCATTCCTACTTGAGCACCCCGAACCTGTCATGGATATTGATGAAGTCAAGATCAAATTTGTACATGAAGGGTGAATCTATGGCGGTTACGTCAAGCCGTGGAATGATCCATCCCTTTTGTCCCTCTCATAGAATGACATGTCTTACTTACCTTTCAAGTATATGGTGCTGGTGAGAACATCGTTCGTACTTCAGCGAAGGGAACACTAGGACACAACATCCTTGATGAGGTTCCTAGAGATCTCCATGATCCAGGCATTAAAGAGATGCACCGCTTATGCCAGTTCTCCCGGAAATCCAAGGAACACACCTCTGCTTCCGTACATGTCGGTTATAGTCTCATGCTAAGCCAACTTTAGCGGCCACCTTTCGTAATTCCACATGCCCCAAGCAGACACGATGCTCGGCCAGTGGATCCCAACATGTTCTGGGATGTGTCATCGACCATGTGTTAGATGGATTCCTCGAGTTCATCAAGCAGCATGCCGAGTGGGCGGAGGATCTCATGTTCGGACATCAGAAGCATGATGACAGCGTACATGCATGGGCAATGGCAATTGTGTGAGGGTTTTCTCCGGTGAGGAGTTTGTTGAGGTAGGGTGAGCTCCGTCGGGCGAGTGAACTACAATGACTTCTTGCTTGTCTCTACCAACAATACGAAATCCATCAGATCCCCACAGAAAATGAAAGTTTCAAATATAGGGCTAAATTATTTAGTCATGGGTTCTTCAAAAACTAACAAGATATATAGCTTCGAGCTAAAGCAAGACTTGACACTCTTGCTAGTGGGAATTTTTCATTATAGAACTTGGCTTCTATATTTCGATGACGGGCTTCCTCAAATGCTCGAGGTCTTCATGAGCAAGCAAGCTGGATGCACACCCACTTAGTTTCCGTTGAGCTTTCATACACTTATCGATCTAGTGCATCCATTGCATGGCAATCCATACACCTCGCAGTGAGCCAGACACCTCATGCGGACTACTCGCTATCCTCTACCTTTCCTACCCTAATCGGCAGATATATAGGATCTTGCAACATATTTGCGGTCCTCCAATCTTGGGCATTAATGTTGATCTGCCTCAGCATCGTTGTCGCGTTCGAGGAAGCTCAATTGAAGATGACGTCTGATACGTCCATTTTGCATCATGCTTTCATGTTGATATTTATCGCTTTATGGGCTATTATTACACTTCACGGTACAATACTTATGCCTTTTCTCTCTTATTTTATAAGGTTTACATGAAGAGGGAGAATGCCGGCAGCTGGAATTCTAGTCTGAAGAAGGAGCAAGTTTGAGATACCTATTCTACGCAACTCCAAAAGCCGTGAAAATCAAAGAGGAATTATTTTGGATTTTATAAAAAATATCGGGCGGACGAAGTACTAGAGGGGAGCCACCAGGAGACCACAAGCCTGCCAGGCGCGGCCTACCCCCCTGGGCGCGCCTAGGTGGCTTGTGGGCCCCATGTTGCCCCTCTGGCTCCCATCTTTTGCTATAAGGAGGGTTTCGTTCCAGAAAAAATTAGGAGGAGGCTTTCGGGAGGAATCGCCGCCGCCACGAGGCGGAACTTGAGTAGAACCAATCTAGAGCTCCCGCAGGGCCGTCCTGCCGGAGAAACTTCCCTCCCGGAGGGGGAAATCATCGCCATCATCATCACCAACACTCCTCTCATCGGAGGGGACTCATCACCATCAACATCTTCATCAGCACCATCTCATCTCCAAACCCTAGTTCATCTCTTGTAACCAATCTCCGTCTCGCGACTCCGATTGGTACTTGTAAGGTTGCTAGTAGTGTTAATTACTCTTTGTAGTTGATGCTAGTTGGATTACTCGGTGGAAGATTATATGTTCGGATCCTTGATGCTATTCAATACATCTCTGGTCATGAACATAATTATGCTTTGTGAGTAGTCACTTTTGTTCCCGAGGACATGGGATAAGTCTTGCTATAAGTAGTCATGTGAATTTGGTATTCGTTCGATATTTTGATGCGTTGTATGTTGTTTTTCCTCTAGTGGTGTTATGTGAACGTCAACTACATAACACTTCACCATTATTTGGGCCTAGAGGAAGTCATTGGGAAGTAATAAGTAGATGATTGGTTGCTAGAGTGATAGAAGCTTAAACCCTAGTTTATGCGTTGCTTCGTAAGGGGCTGATTTGGATCCACTAGTTTAATGCTATGGTTAGACTTAGTCTTAATTCTTCTTTCGTAGTTGCGGATGCTTGCAAGAGGGGTTAATCATAAGTGGTACGTTTGTCCAAGTAAGGGAAGCACCCAAACACTGGTCCACCCACATATCAAACTATCAAAGTAGCGAACGCGAATCATATGAACATGATGAAAACTAGCTTGACAGAAATTCCCATGTGTCCTCGGGAGCGCTTTACCTCCTATAAGAGTTTTTCCAGGCTTGTCCCTTGCTACAAAAGGGATTGGGCCACTTTGCTGCACCTTTGTTACTATTGCTACTTGCTACTTGCCACGAATCATCTTATCACACAACTATCTGTTACCGATAATTTCAGTGCTTGCAGAGAATACCTTGTTGAAAACCACTTGTCAGTTCCTTCTGCTCCTCGTTGGGTTCGACACTCTTACTTATCGAAAGGACTACGATATATCCCCTACACTTTTGGGTCATCAAGACTCTTTTTTGGCGCCATTGCCGGGGAGTGAAGCGCCTTTGGTAAGTGGAATTTGGTAAGGAAACATTTATATAATGTGCTGAAATTTATTGTCATTTGTCTCTATGGAAACTAATCCTTTGAGGAGCTTGTTCGGGGTATCTTCACCTCAAACGGAAGCACAAGGAGTTGCTCCTCAACCTGCCGCACCTACTGAAATATTTGTTATGAAATTCCTTCGGATATGCTAGAGAAAGTGTTGGCTAATCCTTTTACAGGAGATGGAACATCACATCCCGACTTGCATCTAATCTATGTAGATGAAGTTTGTGGTTTATTTAAGCTTGCAGGTTTTCCCGAAGATGAGGTCAAGAAGAAGGTCTTTCCCTTATCTTTGGGGGATAAAGCATTGACATGGTATAGGCTATCTGATGATACATGATCATGGAACTACAACCGATTGAAATTGGAATTTCATCAAAAGTTTTATCCTATGCATTTGGTACATCGTGATCGAAATTATATCTATAAATTTTGGCCTCGTGATAGAGAAAGTATCGCTCAAGCTTGGGGAGGCTTAAGTCAATGTTATATTCATGCCCCAACCATGAGCTCTCGAGAGAAATTATTATTCAGAACTTTGATGCTCGGCTTTCTCATGATAATCGCACCATGCTTGACACTTCTTGTACCCGTTCTTTTATGAAGAGAGATATTGACTTCAAATGGAATTTATTGGAAAGAATTAAACGCAACTCTGAAGATTGGGAGTTTGATGAAGGTAAGGAGTCGGGTATGAATCTTAAGTTCGATTGCGTTAAATCCTTTGTTGAAACAAATAATTTTTGTGATTTTAGCGCTAAACATGGACTTGACTCTGAGATAGTGGCTTCATTATGTGAATCATTTGCTGCTCATATTAATCTCCCTAAAGAGAAGTGGTTTAAATATCATCCTCCCTTAGAAGTCAATGTAGTTAAACCCAATCCATTTGAAGAGAAAGTCATTGCTTATAATGATCCTATTGTTCCTAGTGCTTACATTGAGAAACCACCTTTCCCTGTTATAATAAAGTATCATTCTAGAGCTTCAACTGTGATACGTAGAGGCTACATTAGAACACCTACACCCCCTGAACAAATTAGAGTTGAACCTAGCATTGCTATTATCAAAGATCTCCTGTCCGACAATGTTGATGGCCATGATATTCACTTCCGTGAAAATGCTGCTAGAATTGCTAAACCTCATGCTAGAGACAAACATAGGCATGTTGTTGGCACGCCTGTTGTTTCTGTTAAGATAGGAGATCATTGTTATCATGGTTTATGTGACGTGGGTGCTAGTGTTAGTGCAATACCTCAATCTTTATATGATGAAATTAAAGATGAGATTGCACCTGTCGAGATGGAACTTATTGATGTCACTATTCAGCTTGCCAATAGAGATACTATCTGCCCTTTGGGAATTGTTAGGGATGTTGAAGTCTTGTGTGGTAAAACTAAGTATCCTGCTGATTTTCTCGTTCTTGCTACCACACAAGATAGATTTTGTCCCATCATATTTGGCAGACCTTTCCTCAATACTGTCAATGCTCATATGACTGTGAGAACCAAACTGTCACTGTTGGCTTTGAAGGTGTGTCACATGAGTTCAATTTCTCCAAGTTTGGTAGACAACCTCATGAAAAAGAATTGTCTAGTAAGGATGAAATTATTGCCCTAGCTTCTATTGTTGTGCCTCCTACTGATCCTTTAGATCAATATTTGCTTGAGCATGAAAATGATATGCATATGGATGAAAGGAATGAGATAGATAGAGTTATCTTTGAACAACATCCTATCTTTAAGAATAATTTGCCTGTTGAACTGCTTGGAGATCCACCCCACCAAAGGGTGATCATGTGTTTGAGCTTAAGCATTTACCTCATACTCTTAAGTATGCTTATCTCGATGAAAAAGAGATATATCTTGTTATTATTAGTGCTAGCCTTTCAGGCATGAAGAAAAGAAATTATTAAAAACTATGAGGAAGCACCGTGCTGCTATTGGATATACTCTTGATGATCTTAAGGGCATTAGTCCCACTCTATGCCAGCACAAAATTAAAACCGATCCTGATTCCAAACCAGTTGTTGATCATCAATGGAGATTAAATCCTAAGATGAAAGAGGTAGTAAGAAAAGAAATACTAAAGCTCCTGGAAGCAGGTATTATCTACCCTGTTGCTCATAGTGATTGGGTAAGTCCGGTACATTGCGTCCCTAAGAAGGGAGGTATTACCGTTATCCCTGATGATAAAGATGAATTGATCCCACAGAGGATTATTACTGGCTATAGGATGGTGATTGATTTTAGGAATTGAATAAAGCCACTAGGAAAGATCATTACCCTTTGCCTTTATTGACCAAATGCTAGAAAGATTGTCTAAACAAGCACACTTCTGCTTTCTAGATGGTTATTCTGGTTTCTCCCAAATAGCTGTTGCACAATCTGATGAGGAGAAAACCACTTTTACCTGCCCTTTCGGTACCTTTGCTTACAGACGTATGCCTTTTGGCTTATGTAATGCACCTGCTACCTTTCAAAGATGTATGATGGCTATATTCTCTGACTTTTGTGAAAAGATTGTTGAGGTTTTCATGGATGACTTCTCTATTTACGGGTCTTCTTTTGATGATTGCCTCAGCAACCTTGATCGAGTTTTGCAGAGATGTAAAGATACCAACCTTGTCTTGAATTGGGAGAAATGCCACTTTATGGTGAATGAAGGCATCGTCTTAGGACATAAAATTTCTGAAAGAGGTATTGAAGTCGATAAGGCTAAGGTTGATGCGATCGAGAAAATGCCATGCCCTACAAACATTAAAGGTATAAGAAGTTTCCTTGGTCATGCTGGTTTCTATAGAAGGTTCATTAAGGACTTTTCTAAGATTTCTAGGCCTCTTACCAATCTCTTGCAAAAGGATATTCCTTTTGTTTTTGACGATGATTGTGAGGAAGCCTTTGAAATACTTAAGAAGGCCTTGATAACTGCACCTATTGTTCAACCACCTGATTGGAACTTACCTTTTGAAATTATGTGTGATGCTAGTGATTATGTTGTTGGTGCTGTTCTAGGACAAAGAGTTGACAAGAAATTGAATGTTATTCATTATGCTAGTAAAACTCTAGATAGTGCCCAAAGAAACTATGCTGCTACTGAAAAGGAATTTTTAGCAGTCGTGTTTGCATGTGAAAAGTTCAGATCTTACATTGTTGACTCCAAGGTTACTATTCACACTGATCATGCTGCTATTAAGTATCTCATGGAAAAGAAAGATGCTAAACCTAGACTTATCAGATGGGTTCTCTTGCTACAAGAATTTGATTTGCATGTGGTTGATAGGAAGGGTGCTCAGAACCCCGTAGCAGATAACTTGTGTAGGTTGGAGAATGTTCTTGATGACCCACAACCTAGTAATGATAGCTTTCCTGATGAGCAATTGAATGTCATCAATGCTTCACGTAGTACACCATGGTATGCTGATTATGCAAATTATATCATTGCCAAATATACACCACCTAGTTTCACATACCAGCAAAAGAAGAAATTCTTCTTTGATTTGAGACATTACTTCTGGGATGATCCTCACCTTTATAATGAAGGAGTAGATGGTGTTATTAGACGTTGTGTACCTGAGCATGAACAGGGACAGATCCTACAGAAGTGTCACCCTGAGTCTTACGGAGGACACCATGCGGGAGATAGAACTGCACACAAGGTGTTGCAATCAGGTTTCTATTGGCCTACTCTCTTCAAGGATGCCCGTAAGTTTGTCTTGTCTTGTGATGAATGCCAAAGAATAGGTAATATCAGTAAACGCCTGGAAATGCCTATGAATTATTCACTTGTCATTGAACCATCTGATGTTTGGGGTTTTGATTATATGGGACCTTTTCCAAAGTCCAACGGGTATACTCATATCCTAGTTGCTCTTGTTTACATTACTAAGTGGGTAGAAGCTATCCCAACTAGTAGTGCTGATCACAACACCTCTATTAGGATGCTTAAAGAAGTTATTTTCCCTAGATTTGGAGTCCCTAGATATCTAATGACTGATGGTGGTTCACATTTTATTCATGGTGCTTTCCGTAAAACGCCTGCTAAGTATGATGTCAACGATAGAGTTGCATCTCCCTATCATCCTCGGTCCAGTGGTCAAGTAGAGCTAAGTAATAGAGAGATTAAACTAACTCTGCAAAAGGCTGTTAATAGGTCTAGAAAGAATTGGTCTAAGAAGCTTGATGATGCACTATGGGCTTATAGAACTACTTATAAGAATCCAATGGGCATGTCTCGGTACAAAATGGTTTATGGTAAATCATGTCATTTACCTCTTGAGCAAGAGCATAAGGCTTATTGGGCAATCAAAGAGCTCAGCTTTGATTTCAAACTTGCTGGTGAGAAGAGGTTATTTGATATTAGTTCACTTGATGAACGGAGAACTCAGGCATATGAAAATGCCAAGTTGTTCAAAGAAAAAGTTAAGAGGTGGCATGATAAAAGGATACAAAAACGTGAGTTCAATGTAGGTGATTATGTCTTGCTATACAATTCTCGTTTAAGATTTTTTGCAGGCAAGCTTCTCTCTAAATGGGAAGGTCCTTACATTGTTGAGGAAGTATATCGTTCCGGTGCCATCAAGATCAACAACACGGAAGGTAATTTTCCGAGAGTGGTAAATGGGCAAAGAATCAAACATTATATCTCACGTACTCCCATAAATGTTGAAAGCAATGTTATTAATACCATAACTCCGGAGGAGTACATAAGGGATATTTATCAGCCTGTTTCAGACTAAAAAACGAAGAGGTATGTGATTCGGTAAGTAAACCGACTCCAAAACTTTTCGTGTAGCAATTTTTCTTCGTTTTGGAATTTTTAGAAAAATAGAAAATTTTAAAGTAGTCCGGAAAGCGCACGAGGAGGCGACAAGCCTGCCAGGCGCGACCTACCCCCTGGCCGCGCCTGGGTGGCTTGTGGGCACCTCGTGTGCCTCCCGGACTCCGTTTTCCTGCGGAGTACTCCTTTTGGTCGGGAAAACTCATTATATATTCTCCTGAAAGGTCTGACCCTCGTATTACGCAAATATCCTCTATTTTCGTTTCGAGCTACTCTGCAGGCAGATCTAGATCGCTATGGTGTCCCCAAAAGTTCCGAAGGACAAGTTCTTCGAGAAGGTCATCAATCCCTACCTCGCGGGAGTGCTGCAACACCCTCAATCTATCGAGATGCATGAGGGGGTGTTGCACATCCATGATGTTGAGGGGCCCAAGAAGATCGGAAGCGTGGAGGCGAGGCTCAAAGTAATGGATCAGCAAGTCTTCAAGTGCCAAGGGATGGTGGAACGCGGACTCAACGCCAACCATATGATGATCACGAAGTTCACCAACAAGCACAAGATCAATGCCAATGACATTGGGAAATACCTCTCCAGGATCTATGACAGAATTGATCACCTCCAAGCCCAGATCTATGACCTGCAGAACCAAACCTGTGAGTATGAGTATAGATTTAAATCAATACGGTTGGCTGCAGATTTGAGGATTTCGGAGACTCGATCATCTTTCCATGATGGAGCACCTATGCCTTGGAAGACGGAGGATCAAACCCAGGTTGCAACAACTCCACCACCATCACCTTCGAAGGAAGACAACTAAGCACGGGTATGGGCAATCCCCTTGGCTTGTGCCAAGCTTGGGGGAGTTGACTCGGTATCGTATCACCATCACATCTTTTGCCTTTACCTTTTTCTTAGTTTGATCCTTTTTGGTTTGATCTTACTCTAGTAGAATAAAGTTCTTAGTGTTCTAGGCTTGAGTTTTGCTTTGTGTCACCCCCAATGTATTCGAGCTCGTGAGTCATATAATAAAGAGTGTTTTAGTTAAGGGCCTTGTCTCATGCCATGATCTAAAGAAAAGAATAATAAGAGAACAAAAGCATGAAAGATCATGTAATGATCTTATGGGAAGTGATGGCTTCACATATAAAAGGAATGATGATTGAAAGTTGTTGTGGGTGGACAAACGTAGACCTTGGTCATTGTTGCAATTAATAGGAAGTAATAAAGAAGGAGAGGTTCACATATAAATATATCATCTTTGACACTGTCTATGATTGTGAACACTCACTAAACTATTACATGCTTAGAAGTAGATGTTGGACAAGGAAGACAACATAAGGAATTATGTTTGCTTGGTTCCGAACAATGTTATATGACTAGAGATCCCTTAGCATGTGACGCTTGCTTCCACCTCTTATCAGCCAAAACTTCCGCACTAAGTACAAATACTACTTGTGCATCCATAAACCTTCAACCCAGTTTTGCCATGAGAGTCCACCATACCTACCTATGGATTGAAGAAGATCCCTCAAGTAAGTTGTCATCGGTGCAAGCAATAAAAATTGCTCCCTAAATATGTATGATCTATTAGTGTATGGAAAATAAGCTTTGTACGAACCTCTGATGAGGAAGACATAAAAGCGACAGACTACATAATAAAGTTCTTTATCACAGGAGGCAATATAAAGTGACGTTCCTCCACACTAAGAGGTCACACATCCAAACCTCAAAAGCGCATGACAACCTCTGCTTCCCTCTACGAAGGGCCTATCTTGTACCTTTACTTTTTATCCTTAAAAGAGTCATGGTGATCGACACCAATTCCTTATTCTCGCATATATCTTGGCTAACGTCATGTGCTAGGGAAAGATCTATATTCATATGTCAACTTGGAAGTAAGTATCCATGAATTATTATTGTTGACATTACCCTTGAGGTAAGTAGTTGGGAGGCGAAACTATAAGCCCCTATCTTTCTCTGTGTCCAACTGAAACTTTGATCTCATGAGTACCACGTGAGATTTAGCAATTGTAGAAGACAAAAGGATGATTGAGTATGTGGATTTGCTTTACAATCTCTTATTTGAGTCTTTTCGATGTTATGATAAATTGCAATTGCTTCAATGACTAAAGGCTATTGGTTGTTAATTCTCAATAAGATTCTTGATCCATACTTTACTTTGTAAAGGAATTGTCACTTTAGCATAAGAGCTTATATGCCGATATTGATGTTCTGATTATGATCATGATGCCTGCATGTCCGTATTTTGTTTTATCGACACCTCTTTGTCTAAACATGTGGGCATATTTATTGATCTCGGCTTCCGCTTGAGGACAAGCAAGTTCCAAGCTTGGGGGAGTTGATACGTCCATTTTGCATCATGCTTTCATGTTGATATTTATCACTTTATGGGTTGTTATTACACTTCACGGTACAATACTGCCTTTTCTCTCTTATTTTATAAGGTTTACATGAAGAGGGAGAATGCCGGCAGCTGGAATTCTGGTCTAAAAAAGGAGCAAGTTTGGGATACCTATTCTGCGCAACTCCAAAAGCTGTGAAAATCAACGAGGAATTATTTTGGATTTTATAAAAAATATCGGGCGGACGAAGTACCAGAGGGGAGCCACCAGGAAGCCACAAGCCTGCCAGGCGCGGCCTACCCCCTGGCCGCGCCTAGGTGGCTTGTGGGCCCCCTGTTGCCCCTCTGGCTCCCATCTTTTGCTATAAGGAGGGTTTCGTTCCAGAAAAAATCAGGAGGAGGCTTTCGGGAGGAATCGCCGCCGCCACGAGGCGGAACTTGAGCAGAACCAATCTAGAGCTCCCGCAGGGCCGTCCTGCCGGGGAAACTTCCCTCTCGGAGGGGGAAATCGTCGCCATCGTCATCACCAACACTCCTCTCATCGGAGGGGACTCATCACCATCAACATCTTCATCAGCACCATCTCATCTCCAAACCATAGTTCATCTCTTGTAACCAATCTTCGTCTCGCGACTTTGATTGGTACTTGTAAGGTTGCTAGTAGTGTTAATTACTCTTTGTAGTTGATGCTAGTTGGATTACTCGGTGGAAGATTATATGTTCAAATCCTTGATGCTATTCAATACCTCTCTGGTCATGAACATAATTATGCTTTGTGAGTAGTCACTTTTGTTCCTGAGGACATGGGATAAGTCTTGCTATAAGTAGTCATGTGAATTTGGTATTCGTTCGATATTTTGATGCGTTGTATGTTGTTTTTCCTCTAGTGGTGTTACGTGAATGTCGACTACATAACACTTCACCATTATTTGGGCCTAGAGGAAGGCATTGGGAAGTAATAAGTAGATGATGGGTTGCTAGAGTGGCAGAAGCTTAAACCCTAGTTTGTGCGTTGCTTCGTAAGGGGCTGATTTGGATCCACTAGTTTAATGCTATGGTTAGACTTAGTCTTAATTCTTCTTTCGTAGTTGCGGATGCTTGTGAGAGGGGTTAATCATAAGTGGGACGTTTGTCCAAGTAAGGGCAGCACCCAAGCACCGGTCCACCCACATATCAAACTATCAAAGTAGTGAACGCGAATCATATGAACATGATGAAAACTAGCTTGACAGAAATTCCCATGTCTCCTCGGGAGCGCTTTACCTCCTATAAGAGTTTGTCCAGGCTTGTCCCTTGCTACAAAAGGGATTGGGCCACTTTGCTGCACCTTTGTTACTATTGCTACTTCCTACTTGTCATGAATCATCTTATCACACAACTATCTGTTACCGAGAATTTCAGTGCTTGCAGAGAATACCTTGCTGAAAACCACTTGTCAGTTCCTTCTGCTCCTCGTTGGGTTCGACACTCTTACTTATCGAAAGGACTACGATAGATCCCCTACACTTGTGGGTCATCAACGTCCTTCCTTTGTCTCCACAAGGTCCATGCCCTCAGGACGATGATTGTTATAGCTTCTTATTTCTCTCTGATCTATCGGTTTGGTTTGGCCAACTAGATTGATTTATCTTTAGTGGGAGTGGTGTGTTGTGAAGGGTTCAACCCTGTGTTGCTCAATTCGAGGATACAAAGGGACATGACACATATTGTATTGCTACCATTAAGGATAAAATGACGGCTCTGAACATATTGCTTGTCTTACTTTGTCTACATCATGTCATCTTGCTCCAAGCATTACTCTGTTTTATACTTAATACTCTAGATGCATGTTGGATAGCGATCCATGAATAGAGTAAATAGTAGTAGATGCAGGCATACGTAGTTCTACTTTTTTATGGACGTGATGCCTATATACATGATCATTGTCGTGAATAACATGTCATAACTATGCGCTATTTTATCAATTGCCCAGCAGTAATTTGTTTACCCATCGTATGGTATGTTTGAGAGAGTAGCCTGTACTGAAAACTATGGTCCCCGAGTCTACTTAAACATAATTACTAAAATTTCAAAAATACTTTCTCCAATCTATTTACTGTTATTTAATTTTATTTATTTCTGTTATCTATCTACCCGTATTTAATCCCTGCATGTAACGAGTTCAAGGGGCTTTATAACCCTCTTGCCCGCGTTGGGTGCAAGTGTTTGGTTCTATGTGTAGGTGATGTCGAAGTGGGTTTGCATGATTCTCTAATTGGTTCGATAACCTTTGTTCTCATTGAGGGAAATATTTATCTCTACTATGTTGCATCTCCCCTACTCTTCGGGGAAAATCCCAACAAAGTCTACAAGTAGCAATGCCTAGTTTACAAAGAGTGCAGCCTTGTCGGCAAGGAGCTCGGAGGCGCTACTAAGCTACTGCAAATGGCCAGGGTTTTGACCCATGTAAAGGTTGCCATGGGCCTCCCTTTATAGACGAAACTTGTCACCAACGTGGCTTTAATAGTGGTCAAAATGTTGAAGTATGTGACAGTGTTACATACCTAACCCTAACGGTATATAACAAACGGATTAAATGTGATGTTTGGTGTCACGATGGAATGGAAGCCGACAAGGGATCCCAGTGATACATCTCCAACATATAAATAATTTATGAAGTATTCATGCCAGATTTACCTATGTTTACAATACTTTTATATGGTTTTGATGCATTTTATATGATTTAATTAGAACTAACCCGGACTGACGTTGTTTTCAGCAGAATTATCATGGTGTTGTTTTTATGCAGAAAATAAAAGTTCACGGAATCGCCCAAAACTTTTTGATGATTTTTTCTGAACAATATGGGAAATACCAGAGAAAAGAACCACCGAAGGGGGGCCACCTGCTGCCACAAGCCAACAGGGCACGACCACCCCCTAGGCTCGCCCTGATAGCCTATGGGACCCTCGTGGCTCCGTTTGACGTGATTCCAACACTAAAAATCCCTATATATACAGAAACCCTCATAAATAAACCTAGAACTTCCTCTCTGCCGTTGCAACTCTCTGGGTAGAATAAATCTCACCCGAAGCCCTTTCTGCTAACCTATGGGAGGGGGCAATCATCACCGGAGGCCATCTTCATCATCATAGTGGCCACCATGATGAGGAGGGAGTAGTTCACCCTCGGGGCTGAGGGTATGTACTAGTAGCTATGTGTTTGACCTCTCTGTCTCTCGTGTTCTTGAGATGTCACGATCTTGATGTATCATGGTCTGTGTTAATGTAGTTGGATCATATGGTGTTTGTCCCTTGCTATCTTGATGTGATGAATTGAGTCTTTCGCTTTGAGATTTTGTTATGTTAGACTGAATATTGGATTTGAGATCACTTGATGTATTATATTGCATGTGGATACCCATCGTGACAATGGGGTGTTCTATTGAATCACTTGATATTTGTTTTGGTACTCAACTCGCGATTCCCAAGGTGACATTGGGGTATTCTATGCATTGGGGTTGATACACGTTCTTTCCCTACTTTCTCCGATATAAATCTTGGGGGTACTCTTTGATGTTCTTTGTGTTGGATTGAATATTATGAATCTGAATTTTTTGATGCATGTCGAATAATTAACCCACGGATACTCGAGGTGACATTGGAGTATCTAGGTGACATTAGGGTTGATTTATATGTATCATAGGTATTATTCTAGTACGAACTCTAGGGTTGTTTGTGACACTTATAGGAATAACTCAATGGATTGATCGGAAAGGGTAACTTTGAGATGGTTCGCTGCCTACAACAAATTCTTCTTATGTTCTCCGCTAATAGCAACTTTGGAGTGATTCTTTGTCGCACTTTGAGGGATGATCGTATGATTCTATTATGTTAGCATTTTCGAGAGATTGCACTAGTGAAAGTATGAACCCTAGGCCTTATTTCCAAGCATTTATATAACATTTTGCTCGTTGTTTACTACTTGTTACCTTGTTGTTTTTATGTATTCAGATTATAAAAATCTATTTCTACTATCCATACTACACTTGTATCGTCATATCTTCACCGAACTAATGCACCTATACAATTCGCCATTGTATTGGGTGTGTTGGGTACACAATAGATTTCTTGTATTTGATTGCAGGGTTGTTTGAGGGAGACCATCTTCATCCTACATCTCCCACGGTTTGATAAACCTTCGGTCATCCATCTGAGGGAAATTTGTTGCTGACCTACAAAACTCTGCACTTGGAGGCCCAACGATGTCTACAAAAATAAAGTTGTGTAGTAGACATCAAGCTCTTTTCTGACGTCGTTGCCGGGGAGGTGAGTGCTTGAAGGTATGTTTAGATCTTGTAATTAAATCTTTTAGTTTCTTGTTTTTCACTAGTTTGGTTTTATAAAAGAAAACTACAAAAAATGGAATTTAGGTGGCCTCAAATGCTTTGTAATTATAGTGACTTTCGTGAAAATGATGGTTCGGAGAATTGTGCTCAATTGTTAGAGGAAGAATTTATAAGAATATTTAATGTGAAATCCTTGAATGAGCATGATAGCAATATTGTTGGTATGAATTCTCTGAATATCCATGATGCTAACTATCATTGCATTAGTCATGAGAAGAAGGTTTCCTATAAGCATGTCAATTTTTTGTGGAGTTAATAAAATTTGTGAAGATATGCCATATAGGGATGATAGATTTTGTAAGAAGCATGAACATGATAAAACCAATTGGTGGCTTAAAGTGATAGATGAATTTGCCACAAGATTAGGCTCTCCTCATTCCTTTACTTGTGAACTTTGCAATATGGTTGGTCATCTTAATTTCCAATGCATACATTTTCATGATCAAACTGTTTCCAAACATTGTGATGATTTGATCTTCGGTGAACTCTATAATGAACTTTGTATGTTTTTGGGGTGTTAAGAATTGTCACATAAAAATGATTGGTTTGATATATCCCTTATCACTAATGATATTGAAACTAATCTACAAGAAATTTATATGTTTTGCATAGTAAATTGCAATGAGAATGCTTATATTACCAACTATAGAAAGCGAGGAAAACAAGTAGAATATAAGATGAGTACTAATGAAAGGGTAAAGTGTCAGTGTCAAAACCAATGAATCTCGGGTAGGGGCTCCCGAACTATGGATCTTGGATCGATGAGTAACAGGATACAAGGGAGACGATGTTTACCCAAGTTCGGGCCCTCTTAATGGAGGTAATACCCTACGCCATGCTTTGTTTGTATTGTTGATGAAGTATCGAGTATAGAGTTGAGCTACCTCGAGATTGTATGATGTGGTCTAAACCCTAGGAGTGTTGATCTCAATGTGCCTTACACACTAAAACCCTTTGGTTTATATAGATACCAGGGGTACCTAGGGTTACACAATGTTGGTTACATCAGGGGTAAGCATGTTGAATCCATCGTTGTGACTTGGAGCATACACCAAGGATTTGGAAGATTTCGTCCCAGACATGGCGTCGTCTTGTAGTTCGGCCGTCCAATGATACTTATAAGGTGGCTCATGAGTCCGACCCATGAAGATAGGTCAACATCCCAAGGACCCCTTAGTCCCGGACTCCCACAGTAGCCCTCAAACTGGCCTCCAACATCGTAGTCTTGATTCCTAGCAGCTTCTTGTGTCCAAGGTCTTCGGCTTGCCGGGGGAGTTCCTCTCCCCATTTATATTTGTCCGATTATAGTTCGGCCACCGATGACTTCCCTGTTTCTGGACAATATATGTGACTTAGCCTCGAATACCAACCGTTCGAGTGTGAATAGCGCTTCTATCTAACAACTTTTTAGCGAAAGGTCGCGACTGGTCATGATCACTGACCATTTACAAAAACTCGATTCGTGGTTCGAGGCAATTTCTTCATTGACACGTTCCATCAATACGGAGATCGTGTGCCGTTTTTTAGGGGATATGGTTTATGATTTGGGCTACCCCATGCGTGCATAACTGCACGATTTATCGGGAAGTGGCGAGGTCCGTGGCACAGCAGAGGGGCTCTTAGTATTACAGTGGCTTATAAAAAGGAAACCGCCACTGTAGCCCCCGGATGCTTCTCAGACCTGACATCGGCATAGCCTTCCCCAATCCTCTAATCTCCAAGCTCCCACACTCCACCCCCCCGCCAATCTCTTCGAACCCTTTCCCCAATTCAGCCACGGCCGGCTCGGGTTCTAAGGACAAGTGGGAGGCTTCCTGCGTCACCAACAATGACATTTTGGAGCTGAAGCGCGTTGACTACTTGTCGGCGAACATCGTTCATCGTGTTCCGGAGAGGGGCCATGTCATCCCCATGCAAAAAGAAGGAGAGGGAGTGGTGTTCATCCACGACTTTCTCCGGGACCTCAAGTTCCCACTCCACCCCTTTGTAAGGGGTTTGATGTTTTATTATAGATTGGATCTTCATGACCTCCCCTGAACTCTATTATGCATATTTTGGCCTTTTATCACAGTCTACGAGGCCTTTCTGCGGGTCCAACCCCACTTCGGCTTGTGGTTGAAAGTTTTCAACGTCAAGCCGAAGATAGTCACCAGCGAGCAGGCGGACTGCAGGGCAGTGATGGTTAGCAAGCTCCCTGTGGTACAATATCTGGACAGTTCTTTCATAGGCATCGTCAAGGTCTAGCAGTACGAGTGGTTCTACATCATCGAACCACGTGATGCGGAGTGGGCAGCACACTGATACGTCCATTTTGCATGATGAGTTACTATTGATATTTGTGTTAACCTTGTTCATTATCCCTTATTATCATACAATTCTTATGTTCTTTCTCTTTGAATATGCAAGGTACATCACTAAGATGGAAATTTTTGGAAACTAGAATTCTCGAAAAAGGCAAAAATCAACTTGCTCCAAATGACCTGAAACTTTGCACAAAATTTTGATGGAATATTTAAGAATTTTTGGACCAAAATATACCAGAGAGGGGCTGCTGGACACAAGCCAACACGGCCCCCAGGCCACGCCTTGATGGCTTGTTGGGGCCTCTGCTAGTCTCTCGACCCCTGTCTTCTCCTATATGGTGTGTTTTACCCTAGAAAAAAAATCATAAATTATCTTTCGAGATGAAGCGTTGCCGTCTCGAGGCGGAAACCTGGGCAGAGGCCCTTTTGCTCTCTGGCAGAGAAATTCTTCCAGGGAAACTTCCCTCCGGGAGGGGGAAATCGAAGCCATTGTCATCACCAATGCTTCCTCCTTCGTGGGAGGATAAATCTTCATGAGCACCATCTCATCTCCAACCCTAGTTGATATCTTGTATTCAATCTCTGTCTCAAAACCTCAGATTGGTACCTATGGGTTACTAGTTGTGTTGATTACATCTTGCAGTTGGTGCTTGTTGGATTAACTACTAGAATATATTATGTTCATATACTTAATTATTATTATTACACCTGAAAGGACGTTGATGTCGGCTAGAGGGGGGTGAATAGGCGCTTTAAAATAATTACGGTTTAGGCTTGAACAAATGCGGAATAAAACTAATGTTTAATTTGTCAAGCACAAAACATAAAACAATTAGGCTCACCTATGTGCACCAACAACTTATGCTACGCAAGATAAACAACTAAGTGATAGCAAGATATATGACAAGAAACAATATGGCTATCACAAAGTAAAGTGCATAAGCAAAGGGTTCGGGTAAGAGATAATCGAGGCATGTGGAGACGATAATGTATCCCGAAGTTCACACCCTTGCGCATGCTAATCTCCGTTTGGACCGGTGTGGAGGCACAATGCTCCCCAAGATGCCATTAAGGCCACCATAATCTCCTCACGCCCTCGCACAATGCAAGACGCCGTGATTCCACTAAGGGACCGTTCATGGCGGTCAACGAACCTGTACAAACAAGGTTGGGGCAATCTCCACAACTTGATTGGAGGCTCCCAACAACACCATGAAGCTTCACCACAATGGCATGTGGCTTCGCGTGACCAGAAATGCTCGAGGCAATCTTCACAACTTAATTGGAGACCCCGACGCTTGCCCGGAGCTTTACACCATAATGATTGAGCTTCAAGGCACCACCAAGATTCTAGGACGCCAAAGCATCCACAAAGAACAATCTCTAAGGGTACCAAGTACCCAAGGGTAATACGCTTCTCAACTTATCACTTCCACCTATCACCGTGGAGAACTCAAACCGATGCAACTAATGCAATGACAAGAACACACGAAGTGGTCAAGTCTCTCACACTCAAATCCCTCCACAACAACAAAAGCTATGGAGAAATATGAGAGGAAGAACAAGGAGCTCACAAAGAACTCCAAGATCAAGATGCAAGGGGTTCCCCTCACATAGAGGAGAAAGTGATTGGTGGAGATGTGGATCTAGATCTCCTCTCTCTTTTCCCTCAAGAACTAGCAAGAATCATTGGAGGGATTGAGAGTTAGAAAGCTCTAAGAAGGTCAACGATGGGGGAATTCACTACAACAAGAACCCCCCTATAGCAACGCATTTTTCCGTATCTAAAAGACCATATATGCGTTGTTAGTGTACTTACCAACGGTTTGAGATGCGTTGCCTTATCTGGCGTTGCTAGTGCTTAACGCAACGCTTATATTGTTGTTGGTAAAAAGGTCCGTTGCAATAATACAACACATAAAACAGACTTGTGCAACACCTATATATGTTGGTGCGTGACGTACAAGAATCAAAATCCCATTGCTCGGCAACGAAAAATTTGCAATGCTTCAAGTGTTGGATCATATATAATGTGAACAATATTATTTTTATACATATTGGTATGAATTAAATCAATGCTTCACATAATGGTGATAATTATGTATTTCAAGTGAAGAAAAACAAGAGAATATACTCACAGAAGGAAGAAATCATATATTAGATAAAACTATTGCATTACAGTAGTGGATATTACACGAGGAAAATCATCCAAATGGGATGCATAATCTAAATGGTTTCTTAACGGTGAAACTTAAACTGAAAGCATCCATCATCATCCCTACAACTTGACTAGAACATAATCAAGTATCATAACATCATCCCTACAACTTAACTAAACTTGAAAGTGTCCGTCTTCATCATCAAACAGGAACATCATCATCAAGATTGTAGTGTACTTGCGAGCTGCCACACACACCCATATAATCATTCATTTATCTTTTGAATCTACGAACAAAAAAACAAAGTGAACTGTTAACTAACAATGCATTAACATGATGCAAGTAGTGACAGAGGCATGATATGAGTCACTTACAAAGGTTGCCATGTAAAATCAAAATATGCACTACAGTATTGCAGGTTTTGCGACTCCGTACCAAATCTTCAGTTTTCACAAGTGCCATATCGACATGAACCGCCCAAAATTCATTAGTAATTTCACCAGCATCAAGTTGGAATTTAGGAGCACAACCTACAATTGTAGCAAGCTCTACATCTACATCTCTGTTATTATTTTTTTAGGCTCATTAAAAAAATACTTTTGCTCCGAGTTGTTAGTGAAAATCAAAGTTACCATTGGCAGAATCATGCCGAGAAAAATAATTAATAGAAAGTGGTAATAGATAAGTGGTAATAGGTGTAGAATTTTATCTAAGATGCCACTTGACTAAATAAGTACTAGTCGTCTAGCGTAGTTTTATAAGATCTGTTTACTGTATTTAGGGGATATGCAGTAAACATTTTCAGTTCATAAATCATAAGTAAATCGCAAGATCTGCTTGCGTGAGAAAATTTTGATATGACATGAAGCTCACATAAACATATTTTTAAATGGCAAGCAAGCTAACATTGAGTTCTATGACAAGCAACAATGATTGATCACCAGATTACCTTCCTTACGCTCTTGAAGTCCATTTGTAGTGGGAAGGAAACCTTATGCAGCTCTATGTGGTAATGTCACCAGATACTTGGCTTTGACATGCCCTGTACGGATGTCCTTCTTCCGAGCGTCGCAGCAGCCAAGTTGACTGAGCTACGTAAAGCTGTCAAGAAGCTCCTCAGTTTGTAGTAGCAGAGAACATAGAGATCTAAATGGTCTTTTAGGCGAATGAAAATATGTAAAAAAATACTGAAGTGTGCCTAAAATAAAATAGACGGAGAAATATTTGGGGTCATGTACATGGCAACATATTCAGTTCTTAAGTCTGACTGTATTTCTCTACACGGGGTGGAACTGATTATTAATTAGTAGATAAATTTGATATTGTAACCTTCTCTGATGTCTCGGAAAGAAATATTACCATAAGCAAGTGATGCCGTAGCAAAAGGTGGAACTATGAATCGTCAACATCAACCACGATACTAAGATAACAAGCCTTATTATACAATCAGTCAATCACATAATCAACAACAGCAACCAACGACTGCACAATCATGTTTCATTACCATGGGTTGGTGAGAAGATCCTAAGCCATAACTAGAATCAATTCAATCACAGGAAGCGGCTTTAGCTCGAAGCTCCCCTCCACACCAGCCAACTGTATTTCAGACTGTCAGTAATTATCAGGGAATGTCAAATCGTAAGTAGCAATTTCCAACTAGCCTAAAGAGGAGCAGATCATGATGGGGGAAACAGAAATTGGGAGAAGAGAAGCGTCCGTGCTCACCGCGGCGACATGATCGTGATGCTGCTTGTAGTTGTAGCTCTCCCCGTAGCCGCATGCCCCTGTGCGGAGGTAGCAGACGCATTTGGTCGCTGGGGGCGATGATGAGGGTGGCGCACTCAGATGGAGCGAATCAGGGAAGTGGTGATGAGGGATGGCGCGCAGGCGCCAGGATGGAGAGACACAGTGGAGTGGGGAGGGGCAGCGTGCCAGGATGGAGGATCTTAGGCGAGTCGTGAGGAACGTGCTCTGGTATGCGTGTAGGGCGATGGGCGGCGGCCGGCGGCCGACGTGTGAGGTTTGATATGAATAGGATGAAGCTGACGACAGTTAACAATCTAGGTTAATCGTGGCAACTTGGGCCAGTCTAGACAAGTGGTTGGGTTAGTGTGTTGGGCTTTAGTTCGAGTAGTGGCCCGTTGCAATTTATGTACCATGAGTTGCAAGCTTACAACGCATATGCTACAATGCTTATATATGTATCTACCATAAATTTTGCAACGTATAGTCAAAACGTTGTAGAATATGTGTTGCTTTATAGGGGGTATTCTTGTAGTGCCCCCTCCGGTAGTTCTTTCGCCCAGTATTTTTTATATATTCCATAAAAAATCCACGTAACTTTTCAGGGCATTTGGAGATGTGCAGAATAGTGGACTAGGATTTGCTCCTTTTCCAGTCCAGAATTCCAGCTGCCTGAATTCTCCCTCTTCAAATAAACCTTGCAAAATAAGAGAGAAAAGGCATAAATATGGCACCACAAGTAATATAAGAGCCCAAAAAGCAATAAATATCAACATGAAAGCATGATGCAAAATGGACGTATCACTCATCCATTGCACGAGTGCTCAAAATCGAAAGGGAGAGGATCATTTTGACTTGTGCCTGACTAGTGGTCTGGGGATGAGTCAAAATAAGATTTCGAAGGAGACTAAGTGTGAGGTTTAGTAGATTGAGTTCTCAATTAAAAAATATATGTTATGATCTCAACCCATCTCCCACTTCTTGCACGCAAACACCATTTGGATACATTCGAGTCACGGACAATGAGAGCTCTTGCACCTTTATATTCTTACTTTGATAAAGTCAATACTAGATATAGACTCTTGCTTTTATTGTCTTGACTTGAATTGCATATCTCACTTGCTTTACTTTGAAGTTCTTATATGTGTGTTAGCATGTCACCACAGAAATTATTGTGTCATCATTGATCTACTCGAGGATGAGTAGAAATTAAGCTTGGGGATGTTGATACGTCACAAACGTATCTATAATTTCTGCTTGTTCCATGATCTTTTGGGTGACATTGTTATATGTTTTGCTACACTTTATATCATTTTACACATATTTGGACTAACCTACTAAGTCAGCGCACCCAGTGCCAGATTCTGTCTGCTGATGTCTATTTTGCAGGGGCTTTTACCCAATTTTCTGAAGCCCGAAAAATTCCACAAAAAATATATAAAAAAATCAGCGAAACAGAAGCTTTCGGATCATCGAAGATGTGCCAAAGGGGGGCCAGGGGCCTCCTAGGCGGCCTGCTGGCTCGGCCAGGCCCTAGGCCGTGCCAGGAGGTCGCCTGGTGGGTCCCACCTCCTTCGGTGCCCTCCTTTGGACTATATATAGAGTCCTGAGAGGAAACCCTCGCAGACTTTCTGGAATCGCGAATTTCTCCAGCGTTCTGCCGCTGCAGCGCTTCCGAGATCGGGAGCGTCAGGAGACCTCTTCCCGGCACCCTGCCGGGGGGAGGATTGACCTCCGGGAGTTTCTCCACCGCCATGGACGCTTCCCGTACGTGCCGTGAGTAGTCCTCCTTGGACCATGAGTCGATGACCAGTAGCTATGTGATGTCTTCTCTCCAATCTTGTGCTTCAATGGTTAGTCCTTGTGAGCTGCCCTACATGATCAAGGCATCTATGTAATTCTCTTGCTATTGTTATGGTCGGTTTGTTGGGATCCGATGGATTATGAGATTATGTTCAGATTGTTATGAGTTATATATTTGATTGTCCTTTTATATTATGTTCCTTAGTGATTCAGGTATGTTCTCCGTTGCTATTTATTGCTTTGGCCAAGTAGTAGATTGTAACTCCAAGAGGGAGCGTTATGCATGATTGTGGGTTCATGCCCCTCGATGTCTAGCTTGAGTGATAGAAACATGAGATTAGGGGATGTGCTTGTTGCCACCAGGGAGAAAACAACGGTGCTTGTGACCACGGTCGCAAGGATTGTTACCTTACGCATAGTTCGTCAATGCAGTTGTCCGTTGCTTTGACTTTACACTTTGGGTGGGGCTCGCAACTTAATACCGGAGAGATTTTATGGATAGATATCTCAAAGTGGATGATTAGTAAGTAGATGCTATTGAATAAACGGTCTACTTGTCTTGGAGTACTGCCCATTACTATTGAACCTCTAACTATCAAGTAGCATAATTAGCATTGCGGTGCGATTATAATTCTGTCAATTGGCCAACTGTGATTTGTTTACCCAAGGATAGTTGTTTACCGTCTTTTGGGAGATAGACATCACTAGTGAACATCATGTGACTCCGGTCCATACCACCATCATTGTTTACACTTCCATCATTTGCCGCTTTCATTTACTTATCCGTTGCAATCACTATTACCTTCCTGCTTGTGTTTTCATCCTTTGCAAAGTACAAGGCCGGAGAGATTGACAACCTTTTTGTACTCGTTGGGAGCAAAGTTATTTGTTGTGTGTGCAGGTCCACGTCTTCTGCTAGCGCCAAGGTGGAAGACACCAACTTGTTGAGCCTAGGAGTCCTCCTGGTTTGATAAACCTTACAGTCTCCGTGTAAGCGAAATCTGTTGCTGACTACATCTCCACCTTCCACTTGGGGTATCGAACGAGTGGCGAGAAGTATATCCATCAAATCATCATCAAGAAAATTTCTGGCGCCGTTGCCGGGGACTCCAGTCTTCAAGATAGGGGAGTTGCACGCTATCCTTTATCTTTGCTTTTTAGTCTTGTTAGTTTGCTTTTTAGTTTTTGCTTTAGAGTCTTATACCAAAAACCACAATAAAATTAGTTGCTTTGTTCTTGCTTGTTGCTGCTGCTATGGCTTCCACTGAGAACACTAAGTTGTGTGACTTCACTAGTTAGGCTTATGGAAAACTGCACTCTTAGTTCGGTGCTTGGGTAAGGCCGCTTTACCACACCCATGGTAGAAAAGTCTCCTCCACCTACTGAATGTATCCCATTCAAAATACCACTTGGGATAATTGAAATAATTAGGAATGATTGTTATGAAGGAGATGGAACAATCAATCCTAGTATTCATTTTTTGAAACTCATAGAACTTTGTGAGTTGTTTAAAATTTCAGATTTGATAATAGATGGAGTCATGAGGAAATTATTTGCCTTGTCACTGAAAGGTAAAGCATTGGAATGGTATAGGCTACTAGATGATTCTCACCTACGGGATTGGGAAGAGATTCAATCTCTCTTTTACTCCAAGTTTTATCCTCTTCATGAAGTCCATGTGGATCATGGTAACAATGCTTTGTGTGATACTTATATTGTTGAGTTTATTCTTGATCCTAGTGAAAATTATTATGAGAAGAGAACATATGCTTATAGATATTTCAATAATATCAAGTTCCCTCTCTTTATGTTGAAGGTTTTGAAGCTGCACTTGTTTTGCCTTCCTATGCTTATTGCTTTGTGCTTCAATGAATTATTCTATTGCAATATTCCTATGCATAGGAAGAATGTTAGACTTAAATGTGTTTGTATTTTCTTCTCGATGCTCTATTTTCTGTACAACTCTTATTCCTATGAGAGCATGATTAAAATCTTAAGCCTATCTTTATGGCTATAAAGAAAGAGCTCTAGGGAGACAACCCTTGTTATCTTTACTTTGAGTTTTTACTTTCAGTTTTAGCGGTCTTGATGCTTGTTACTAGTGTAGCAACATCATTGTATATTTATTTTAAAGCTTTGTGCCAAGTTATAGCTTCTGATTGCAAGAAAGTTCAAAAATTGTGACATGCTGTCCAGAAATAGATTTTGTCTGCTTGACGAAAACATTCGCCAAAAATCACCAGATCATCTTTTTGATCTGAATTTTTTTGACAACATGCTCTATATAATTTCCTTTGTGGCATCTATTCTGAGTTTTTTTGATTTGAGTTGCAGAAGTGCCCCGAATAAATTACTTGTTGTTCTGTTTTTCACAGATTCTGCCATGTTTTGCGTTTTCATTGTTTTGCATGAGCCGAGACTTTGAAGCTGGCCTGCTGAACATGATGAAGAAAAGATATGAGGTACGGTGCTATGGAATAAACTACCCCATATACCCATGTGTAGGCCCCAAGGGTCGGGTCATCTTCTGGAAGATGAGCCGGATCTTGCTTAATAATCTTGAAAAACTTCAACCTGTAGCCCCCAAGGGTCGTGTCATCTTCTTGAAGATTAACCGGGTCTTGTTTAATAATCTTGAAAAACTTCAACCTGTAGCCCCCAAGGGCCGGGTCATCTTCTTGAAGATGAACCGGGTCTTGTTTAATAATCTTGAAAAACTTCAACCTGTAGCCCCCAAGGGTCGGGTCATCTTCTTGTAGATGAGCCGGGTCTTGTTTAATAATCTTGAAAACTTCAACCTGTACCCCCCAAGGGTCGGGTCATCTTCTGGAAGATGAGCTGGGTCTTGTTTATTAATCCGCCCTCTCTTTTTTAGAGAAGCAAATACATTAGCCCTCAAGTGTCAAGTGTATTGCTTGCAATGTGCTTGAGACTTGATGCCAACCGATCAATGCGACCAAGTAGCGATAAGGTCACTGATCCTTCCTGCTTGATTTTGTAGGAGACTATAAGTCAAACTGACGCATCGATAAGTGGGATGAAAAAAAGTTTGGGACGTCAGTAGACGCCAGGGCTGCGGTGGAGGAAAAACTTCGAGCCACGTTGACAGAACTTGAAAAGGTCAAGGTTGAGTATCTTTGTTACAAAGAGTCAACTAAAGCTGAGAAAGCTGCCCTGGTGAAACGTGCCAATGACGCCGAGAGCCAATTGAAACAAGTCATAGAAGAATTGACTGGTCTTTGTGGACACATCTCCAATATGACCAATGCTATCTTTGGTAAGTCCTTAATATAGTGGCTGTTATAATTTTTTTAAAGGACACAAGATGCCACGCGACTTATGTTTCATTTGCTCCTTGTAGGCCCTCAATCCGCCAATCTCCAGGATGATCCTATTCTGAAGCTAAAGGCAATATATACCCTGACAGAGCAACTCTATGTTGGCCGCTTACTGACCATCAAGGCTGTATGGGGGGATAAAGACCCAGCAAAATATATCAAGGATATGCTAAAGCGGCTCTCAACCATTCCCTGACATATAGAGGAAATAAGGAAATCATCCGCACGGAAAGGCCTAATCTCAGCTATGAGCCGATCAACAACCTATGCTCTAGAGCTCAAGCCAGATGAAATAGTGGCGGGTTTCTTGAATATAACGATGATGGCTTTGAGTTTACGCAAGAAGATTACGCTCAGTGCATAAAGGATGTTTGCCATGCGGCAAGCCGGCTTGCTGAGAGACTTGATGTGTTCAAGTATCAGGCGGCTTATGATGATGATTATAAGCGTGTGGCGACTCCCAGTTTTGCACCAATGGAGTTGACTCCTCAGCGTCGTAAGCATCTTTTTGCCTCTGATGCTGACCCGTCAACCATCTTGAAGAAGAAGCTGAATTTCATGCCTTAATCAATTGCACCTAGTATGTGGATAACTTCTAGATCCAAGACCCCGAAAACTCGGCACAGGGAGACCCGGAAGCGGCTTAGACGTGGCGACCTTCGAAACTTCAACCTGAAGAAGAGACTGAACCCGGAGGAAACTTGCCACCGGGTTAATATAGAAAAACGTTTGGCCTTTCCGAGCCATGTAATTTGCTTTTGAGTATACTTAAAACTGCTTATGTACTTGCATTAAGAGGGATGCCAAACTTTCCTCGCGTTACCTTGTAATATAAGTCACCTTGTTTTGGCTATCGGTGGTTTAGGAAGTATTGTGTTCTTTCTTCCTTGATCATCGTCCAATTTGAATGAGTCAACAAAGCTGTTGAATCTTTGCCTGAAAATATAACACCATATGAGGTGGAAAATAAGCTGGCTCAGTGAGTCACGGCCGGTAGACGGGCTTGCAAGGCTCTAGTCATACTCTAAGAGGTTTTTGCAAAAACCTTTATGTGTTTAGACTAGTTGATCAGGCTCAAGTCAAGCTTCAGTGAAGCAGGTTCAGTGAACCATGGTTTGTCTATTTTCCATATGATGGCTCTCGCAAGTACCTCAATGTTTTAACCTTGGAAGTTCAGGGTCCTATATTGAATTGACTCGCCAAGAGTACACGGGTCTTATGGGCGAGTCGCAAAACATAAAGTTCAGTATAACCATTGTAATGCATTAATTTTTCGCTAGCCAAGAGGGTAATAAGGCGGGACTCAATGAGTCAGAAGCCCACGAATGACCCATATCATGGAAAAATGAGCATAGGATAGCAGAAGACAATGCTATTACTGCTAAAGGACCTGGGGACTAGTAGCCCCCAAGTAAGCCGGTTTTTATCGTTCATGATCATACATTGGCGCATATGTTTGAACAGTGCATCGTGGCACATGATCCTCTTTGGCTTACTAGTATCCATGTTTGAGCGATCACATTAGGGCGACTCACTCTCTTTGATAATAATGGCGTCCATGTTTGGATGGCCTCCTTCGCAGCGACTCATCCTCTTGGGCGGCTTATTTTAACCAATAAAGACTCATGCTCAAATATAGGCTGAACCTACAAATACCCCGAATTTCATGGGCGTCGGCTTTATTGATAGCTTGGTGTTTTGTGTGTGTGGATAGCTTGGTAGAGGTGCTTGTGATGTTGATGTGTTAAGGCACACGTACATGGGGTCAAAACCCTCATGTAACCATTGGTGTTGTGCACATGAACAAGCATCCATGTAGGAATTGATCTAGTGAATACACATGAGATGTTGCACTATTCACTATGTATGATTCTTATAGTTTATGCCTCCCTAGTTTGTGGTCACTTGCTCCAAGCAAGTGCATAGGTATTTTATATGCTTTTGGGGTAGAATCATCCCAGGAATCCATTGGTGAGATTAGTTTTGCCATTGGAACATTTTCTGGAGATGACATATTTTCATTTTCTTCTATGTTTGGAGCTTGGTTCCATGAGTTGTGGTGAGCCTTTGTGAGTGTTTCTTGGTTGTGGTAGTATAGGGTGACCCCCTCTACCACATGTTGGTTTCAATTCATGTTTTGGAATACATGTGTGCAAGTTATGCCCACTCAAAGTAGGCATGTGGCTGAAATTCCAGATTGATTTTCACTAAGTCTGAGAATCTGTTTATATTTTCTTCTCCTGTTGATGAGGTTGTGCAGGTCTATGTGTTGTGATCTAGCCTTAGCTTTAAACAGGAAAGTTGGACCTGATATGTTTGTATAGCTCCATGTAAAATTTCATGTCATTTGGAGTCCTGTAGATATTGTTTTGGCTGCTGTAAAAATGCTTCAGAGCATAGACAGAAAGTGAGAATCTGGAATTTTCACCAAGTCCCCGAAAACTGATATTTTTGGGCAAGTTTGCAGCCTTGTAACTTTCTGTGTTTAATTCCTTTTTGTGTGATTATTGCTTTTGATTGTAGTATTCTTGGATAGCTACAGTCACATATATTATTTGTCATATGTGGGTGGTTGTAGGTGCTTTGCTTGTAGCTCACTAAGTGCTATGATGCAGTTTATGGCAGATTGTGTAGTTTTGTCATTTTGATGTTTGTGAGTGCTTAGTTGATGATGTGGTGTTCTTCCTTGCTCCACCCCATCCATGATGGTTTGTTTTATGTCTTGGCAACCTGGAAATACCAGAGTTGTGCCATTTGAGTGTGTGGTGATGATTTTGACACGTAGGGCTTCATATCTTGTTTCGTTGTTTCCCGTTGATCCGTAGCTCGGATTGTAATGTTATTTATATGCTTTTGCATCATTTTCACGGGACACATCTGATCATGTCATTCTAATGCATGTCAAAATAGCTTAGGATGCAGTTCTGTCCAGGAACATGTATTTACTCCTTATGCTTGTGCTAGTGATAGAAATAGTGATGCATGCTCATATTCATCTCATGCATCAAGTGCTTGTTGCATATTGAGGTGCTGTTGTTAATTGGATGTTATTCTTATCTTGGGTAGCACCGGGATCGGAGAACTAATACGTGGATTCAGGAGAGTACGTGCAGGACGATCAAGAACCATTCCAAGCTGAGGATATCACCTGCAAGATGATATGACCTTGATTCCATCTCTAGACTTGTTATGCTAGTTTACATTTCTTCCATCATATGCTCACTGCCTGCCACTGAAATAATTGCCTCCTGAATTTCCATGAAACCAAACACTGATTCCTTCCTAGCAAACTTGAATGGCTAAGTAGGCTTTGCTCAGCTACTAATGTTAGCGTTGCTAGGTGCAGGTGCTTTGCCTCATGTGATAACATGAGATTGATATCATTATCTTAAATTCTGTTATTTAATTAATGCACCTATATACTTGGTAAATAACGGAAGGCCTAGCCTTTTGCTGGGTGCTTTATTCCGTTATTGCCGCCATAGTTACCGGCTACCGGTGTTTGATTCCATATTGATCGCTCCTAACACGTTCGGGGTTGTTATGGGGACCCCCTCGATAAATCACGTAGTGCTAAGGCTTGTCCGGTAGGACCCAACATTGGTTTTAATTTGCTAATCACTTAATAATAATCTGCATAGGGAATGGCCTACCCGAGTAATTTAAGCAACAACCTGGGCCAATGCTCCTCATGAGTGTTGGTCCAAACTAGAGCACCGTGCGGGGCCATCCCGGGGCAACTCGGGAGATTTCTCTGGCCACTGTACACTTCGCTTATCCGCGTGTCCTGAGACTGAGATACGCGGCTCTTAACAGGGTCATCGACACGTCGGGAGGTCCTGCTAGTCTTGTCTTACCTTAGCGATATATGTTGCATATAGGAATCCCGGTGAAGCTTTGGTTCTCCCCAGAGTTGAGGTTTTCCTCGAAGGAATCCGACGAGATCACGAGATTCGTGATAGAGGATTACTTTGCGGCTGATACGTCTCAAACATATCTATAATTTTTGATGGTTTCACACTGTTATCCTGTCTTCTTTGGTTGTTTTATGTACCTTTGATATCTTTTTTGGGACTAACTTATTAATTCAGTGCCCAGTGCCAGTTCTTATTTTTTCCGTGTTTTTGACTCTTTTCAGATCTGATTTTGGAACGGAGTCCAAACGGAAGAAAAACCCCGAAATGATTTTTTCCCGAATGGAAGAAGACCAGAGGGCTTTTGGGCCAAGCCAGGTGGGCTCCAGGGAGCCCACAAGCCCCCACTCCGCCACCAGGGGGAGGCGGCGGTGGGCAGGCTTGTGGCCTCCCTGGCCGCCCCCTGACCTAGGTCTTTGGCCTATAAATTCCCAAATATTTCGCAAAAAATCAGGGTAGCCTCGAAAATACTGTTTCGCCGCCGCAAGCTTCCGTTTCCGCGAGATGTCATCTGGAGACCCTTCCCGGCACCCTGCCGGAGGGGTCTTTGGAGTTGGAGGGCTTCATCATCATCATCATCGCCCCTTCAATGACTCGTGAGTAGTTCACTTCAGACCTACGGGTCCGTAGTTAGTAGCTAGATGGCTTCTTCTCTCTCTTGGATCTTCAATACAAAGTTCTCCATGATCTTCATGGAGATCTATCCGATGTAATCTTCTTTGGCGGTGTGTTTGTCGAGATCCGATGAATTGTGGATTTGTGATCAGATTATCTATGATATAAATTTGAGTCTTTGCTGATTTCTTATATGCATGATTTGATATCCTTGTAAGTCTCTCCGAGTCTTGGGTTTTGTTTGGCCAACCAGATCTACGATTCTTGCAATGGGAGAAGTGCTTGGTTTTGGGTTCTACCATGTGGTGACCTTTCCCAGTGATAGTAGGGGCTGCAAGGCACACATCAAGTAGTTGCCATCAAGGGTAAAAAGATGGGGTTTTTATCATTGATTTGAGATTATCCCTCTACATCATGTCATCTTGCTTAAGGCGTTACTCTGTTCTTATGGACTTAATACACTAGATGCATGCTGGATAGCGGTCGACGTGTGGAGTAATAGTAGTAGATGCAGAAAGTATCGGTCTACTTGTTTCGGACGTGATGCCTATGGAAATAATCATTGCATAGATATTGTCACGACTTTGCACGGTTCTATCAATTGCTCGACAGTAATTTGTTCACCCACCGTCTACTTGCTTTCGTGAGAGAAGCCACTAGTAAACACTACGACCCCTGGGTCTATTCACATCCATCGTTTACACCTCCGCTTTTACTTTGTTTTGTTACTTTGTTGCTTTCAGTTCTCACTTGGCAAATAATCTATAAGGGATTGACAACCCCTTCATAGCGTTGGGAGCAAGTTTTTGTGTTTGTGCAGGATCTTGAGATACTCCTCCACTAGATTAATACCTTGGTTCTCAAACTGAGGGAAGTACTTACCACCGCTACGCTACATCACCCTTTCCGCTTCGAGGGAACACCAACGCAAGGCTCCAAGTCCACGGGGGAAATCCTTTGCATACTTGCTTAGGAAGTCCCTTAAGGCGTAGCCGCAGCAGAAGGATCAAGCCAAGTATTCTCCCGTCGACGTGCCTATTTCTGGCGCTATTGGAAGGTCTTTCGTTGCAGTAGCAGAAGTATTTCTGGCGCCGTTGCCGGGGAGGAGAGATCAAGATCTATCCAAGTAGGTCTCACAAACTCATCTCTTGCATTTACTTTTGTTGCCAGTTGCCTCTCGTTTTGCTCTCCCCCACTTCACGTTTGCCTTTTTCGTTTGCCTTTTCGTTCGCCCTTTTCTCTCGCTTGCTTTCTGTTCGCTTGTGTGCCATGTGCCTTCTTTTAGCTTGCATCTTTGCTTGCTAAAAATCCATTGATATGGATCCTCACCCACTTGCTAGTCTCTTTAAGAGACCCACTATTGTGGAACGAATTGCTAGTGAGTTGAGGGCAATTGATTATTTTTATGGAGTTTTGCTTGAGATGCGTGAATCTGAAAACCGTGATGAAGAAATTCATGAAGTGATTCATGAGGGCTCCTTGGATGAAAAGCATGATTTCAATGATTTCACTATAAATCCTATTAGTGACAATCATGCTAAAAATATGCAAAACCCTAAGCTTGGGGATGCTAGTTTTGCTATGTCCCCTAGTTGTTGCAATAATCATGATTGGGGTGATGATCTTTCTTATGATCTTGAAAATTTGTTTAAACCTCATGATGAATATGATATTTGCAATAATATTGAAAGTGGGTTTGGAGAAGTCATGACTTTAGTTGATGACAATCCCACTATTTTTGAAGAGCGCCAACTTTGCATGCATGTGGATCATGAAAAGAATATCCTATGGGATAGCTATATTGTTGAATTTGAATATGATCCCACATGTAATTGCTATGAGAGGGGAAAATATCTTGGTAGAAACTTTCATGTTACCAAATCACCTCTCGTGATGTTGAGATTGCTCTTGTCTCTTTCTTCTTCCTTGCATATGGCAACTATTGGTTGTCTTGACAATCTGTTTACCTATAAAATGCCTATGCATAGGAAGTATGTTAGACTTAGATGTGGTTTTCACATGCTTTAGGATGCTCTTGTTATGCTTCAATTCTTGTTTTTTGTGAGAGCATCATTGAATGCCCAGCTAAGGGCGTTAAACAATAGCGTTTGTTGGCAGGCAACCCAACGAATCTATCCTTTTTCTTTCTGTTTTGTGCTTTCCACACTTTCATAATTCTGTTATGATTGTGTTTTTGTGTTTCTTTTTGCGTTTGTGCCAAGCAAAACCGTTATGATTAGTCTTGGGGATGATCGTTTGTTCATGCTGGAAAAGACAGAAACTTTCTGCTCACGAAAAGAATTTTTTTCTGTAAGAGCTTTTGAGTTGATTCTTTTTTCTGCTGATTGCTACGCAAATTCTTCAGACTTCTGTAATTTTTCAGAATTTTTGAAGAACGAGAGGTATACGAAATATACAGATTGCTACAGACTGGTCTGCTGTTAACATATTCTGTTTTTGTTGTGTTGGTTGCTTATTTTGATGAAACTATGGATAGTATCGGGGGGTATTAGCCATGGAAGATTGAAAGTACAGGAACCCAACATCAGCACAAGTAGAATTTAAGTTTGCTACAGTACCTAAGGAAGTGGTGGTTTGCTTTCTTATACTAATGTTATCACGAGTTTCTGTTTAAGTTTCGTGTTGTGAAGTTTTCAAGTTTTGGGTGAAGTTCTTATGGACAAAGAGATAAAGAGTGGCAAGAGCTCAAGCTTGGGGATGCCCAAGGCACCCCAAGAGATTCAAGGATGCCGTAAAAGCCTAAGCTTGGAGATGCCCCGGGAAGGCATCTCCTCTCTCGTCTTCAATCCATCGATAACGTTACTTGGGGCTATATTTTTATTCACCACATGTTATGTGTTTTTGCTTGGAGCGTCTTGTATCGTAGGAGTCTTTTATTTTTGTTGTGTCACAATCATCCTTGCTGCACACCCAGATAGAGAGACATGCACACACCGTGATTTTGTCGAGCTTCACTTATATCTTTTGGTAGACAATTCAACTCACATGTGCTTCACTTATATCTTTTAAGTTAGATACTTTTGCTCAATGTGCTTCACTTATATCTTTTAGAGCGCAGCGGTGCGTGGCTTGGTAGTTGATCTATGCTTTGAAAGTAGTCTCAAAAGGGGTAGTTATCCAAAGGGATACGTAAACTTCCACCTTCATGTGCATTGAATAGTTAGAGAAGTTTGATTCATCTCAATTAGTTTTGAGTTTTGGTTATGGTAATATTGAAGTCATGCTAGTAAGGTGTTGTGAATATAGAAATGCTTGTGTTGAAGTTAGTGATTCCCGTAGCATGCACGTATGGTGAACCGCTATGTGATGAAATCTGAGCATGATTAGTATATTGATTGTCATCCTTTGCGTGGCAGTTGGGATCGCGCGATGGTTTATACCTACCAACCCTTCCCCTAGGAGTATGCGTTGAATGCTTTGTTTCGATTACTAATAAATTTTTTGCAACAAGTATATGAGTTCTTCATGACTAATGGTGAGTCCATGGTTTAGATACACTTTCACCTTCCACCATCACTATCTTCTTAGTGCCGTGCAACTTTCGTCGGTGCACAAAACCCACCGTTAGCCTCCCTCAAAACAGCCACCATACCTACCTATTATGGATTTTTCAAAGTCATTCCGAGATATATTGCCATGCAACTACCACCATGACATGTGCCACCATGTCTACATCGCCATTGCATGATCGTAAGATAGCTAGCATGATGTTTCCATTGATGTCTATGCCATGCTAGATCATTGCCACGGTACACTACCGAAGGCATTCCATATAGAGTCATAGTTGCTCTAAGTTTTGAGTTGAAAGTGTGATGATCATCATTAATGGAGCATTGTCCCATGTGAGGAAATAAAAGAGGCCAAAGAAGCCCATAAAAAAAGAAGCCAAAGAGCCCACCAAAAAAATGAGAGAAAAAGAGAGAAGGGACAATGCTACCACTTTTTCCACACTTATGCATATTAAAGCACCATGATCTTCATGATTGAGAGTCTCTCGTTTTTTCACCACCATATAGCTTGGGAAATTTTCATTATATAACTTGGCTTGTATATTCCAATGATAGGCTTCCTCAAAACTGCCTTAGGTCTTCGTGAGCAAGCAAGTTGGATGCACACCCACTAGTTTTCTTTAAGAGCTTTCGCATACTCGTAGCTCTAGTGCATCATTTGTATGGCAATCCCTACTCATTCACATTGATATCTATTGATGAGCATCTCCACAGCTCATTGATATGCCTAGTTAATGTGACTATCTTCTCCTTTTTGTCTTGCAACCTCCACTACATTCCACACCATCTATAGTGCTATAACCATGGCTCACGCTCATGTATTGCGTGAGAGTTGAAAATGTTTGAGAAAGTAAAGGTGTGAAACAATTACTTGGCCAATACCGGGGTTGTGCATGATTTAAATTCGTTGTGCAATGATGATAGAGCATAGCCAGACTATATGCTTTTGTAGGGATAACTTTCTTTTGGCCTTGTTATTTTGAAAGTTCATGATTACTTTGCTAGTTTGCTTGAATTATTATTGTTTCCATGTCAACAACAAACTATTGTTTTGAGTCTAATGGATCTGAACATTCACGTCACATAAGAGGAATTACAAAGGACACCTATGCTAGGTAGCATGAAAGCATCAAAAATTCATTCTTATCACTTCCCTACTCGAGGACGAGGAGGAGTTAAGCTTGGGGATGCTTGATACGTCTCAAACGTATCTATAATTTTTGATGGTTTCACGCTGTTATCTTGTCTTCTTTGGTTGTTTTATGTACCTTTTATATCTTTTTTTGGGACAAACTTATTAATTCAGTGCCAAGTGCCAGTTCCTATTTTTTCCGTGTTTTTGATTCTTTTCAGATCTGATTTTGGAACGGAGTCCAAACGGAAGAAAAACCCTGAAATGATTTTTTCCCGAACGGAAGAAGATGAGGGGGCTTTTGGGCCAAGCTAGGTGGGCTCCAGAGAGCCCACAAGCCCCCACTCCGCCACCAGGGGGGAGGCGGCGGTGGGCAGGCTTGTGGCCTCCCTGGTCGTCCCCTGACCTAGGTCTTTGGCCTATAAATTCCCAAATATTCCGCAAAAAATCAGGGGAGCCTCGAAAATACTTTTGCGCCGCCACAAGCTTCCGTTTCTGCGAGATCTCATCTGGAGACCCTTCCCGACACCCTGCCGGAGGGGACTTTGGAGTTGGAGGGCTTCTTCATCATCATCATTGCCCCTCCAATGACTTGTGAGTAGTTCACTTCAGACCTACGGGTCCGTAGTTAGTAGCTAGATGGCTTCTTCTCTCTCTTGGATCTTCAATGCAAAGTTCTCCATGATCTTCATGGAGATCTATCTTTGGCGGTGTGTTTGTCGAGATCCGATTAAATCTAGATTTGTGATCAGATTATCTATGATATATATTTGAGTCTTTGCTGATTTCTTATATGCATGATTTGATATCCTTGTAAGTCTCTCCGAGTCTTGGGTTTTGTTTGGCCAACTAGATCTATGATTCTTGCAATGGGAGAAGTGCTTGGTTTTGGGTTCTACCATGTGGTGACCTTTCCCAGTAACAGTAGGGGCTGCAAGGCACACATCAAGTAGTTGCCATCAAGGGTAAAAAGATGGGGTTTTATCATTGGTTTGAGATTATCCCTCTACATCATGTCATCTTGTTTAAGGCGTTACTCTGTTCTTATGGACTTAATACACTAGATGCATGCTGGATAGCGGTCGACGTGTGGAGTAATAGTAGTAGATGCAGAAAGTATCGGTCTACTTGTTTCGGACGTGATGCCTATGGAAATAATCATTGCATAGATATTGTCACGACTTTGCAAGGTTCTATCAATTGCTCGACAGTAATTTGTTCACCCACCGTCTACTTGCTTTCGTGAGAGAAGCCACTAGTAAACACTACGACCCCTGGGTCTATTCACATCCATCGTTTACACCTCCGCTTTTACTTTGTTTTGTTACTTTGTTGCTTTCAGTTCTCACTTGGCAAAAAATCTATAAGGGATTGAAAACCCCTTCATAGCGTTGGGAGCAAGTTTTTGTGTTTGTGCAGGATCTTGAGATACTCCTCCACTGGATTGATACCTTGGTTCTCAAATTGAGGGAAGTACTTAGCACCGCTACGCTACATCACCCTTTCCGCTTCGAGGGAACACCAACGCAAGGCTCCAAGGCCACGGGGGAAATCCTTTGCATACTTGCCTAGGAAGTCCCTTAAGGCGTAGCCGGAGCAGAAGGATCAAGCCAAGTATTCTCCCGTCGACGTGCCTATTTCTAGCGCTATTGGAAGGTCTTTTGTTGCAGTAGCAGCGGCCCATGTACGTTTGTGATGGACTAGTTGGAGCACCCCTGCAGGGTTTAATCTTTCCGAAAGCCGTGCCCACGGTTATGTGGCAACTTGGAATATTTTGTTAACATCCGGTAATAGATAACTTAAACATAAGCTAATAAAATTGGTAACTATGTGCGTAACCGTGACTGTCCCCTCGAAGATCTCTCTTCGATCGGGAACACGGTGGGGTTATGAATGATGTAGGTAGGTGTTCACGATCACTTAGTGATCAAGTATTCTCGACCGCTAGTATAGACCACCTTCATAAATGTTCTACGTAAGTTAGACACCATATCAAGCTTAGGATGCTGCAACCTTAAACACTCTACCCTATCCAACCTAATAACTTGAATAGTTCTAGCACCGATGTCATAGATTGCTGAGTCCCCGTGGCTCACAGATTCCTTCACAACACCAACAGGTTCAGGTACCCCAGAGACAGGTGATCCCGATGGCACGCAGCTGGCGTGGTAGTACGACGAGGAGAACGACCGCCTATACGTGAACTATCCAGAAGATTGAGGCGTGGTCGTGATCGTGGGCCAGCAGGCAGGGTAGCATAGCCATTTCCCTTGTTTTGTAGTCCGTAGCGGAACTACTTTGATTGTATGCGTGATGTACTCTGATATATTTATGTGATGGCAATTGAACCCCTGATTGTCAATCCGTTATAATTATGTATGTGCCCTGATACCTTGTTTGCGAGACGCTTAGATGCGCTCCTCTCCAATTCGGGGCCTCGATCCCCAGATCGGAAAGGACCGCATCTTAGTCGTTACAAGTTGGTAATCAGAGCCTTACGACCATAGGAGCCTTTGTGTGATCGTACTTGGCCGAGTCGAGTCTAGTAAAATGTTTTGAGTCTTAGTTATATCAGAGAGTAGGATTCTTTTTTCTCCTCTTCTGTGCTCTGGTGAGGTTCCCGTCTTAGGAAGTCCTTATTCTACTCTTCTTCTCGTTCAATTTTTTTTAGGATGTCGCGGGTATTTGTGAAATCTATATGATTTTGATGTGACGGAGTCCTGTCTTGGTGCCTCCTGTCTGCTTTGATTTCTTCCGGGGAGTTGATCTCCAGGGGCTTCTTGCGCACATCGCCATCATTCAGATTTCTGAGTATCTAAGAACGAAGGATGTTCATAATTGCTTCAATAATGGTAGTGGCGAGATAACCCCGATGTCCCCAGTACTGGTGCAGATTGTTCGGGAGTACTGCCATACTTAGTATCGTTGTGATCACGAGGGTCTGTTGTAGATGAAGGTCCGAGATGCTGGTTGTGTGTTGACGGATGTGATACAGGTGACGGGTTAGTATAGGAGTTGTGTGATATTACTCCTTATATCCCTGCACCAGATTGCATGACCAGTTACTTCGGGAATTCATAGGTGGGATATCAAGTAGTATCTTATAGGACTATCTTCCTACAGATGCATGATTGAGGTTGGGGAAATCTCGATCATATGTTTGTTCCGAGCAGTTCTAGCTCATACTTGTTTGCAGTGGTCTTAATCGGAATTTTGTCGTCCGTCACTTTGAGGAAGCATTCTTACTGTGTTGTTCGAATGCAATTGCTTATTCCTGTTCAGATATTCCTGTCTTTTGATTCAGCAATATCTTCAATTTATTATGTGGGCTAATATGTTGTCCGTCTTCAGGATGGCTCCACCAACTCGTCAGAACCGAGGGTGTGAGGATATGCCGCCACCACCTCCTCCTCCGGAGAATCCTCCGCCGCCGCCGCCTCCTCCTGGAGAGGCCTGGCAAGCGGTGATGGCTGCTACTAATGCAAACACCCAGATGCTGCTACAGTTGTTGCCAGAGAGAGCCAATCAGCAGCAAGGCAATTTCCAGCATGGTGGCAATCAGTTTGCTAGTCTGAGTCAGTTCCTGTCGAACCAGCCAAAGACTTTCACTTCTTGCGACCAACCATTTGATGCAGAGGACTGGATCCGTGATATGAACAAGAATTTTGAGTGTAGCAATGTGCGTCCTGAGGATTTCATAAAATTTGCAACATTCCAGTTGAAGGGGCAGGCTTCTATCTGGTGGCAGAAGCTGAAGGACTCTAGATGCGCTAGAGTGATTTCTTGGGATGAGTTCTGTCGTGACTTCAGGTCCCACTACATCCCTTCCAGCTTTGTGGAGGAGATGCGTGAGAAGTTCAGGCGTTTGAAGCAGGGTGGCAATTCCATGTACAAGTACAACGTTGAGTTCCACGAGCTGGCCTGTTACGCGCTGCAGGATATCCCAGATCAGAAGAGCAAGATTTATCAGTTCAGAGGTGGCTTGAAAGAAGATTTGCAGTTAGCTCTTGCCTTGCACGATCCTGAGGAGTTCGACAAGTTCTACAACGTAGCTCTCAGAGCAGAGGCAGCCTTGCTCAGGGTGGAGAATTCTAAGAAGCGCTTCAGAGAATCCAGCTCTTCCTCGACTCAGGTGGTTCAGAAGCAACAGAAGTTCTGGGTGTCCCCTCCTCCTCCTCGGCACTCGCAGCGGCTCAAGCACTCCGGTGGTCATGGTTCTTCCCACCCACCCAACCCTGTCTTCCAGCAGAAATTCCAGCACCAGAAGCAAGGGCCTCCTCAGACTCCGTACCGGCAGCCAACAGATGTTACTTGTCACAAGTGTGGGCAGAAGGGTCACTATGCCAACAAGTGTACTTCTCAGCTCCGACTGCTGCCTCCTCCTCCAGGCAAACCTCCAAGTAATGCTCTTGTCAAGTTCAACCCCAGACCAGCTCGAGTCAACATGGTGAACGTAGCTGAAGCAGACAACTCCTCTAATGTGATCATTGGTAATCTTTCAGTCAATGATTTTCCTGCTAAAGTCTTGTTCGATTCTGGTGCTTCGCATTGCTTTATGTCAAAGTCATTTTTTCATCAAGCATGATTTTCCCTCGACAAGTTTGCATAGACCTTTGGGTGTTGTTTCTCCGGGTGCTTAGATGAGGTCAAATTGTAGAGTTCCTGATGTCAATGTCAAGATAGGAAGCTATTCTTTTCTGGCTTCTCCATATGTCTTGGGCAATTCCGACATTGACTTGATACTTGGTATGGACTGGCTGGCCATGAACAAGGCATCTATTGATTGTGAAGAGAATGAAGTGAAGCTTACCCACTCTTCGGAGGACGTGATTATATTCGCGGCGCGCGATGATACAATCCGTCTGTTCTCTTTGAATGAAAAGGGTGAGATTAATCCTATTTCGCAAGTCCCAGTGGTCTGCAAATATGAAGATGTGTTTCCTAAAGAGCTGCCAGGCATGCCTCCGCATAGAGAAGTTGAGTTTGTGATTGAGCTAGAGCCAGACATAGAGCCCGTGTGCAAGCGGCCATACTAGCTGGGTTCAGAAGAATTGAAGGAACTTAAGAGGCAACTCGATGAGCAGGAGCGTTTGGGTTTGATCAGACCGAGCTCGTCTCCGTGGGGTTGTGGTGTTCTGTTTGTCAAGAAGAAGGATGGCACGGACCGGCTGTGTGTCGATTACCGTCCATTGAACAAGAAGACAATCAGGAACAAATATCCACTTCCGAACATAATTGAGTTGTTCGAACAGTTGAAAGGTGCTAAGGTCTTCTCCAAGCTTGATCTCAGAATGGGCTATCATCAAATTCGCATTCGCGGGGAAGATATTCGAAAGACTGCCTTCAGGACTAGTTTTGGCTCGTATGAGTATACGGTCATGTCTTTTGGTCTGGCAAATGCTCCTACGACATTCTGTCGATTGATGAACTACATATTCCCTCCGTTCAAGAATGACTTTGTCTTGCTCTATCTCGACGACATTTTGGTCTTTTCTGAAACAGAGGAAGAACATGAAGAACATGTTAGATTGGTGCTTGATAAGCTGAGAGAGTACAAGCTGTATGCGAAGTTTTCCAAGTGCGAGTTGTGGCTGAAATAAGTGGTGTATCTTGGGTACATTATCTCTGCCGAGGGCATTAAAGTTGATCCGTCCAAGGTTTAGGCATTGTTGAATGGGAGCCTCCGCAGAATGTGAAGCAGCTTCGAAGCTTTCTCGGGCTTGCTGGCTATTGCATAAGGTTCGTTGAGAACTTCTCCAAGATTGCCAAGCTGCTCTCAAGTCTTCTTCAGAAGGGTGTTAAGTATGCTTGGTCTCCAGAGTGTCAGTTGGCCTTTGACACACTCAAAGAGAAGCTTACCTCCACTCCAGTCTTGGTTCCTCCGGATGATTCCAAGTCTTACCAGGTCTTCTGCGACGCTTCTCTCCAGGGTCTTGGTGCAGTCCTGATGCAAGATAAGAAGGTGGTTGCTTATACCTCCAGACAGTTGAAGCCAACGGAGAAGAACTATCTTGTGCATGATCTCGAGCTAGCAGCTGTGGTACACGCTCTGATGACTTGGAGACACCTCTTTTTGGAACGTAAGGTTGAAGTTTTCACTGATCACAAGAGTCTCAAGTGCATCTTCACTCAGCCTAACTTGAATCTTCGGCAAACACGTTGGGTGGAAATGCTCCAGGATTTTAATCCAAGTGTTGAGTACAGGCCAGGCAAAGCTAATGTCGTGGCGGATGCTTTGAGCGGGAAGGCATATTGCAACAGTCTGATTCTGCAACCTCTCCAGCCTGGTCTTTGTGAGTCTTTCAGGAAGCTCAACCTTCAGCTAGTACCTCAGGGACTTCTTGCAAACCTTCAGATCTCTCCTACCTTGGAAGATCAGGTCCGAGCAGCACAACTTCTTGACGCTATGGTGAAGAGTCTTCCCAAGTATAAGTGCTTCACTGTTGATGCCAGAGACATGTTGTTCTTCGAGGATCGCCGTGTCGTCCCGAAAGGTGATCTCAGGAAGGTAATCATGGAGGAAGCTCATAACTCTTTGCTCTCTATTCATCCCGGAAGCTCCAAAATGTACCACGACTTGAAACAGACCTTCTGGTGGACTCGTATGAAGCGTGAGATTGCTTAGTTCATAAATGAATGTGATGTATGTCGAAGGGTGAAAGCAGAGCATCAACGTCCAGCAGGTCTTTTGCATCCATTGCCCATTCCCGAGTGGAAGTTCGATCACATTGGGATGGATTTCGTCACTGGGTTTCCGAAATCTAAGAAGGGTAATGATGCCATCTTCGTCGTCATTGACAAGTTGAGTAAAGTGGCTCATTTTCTTCCAGTCAAGGAGTCCATTTCAGTAGCTCAGCTTGCAGAGTTGTACACCTCCAGGATTGTCTCTTTGCATGGCGTGCCTATGATGATCTCTTCGGATCGCGAAAGTATCTTCACTACCAAGTTCTGGGACTCCTTTCAGTATGCTATGGGCACGAAGATCCACTTCAGCACAACGTTCCATCCTCAGACTAGTGGTCAAGTGGAGAGAGTGAATCAAGTTCTTGAGGATATGCTGAGAGCCTGTGTTATCTCTTTTGGCATGAAGTGGGAAGATTGTCTGCCTTTTGCAGAGTTCTCGTATAACAACAGTTATCAAGCTAGTTCTGGCAAGGCTCCGTTTGAAATTCTCTATGGCAGGAAGTGCTGTACCCCGCTCAACTGGTCCGAGACCGGCAAGCGTCAGATCCTTTGGAATGATTTGATAGAAGAAGCTGAGGAGATGTGTCGAGTCATTCGCGAGAACCTCAGAGAAGCTTAGTCCCGTCAGAAGAGCTATTATGATAGCAAGCACCATGACATGTCGTATGAGCTTGATGACTTCGTCTATCTCAAGGTGTCGCCTATGAAGGGTATGCAGCGCTTTGGCATCAAAGGCAAGCTTGCGCCTCATTTTGTTAGTCCGTTCAGAGTGGTTGGCAAGAGAGGCGACCTTGCGTACCAGCTCGAGCTTCCGTCAACCTTTGCAAATGTCCATGATGTGTTCCATGTTTCTCAGCTTCGGAGGTGCTTCAAGACCCCCGAGCGCACTGTTCATCTTCAAGACATCGACCTTCAGCCTGAGCTTTCTTATCGTGAGCATCCAGTTGCGGTTCTCGAGGCGACTGAGCGCAAGACCCGCAACAAGACCGTCAAATTTCTTAAAGTGCAGTGGTCACACCATTCCGATAAAGAGGCTACTTGGGAACGCGAGGATCACCTCCGTTCTGAATTTCCGGAGTTCTTTCAGGCGTAGATCTCGGGGCGAGATCTTTTTTGTAGTGTGGGAGAGTTTGTAATGCCCCAAGTGTAAAACCTTCCCTATTTGGAACCTTTTTGATGTGGGTCCACATTGACATTGATATGAGAGAGTCCTTTTGCATGTATGATTTCATGTGCCCTTTTGTTCTTCCTTGCATGCATGCATACCATATGTTTCATGCCATGTCTTGTCATTGTGTTGCTTGTGTTATCATGTGATGAGTTGTGGTGTTTGTGATCTTGTGGTTATGTACCTTTTGATTTCATGTGATGCCTTGTGATGTGAGGTTTGTGTGGAGTGAAGCATGTGATAGTAAGTGCTTAGGTTTCAAAAACCACCTTCACTCCCTTTCTATCTCTTCTATGCTAAGATCCACTTCTTCCTTTTCTGTTTTAAAAGTGCCTATGATTTAGGTTGATTTGAGTTGGGTGTGGTGAAGTGAAGTCTCTGTTTTAACTTAGGTTTGACAGGTGCAAAATAATTACAAAACATCCCACTTATTACTGTTTTGTAAAATATTCAATTGCCCTAATATTCATTTTTGCATTTTATTCAAATAGGTTAGATTTTTCCAAGCATAGGGGCATTTTTGTTGTATTTTTTCCCTAGTAGATTTCCCTAAGAATTTCTTTCTTCTCTGTTGCTATTCTGTAAATAGAGAGCACCAGGGATTTGTTTTTCCTTATGTGGCGCCCTGGTGGGCTTACTCCCGCACACGGTGGCCCATTCCCTTACCTTCCCGCGCGGTGGCCCATCTCCTCGTCCTACCTTCTTCCACCTGACGCCGTGTGCACGCGCCACCTTTCCGTCAGGCGTTGCCGAGAGGGAGCTTCCGCCGTGAGGGCACAACCGTCGAGGTCCCCCCTCATATAAGTGGACGTCCGTGCCCTCTCCCTCCCTAGGGTTCTCCTCGTTCCCCATCCGCCGCCGACACCTCTCTCCATCTCCCTCTCTTCTTCCTTCCCCGCAGGTAAGCTTCTACAGACTCAGATCAGAGAGAGAAGAGAGCGTCGCCGGCGTCTAACCCCCTGCATCCACGCCGTCCGACGAGGACGCCATGTCCAGGGGCGAGGGGTTGCTCCCCGCGTCCCATTCCCGACCTCGCTGAGGCCGAGGAATGCCCTCCTCAACGGCCAGGACCTCGTCATCGCCTCGGACCAGGAGCTCTTCTTCCCCTTCATCGGTTCGGCAACAACAGATCAACTTCTTCCCTCCAGCGCCTCTTCCTCCGCAGCTCGGCTTCCTCTCTTCCTTCCCTAGGTGAGGATCTCTCCTTCCCCTTCCTCCTCGTTTGGATCGGCTCAGATCCGCCGTAGTGGGTCGCCGTGCTCCTCTGTTCAGGGGAGAGAACGGCAGGTGCAGGTGATGGTTGTGGCGTGTTCTGTGATGGCACGCTCGTGGATAAGTGTGCAGGGCACGGGCTTCCTCCCCCTCGTGTTATCAGCGACGATGCGTAGGGTAGTGGTTCCCTTCGGAGCAGAAGCAACAGATCAGCCTCGACATTCTTCATGTCGCTGCCGAACCTGCGTGCAAGCAGAGCACCACGTGCTGTTGCTAGTATTCCTAGTATTAGTTCCCTTCTGTGTCAGTAATCGTTTCATAGCGCAGTGGTAGAGAGTCCTGTTAGTTATCGAGAGGTGCAGGGTTCGAGTCCCCGGTGGTGCACCGCCCCTTTTTGGGTTTTCTTTTCTCTGTTCGTTAGTAGTAGCAGCAGCATGGGGGTTAACCTGCTATGTTCCCCTCTCTCTATCAAAACGATGACAACAGCAGAGTGGTAGTCTATTATGTGGTATACAAGGGGCTCTGGGTTTCAATTCCCCACCAGCACCTTTTATTTTTTTGTTGCAACCTTTCTGTTTTTTCTTTGTAAACTTGCAGAGATGGAAGTGGGGTGTTAGATCTATCTTATGGGTATTTTTTTCCTTGCTGCCTCCAACAGCAGGTGTTGCTAGTATTGCTAGCTAGGTATTTTTGCTAACATGTGTATATGTGAGTGTGTAGATATTTGCAAGGTAGTGTAGTGCATGTGTGGATCTTCTACCATATTTGATGTTTGTGAGGTGCTTAACTTGTGGGTGTTTTACTAAGCTTAGTATACTGCATGTGTGTGAGCAGCTCTCCCTCATGGTGATGATGATGCACTAGTGCATGCTAGTGTGGTGTGTTTTGTGTGTGGTTTCCCCCACATACCTTGTGGATCTCTTGTGTGGTATATCTTGTGCATGTATATGTGAGTGGTGGTAAAGCTAGCATAAGTGAGGTGTAGGTGCACTAGTGTCATGCTTAAGTGGTGTAGTGTGGTAGGTTTTGAGTGCTTGTTAATCTTGTGGGGTGTGTGGTGTGAATAACACCCCCACATGAACATAGTTCATGTACACCATAGTTGTGAGCATGTGGTTGTGGTGAATGAGCTCCCTACTTGAGTGATCTAAATATATGCTATATATATTGTTGTCCAAGAACATGTTTTGATGTGTGTAGTGGAGTGGATGTGTGTTTGTGGTACACCCCGCCTTTGCATACAAATTATGCACCTTCACATGACCATATGTGAGAGGGCATGGTGTTTTGTGTGTGTGGATAGCTTGGTAGAGGTGATTGTGATGTTGATGTGTTAAGGCACACATACATGGGGTCAAAACCCTTATGTAACCATTGGTGTTGTGCACATGAACAAGCATCCATGTAGGAATTGATCTAGTGAATACACATGAGATGTTGCACTATTCACTATGTATGATTCTTGTAGTTTATGCCTCCCTAGTTTGTGGTCACTTGCTCCAAGCAAGTGCATAGGTATTTTATATGATTTTGGGGTAGAATCATCCCAGGAATCCATTGGTGAGATTAGTTTTGCCATTGGAACATTTTCTGGGGATGACATATTTTCATTTTCTTGTATGTTTGGAGCTTGGTTCCATGAGTTGTGGTGAGCCTTTGTGAGTGTTTCTTGGTTGTGGTAGTAGAGGGTGACCCCCTCTACCACATGTTGGTTTCAATTCATGTTTTGGAATACATGTGTGCAAGTTATGCCCACTCAAAGTAAGCATGTGGCTGAAATTCCAGATTAGTGAAAATCTGAGATTTTCAATAAGTCTGAGAATCTGTTTATATTTTCTTCTCCTGTTGATGAGGTTGTGCAGGTCAATGTGTTGTGATCTAGCCTTAGCTTTCAAGAGGAAAGTTGGACCTGATATGTTTGTCTAGATCCCTGTAAAATTTCATGTCATTTGGAGTCCTGTAGATATTGTTTTGGCTGCTGTCAAAATGCTTCAGAGCATAGACAGAAAGTGATAATCTGGAATTTTCACTAAGTCCCTGAAAACTGATATTTTTGGGCAAGTTTGCAGTCTTGTAACTTTCTGTATTTAATTCCTTCTTGTGTGATTCTTTCTTTTGCTTGTAGTATTCTTGCATAGATACAGTCACATATATTATTTGTCATATTTGGGTGGCTGTAGGTGCTTTGCATGTAGCTCAGAAAGTGCTATGATGCAGTTTATGGCAGATTGTGTAGTTTTGTCATTTTGATGTTTGTGAGTGCTTAGTTGATGATGTGGTGTTCTTCCTTGCTCCACCCCATACATGATGGTTTGCTTTATGTCTTGGCACCCTGGAAATACCAGAGTTGTGCCATTTGAGTGTGTGGTGATGATTTTGACACGTAGGGCTTCATATCTTGTTTCGTTGATTCCCGTTGATCCCTAGCTCCGATTGTAATGTTCTTTATATGCTTTTGCATCGTTTTCACGAGACGCATCTGATCATGTCATTCTCATGCATGTCAAAATAGCTTAGGATGCAGTTCTGTCCAGGAACATGTATTTACTCCTTATGCTTGTGCTAGTGATAGAAATAGTGATGCATGCTCATATTCATCTCATGCATCATGTGCTTGTTGCATCTTGAGGTGCTGTTGTTCATTGGATGTTATTCTTATGTTGGGTAGCACCGGGATTGGAGAACGAATACGTGTATTCAGGAGAGTACGTGCAGGACGATCAAGAACCGTTCCAAGCTGAGGATATCACAGGCAAGATGATATGACCTTGATTCCATCTCTAGACTTGTTATGCTAGTTTACGTTTCTTCCATCATATGATTGCAGCCTACCACTGAAATAATTGCCTCCTGAATTGCCATGAAACTAAACACTGATTCCTTCCTAGCAAACTTGAATGGCTAAGTAGGCTTTGCTCAGCTACTAATGTTAGCGTTGCTAGGTGTAGGTGCTTTGCCTCATGTGATAACATGAGATTGATACAATTATCTTAAATTCTGTTACTTAATTAATGCACCTATATACTTGGTAAATAACGAAAGGCCTAGCCTTTTGCCGGGTGCTTTGTTCCGTTATTGCCGCCATAGTTACCGGCTACCAGTGTTTGATTCCATATTGATCGCTCCTAACACGTTCGGGGTTGTTATGGGGACCCCCTCGATAAATCACGTAGTGCTAAGGCTTGTCCGGCAGGACCCAACATTGGTTTTAATTTGCTAATAACTTAATAATAATCTTCATAGGGAATGGCCTACCCAAGGAATTTAATCAACAACCCGGGCCAATGGTCCTCATGAGTGTTGGTCCAAACTAGAGCACCGTGCGGGGCCATCCCGGGGCAACTCGGGAGATTTCTCTGGCCACTATACGCTTCGCTTATTCGGCGTGTCTTGAGACTGAGATACGCGGCTCTTATCAGGGTCGTCGACACGTCGGGAGGTCCTGCTAGTCTTGTCTTACCTTAGCGATATATCTTGCGTATAGGAATCCCGGTGAAGCTTTGGTTCTCCCCAGAGTTGAGGTTTTCCTCTAAGGAATCCTACGAGATCATGAGATTCGTGATAGAGGATTACTTTGCGGCCTGTGTACGTTTGTGATGGACTAGTTGGAGCACCCCTGCAGGGTTTAATCTTTCGGAAAGCCGTGCCCGCGGTTATCTGGCAACTTGGAATATTTTGTTAACATCCGGTAATAGATAACTTAAACATAAGCTAATAAAATTGCCAACTGTGTGCGTAACCGTGACTGTCCCCTCGAAGATCTCTCTTCGATCGGGAACACGGTGGGGTTATGAATGACGTAGGTAGGTGTTCAGGATCACTTAGTGATCAAGTATTCTCGACCGCTAGTATATACCACCTTCATAAATGTTCTACATAAGTTAGACACCATATCAAGCTTAGGATGCTGCAACCTTAAACACTCTACCCTATCCAACCTAATAACTTGACTAGTTCTGGCACTGAGGTCATAGATTGCTGAGTCCCCGTGGCTCACAGATTCCTTCACAACACCAACAGGTTCATGTACCCTAGAGACAGGTGATCCCGACGGCAGGCAGCTGGCGTGGCAGTACGACGAGGAGAACGACCGCCTGTACGTGAACTATCCAGAAGATTGAGGCGTGGTCGTGATCGTGGGCCAGCAGGCAGGGTAGCATAGCCATTTCCCTTGTTTTGTAGTCCGTAGCAGAACTACTTTGATTGTATGCGTGATGTACTCTGATATATTTATGTGATGGAAATTGAACCCCTGATTGTCAATCCGTTATTATTATGTATGTGCTGTGATACCCTGTTTGCGAGACGCTTAAATGCGGTCCTTTCCAATTCGGGGCCTCGATCCCCAGATCGGAAAGGACCGCATCTTAGTCGTTACAGGCGGAGAGGTAGACGAGTTCTCCAGAATGGCGGCGTGGTGGTGGTGGTGAACTAATCCAGCACGGCTTCGCCTAAGCACTGCCGAACTAGACTAGAGGAAGAACTACGATCTAGATTAAGTAGAGGGAGCACATGGCAATTAGGGATAGCCCTCACCTCTAGAACCACTAGTATATATATGAGGAGAGGAGGGAGGCCGGTGCCCTAGGGCTTGCCCTTTGGGTCGACGAAGTGAGGAGGAGAGGAGGAGTCCTCCTCCAATCCTAGTAGGATTACGATTCCTTCCTTCCCACTTGGAAACTCTTTCCACCTTTGGCTTTTTGCCTTATTCCTCCACTCCAGTCGCATGGGCCATTAGGGGAGGCTTCGGCAAGCCCATGAGGGGCTGGTATACCTCCTCTCACAGCCCATGAAGCCTTTGGATCGTCACACCCCTCCCAGTGGTCCGCCAGTACCCTCCCGGCACTCTCGGTACACAACCGATGGGCCCAAAACTTTTTCGGTGACCAAAACAGGACTTCCTATATATCAATCTTTACCTCCGTACCATTCCGGAGCTCCTCGTGACGTCCAGGATCTCAGCCGGGACTCCGAACAGCCTTCGGTCACCAAAACCTATAACTCAACTATACCGACACATCACTGAATCTTAAGTGTCCAAACCCTGCGGGTTCGAGAACTATGTAGACATGACCCGAGACATTCTCCGACCAATAACCAATAGCGGGACCTGGATGCCCATATTGGCTCATACATATTCTACGAAGATCTTTATCGGTTGAACCTCTATCTCAAGGATTCATTTAATCCCGTATGTTGTTCCCTATGTCCTTCGGTATGCTACCTGCCCGAGATTCGATCGTCGGTATCTCTCTACCTAGTTCAATCTCGTTACCGGCAAGTCTCTTTACTCGTTCTGTAAAAAAAAAGATCCCGTAACAAATCCTTACTCACATTGCTTGCAAGGCTTGTTGTGATGTTGTCTTACCGAGTGGGCCCTGAGATACCTCTCCGTCACACGGAGTGACAAATCCCAATCTTGATTCACGCCAACCCAATAGACACCTTTGGAGATACCTGTAGAGCACCTTTATAGTCACCCAGTTACGTTGTGATATTTGATACACACAAGGCATTCCTCCGGTGTTCGGGAGTTGCATGATCTCATGGTCATAGGAACAGATACTTTGACATGCAGAAAACAGTAGCAATAAACTGACATGATCATATGCTACATTCATAATTAGGGTCTTGTCCATCACATCATTCTCCTAATGACATCATTCTCCTAATGATGTGATCCCGTTATCAAACGGCATCTCATCTCTATTGCCAGGAAACCTTGACCATCTTTGATCAACGAGCTAGTCAACTAGAGGCTCACTAGGGGCAGCGTTTTGTCCATGTATCCACACATGTATTTGAGTTTTCAATCAATACAGTTCTAGCATGGATAATAAACGATTAGCATGAACAAAGAAATATATTAATAACAAATTTATTATTGCCTCTAGGGCATATTTTCCAACAGTCTCCCACTTGCACTAGAGTCAATAATTTAGTTTACATCACTATGTGATTGTAATGAATCTAACACCCATACAGTTCTGGGCTTTGATCATGTCTTGCTTGTGAGAGAGGTTTTTTGTCAATGGGTCTGCATCCTTCATATCCGCGTGTGCTTTACAAATCTCTATGTCATCCTGTAGATGTTGTTACCTCACGCCATTTGGAACTATTCCAAATGACTGCTCCACTATACGAATCCGATTTACTACTCACAGTCACCCGAAATTATTGTCAAAGGTTGCATCGATGTAACCATTTACCACGAACTCTTTTATCACCTCCATAATCGAGAAAAATTCCTTAGTCCACTAGTTACTAAGGATAACTTTTGACCGCTTTCGAGTAATCCATTCCTGGATCACTTTTGTACCCCTTGACAGATTCATGGCAAGGCACACATCAGGTGCGGCACATAGCACAACATACTATAGATCCTATGGCTAATGCATAGGGGACAACTTTCGTCCTTTATCTTTCTTCTGCCGTGGTCAGGCTTTTGAGTCTTACTCAAAATTACACCTTACAATATAGTCAAGAACTCCTTATTTAGCTGATCCATTTCGAACTCCTTCAAAAATCTTGTCAAGGTATGTATTCATTGAAAGTTTTATCAAGCATCTTGATCTATCTCCATAGATATTGGTTCTCAATGTTCAAGTAGGTTAATCCCGGTTTTCCTTTGAAAAACACTTCTCAAACAACCCTATATGCTTTCCAAAAATTCTACATCATTTTCGATCAAAAATATGTCAACCACATATACTAATCAGAAATTCTATAGTGCTCCCACTCACTTCTTTGGAAATACAAGTTTCTCCTAAACTATGTATAAAACCAAAAACTTTGATCATCTCATCAAAGCGTATATTCCAACTCCGAGATGCTTGCTCGAGTCCATAGAAGGATCGGTGGAGCTTGCATACTTCTTAGCATCCTTTAGGATCGACAAAAGCTTCTGGTTGTATCACATACAACCTTTCCTCAAGGAAACCGTCGAGGAAACAATGTTTTGACATCCTATCTGCAAGATTTCATAAATAATGCAGCAACTGCTAACATTATTCCAACCGACTTTCAGCATCGCTACGAGTGAGAAAGTCTCATCGTAGTCAAATGTTAGGTAACGTAGTATAAATTCAAAAAAATTCCTACGCATATTCAGATCTTCCTATGGAGAGACCAGCAACAAGAGAGGGGTGAGTGCATCTTCATACATTTGAAGATCGCTAAGAGGAAGCGTTACTAGAACACGATTGATGGAGTCGTACTCGCAGCGATTCAAATCGCGGTTTTATTCCGATCTAGTGCCGAACCACGACACCTCCGCATTCAACACACGTGCAGCCCGGTGACGTTGCTACTGCAACAAAAGACCTTCCAATGGCGCCAGAAATAGGTGTGTTGACGGCACCAGGAATCCTTCTGCTACGGCTACGACTTAAGGGACTTCCTAGGAAAATATGCAAAGGATTTCCCCCGTGGCCTTGGAGCCTTGCGTTGGTGTTCCCTCGAAGCAGAAAGGGTGATGTAGCGCAGCGGTGGTAAGTATTTCCCTCAGTTTGAGAACCAAGGTATCGATCCAGTGAAGGAGTATCACAAGTGCGTGCACAAACACAAAAAGCTTGCTCCCAACGCTATGAAGGGGTTGTCAATCCCTTATTGATTGTTCGCCAAGTGAGAACTGAAAGCAACAAAGTAACAAAGCAAAGTAAAAGCAAAAGTGGAAACGATAGGTGTGAATAGACCCGGGGGCCGTAGTGTTTACTAGTGTCTTCTCTCATGAAAGCGAGTAGATGGTGGGTGAACAAATTACTGTCAAGCAATTGATAGAACCGTGCAAAGTCGTGACGTCATCTATGGCAATGATTATATCTATAGGCATCACATCCAAAACAAGTAGACCGATACTTTCTGCATCTACTACCATTACTCCACACGTCGACCGCTATCCAGCATGCATCTAGTGTATAAGTCCAAAAGAACATAGTAATGCCTTAAGCAAGATGAGATGATGTAGATGGACAATCTCATATCTACGACAGAGCCCACCTTGTTACCCTTGATGGCAACTACATGATGTGTGCCTTGCTGCCCCTACTGTCAGTGGGAAAGGTTACCATACGGTAAGAACCCAAAACCAAGCACTTCTCCCATTGCAAGAATCATAATCTAGTTGGCCAAATAAAACACAAGACTCGGAGAGACTTACAAGGATATCAAATCATGCATATAAGAAATCAGCAAAGACTCAAGTATATATAGATAATCTGATCACAAATCCACAATTCATCGGATCTCGACAAACACACCGCCAAAAAGGATTACATCGGATAGATCTCCATGAAGATCATGGAGAACTTTGTATTGAAGATCCAAGAGAGAGAGGAAGCCATCTAGCTACTAACTACGGACCCTTAGGTCTGAAGTGAACTACTCACGAGTCATTGGAGGGGCGATGATGTTGATGTAGAAGCTCTCCAACTCCAAAGTCCCCTTCGATAGAGCACCGGGAAGGGTCTCCAGATGAGATCTCACGGAAACGGAAGCTTGCGGCGGTGGAAAAGTATTTTCATGGATCCCTTGATTTGTTTCTGTATTTTAGGGAATATATAGGGGAAGGATCTAGGCCAGGGGGCGCCAGGGAGGCCACAAGCCTGCTGGCTGCCGCCCCTGGTAGCGGATGGGGGGCTTGTGGGCTCCCTGTAGCCCTCCTGGCTTGGCCCACAAGCCCCGTGATCTTCTTCCATTCGGGAAAAAATCATTTCGGGAATTTTATTCCGTTTGGACTCCGTTCCAAAATCAGATCTGAAAAGAGCCAAAAACACAGAAAAAACAGGAACATGCACTTGGCACTGAATTAATAAGTTAGTCCCAAAAAAGATATAAAAGGCACATAAAACATCCAAAGATGACAAGATAACAACATGAAACCATCAAAAATTATAGATACGTTCGAGACGTATCAAGCATCCCCAAGCTTAACTCCTGCTCGTCCTCGAGTAGGAAAGTGATAAAGAATGAATTTTTGATGCTTTCATGCTACCTAGCATAGATGTCATTTGTAACTCCTCTTATGTGACGTGAATGTTCAGATCCATTAGATTCAAAACAATAGTTTGCTATTGACGTGGAAACAATAATAATTCAAGGTAATCATGAACTTTCAAAATAATAAGGCCAAAATAAAGTTATCCCTACAAAAGCATATAGTCTGGCTATGCTCTATCATCATTGCACAATGAATTTAAATCATGCACAACCCCGGTATTGGCCAAGTAATTGTTTCACACCTTTACTTTCTCAAACCTTTTCAACTCTCACGCAATACATGAGCGTGAGCCATGGTTTTAGCACTATAAGTGGTGTGGAGTGTGGTGGAGGTTGCAAGAAAAACAAGGAGAAGATGGTCACATTAACTAGGCATATCAATGAGCCGTGGAGATGCTCATCAATAGATATCAATGGGAATGAGTAGGGATTGCCATACAAATGATGCACTAGAGCTAAGAGTATGTGGAAGCTCTTAAAGAAAACTAGTGGGTGTGCATCCAACTTGCTTGCTCACGAAGACCTAAGGCAATTTTGTGGAAGCCTATCATTGGAATATACTAGAACTGCTTATAAGAATCCCATGGGCATGTCTCGGTACAAAATGGTTTATGGTAAATCATGTCATTTACCTCTTGAGCAAGAGCATAAGGCTTATTGGGTAATCAAAGAGCTCAACTTTGATTTCAAACTTGCTGGTGAGAAGAGGTTATTTGATATTAGCTCACTTGATGAACGGAGAACTCAGGCATATGAAAATGCCAAGTTGTTCAAAGAAAAAGTTAAGAGGTGGCATGATAAAAGGATACAAAAACATGAGTTCAATGTAGGTGATTATGTCTTGCTATACAATTCTCGTTTAAGATTTTTTGCAGGCAAGCTTCTCTCTAAATGGGAAGGTCCTTACATTGTTGAGGAAGTATATCATTCCGGTGCCATCAAGATCAAAAACATGGAAGGTAATTTTCCGAGAGTGGTAAATGGGCAAAGAATAAAGCATTATATCTCAGGTACTCCCATAAATGTTGAAAGCAATGTTATTAATACCATAACTCCGGAGGAGTACATAAGGGATATTTATCAGCCTGTTTCAGACTCAAAAACGAAGAGGTATGTGATTCGGTAAGTAAACCGACTCCAAAACTTTTCGTGTAGCAATTTTTCTTCGTTTTGGAATTTTTAGAAAAATAGAAAAATTTAAAGTAGTCCAGAAAGCGCACGAGGAGGCGACAAGCCTGCCAGGCGCGACCTACCCCCTAGCCGCGCCTGGGTGGCTTGTGGGCACCTCGTGTGCCTCCCGGACTCCGTTTTCCTGCGGAGTACTCCTTTTGGTCGGGAAAAATCATTATATATTCTCCTGAAAGGTCTGACCCTCGTATTACGCAAATATCCTCTATTTTCGTTTCGAGCTACTCTGCAGGCAGATCTAGATCGCTATGGTGTCCCCAAAAGTTCTGAAGGACAAGTTCTTCGAGAAGGTCATCAATCCCTACCTCGCGGGAGTGCTGCAACACCCTCAATCTATCGAGATGCATGAGGGGGTGCTGCACATCCATGATGTTGAGGGGCCCAAGAAGACCGGAAGCATGGAGGCGAGGCTCGAAGTAATGGATCAACAAGTCTTCAAGTGCCAAGGGATGGTGGAACGCGGACTCAACGCCAACCATATGATGATCACGGAGTTCACCAACAAGCACAAGATCGATGCCAATGACATTGGGAAACACCTCTCCAGGCTCTATGACAGAATTGATCACCTCCAAGCCCAGATCTATGACCTGCAGAACCAAACCTGTGAGTATGAGTATAGATTTAAATCAATACGGTTGGCTGCAGATTTGAGGATTCCGGAGACTCGATCATCTTTCCATGATGGAGCACCCATGCCTTGGAAGACGGAGGATCAAACCCAGGTTGCAACAACTCCACCACCATCACCTTCGAAGGAAGACAACTAAGCACGGGTATGGGCAATCCCCTTGGCTTGTGCCAAGCTTGGGGGAGTTGCCTCGGTATCGTATCACCATCACATCTTTTGTCTTTACCTTTTTCTTAGTTTGATCCTTTTTGGTTTTATCTTACTCTAGTAGAATAAAGTTCTTAGTGTTCTAGGCTTGAGTTTTGCTTTGTGTCACCCCCAATGTATTCGAGCTCGTGAGTCATATAATAAAGAGTGTTTTAGTTAAGGGCCTTGTCTCATGCCATGATCTAAAGAAAAGAATAATAAGAGAACAAAAGCATGAAAGATCATGTAATGATCTTATGGGAAGTGATGGCTTCACATATAAAAGGAATGATGATTGAAAGTTGTTGTGGGTGGACAAACGTAGACCTTGGTCATTGTTGCAATTAATAGGAAGTAATAAAGAAGGAGAGGTTCACATATAAATATATCATCTTTGACACTGTCTATGATTGTGAACACTCACTAAACTATTACATGCTTAGAAGTAGATGTTGGACAAGGAAGACAACATAAGGAATTATGTTTGCTTGGTTCCGAACAATGTTATATGACTACAGATACCTTAGCATGTGATGCTTGCTTCCAGCTCTTATCAGCCAAAACTTCCACACTAAGTACAGATACTACTTGTGCATCCATAAACCTTCAACCCAGTTTTGCCATGAGAGTCCACCATACCTACCTATGGATTGAAGAAGATCCCTCAAGTAAGTTGTCATCGGTGCAAGCAACAAAAATTGCTCCCTAAATATGTATGATCTATTAGTGTATGGAAAATAAGCTTTGTACGAACTTGTGATGAGGAAGACATAAAAGCGACAGACTACATAATAAAGTTCTTTATCACAGGAGGCAATATAAAGTGACGTTCCTCCACACTAAGAGGTCACACATCCAAACCTCAAAAGCGCATGACAACCTCTGTTTCCCTCTACGAAGGGCCTATCTTGTACCTTTACTTTTTATCCTTAAAAGAGTCATGGTGATCGACACCAATTCCTTATTCTAGCCTCTATCTTGGCTAACGTCATGTGCTAGGGAAAGATCTATATTCATATGTCAACTTGGAAGTAAGTATCCATGAATTATTATTGTTGACATTACCCTTGAGGTAAGTAGTTGGGAGGCGAAACTATAAGCTCCTATCTTTCTCTGTGTCCAACTGAAACTTTGATCTCATGAGTACCACGTGAGTTTTAGCAATTGTAGAAGACAAAAGGATGATCGAGTATGTGGATTTGCTTTACAATCTCTTATTTGACTCTTTTCGATGTTATGATAAATTGCAATTGTTTCAATGACTAAAGGCTATTGGTTGTTAATTCTCAATAAGATTCTTGATCCATACTTTACTTTGTGAAGGAATTGTCACTTTAGCATAAGAGCTTATATGCCGATATTGATGTTCTGATTATGATCATGATGCCTGCATGTCCGTATTTTGTTTTATCGAGACCTCTTTCTCTAAACATGTGGGCATAGTTATCGATCTCGGCTTCCGCTTGAGGACAAGCAAGTTCCAAGCTTGGGGGAGTTGATACGTCCATTTTGCATCATGCTTTGATGTTGATATTTATCACTTTATGGGTTGTTATTACACTTCATGGTACAATACTTATGCCTTTTCTCTCTTATTTTATAAGGTTTACATGAAGAGGGAGAATGCCGACAGCTGGAATTCTGGTCTAAAAAAGGAGCAAGTTTGAGATACCTATTCTGCGCAACTCCAAAAGCTGTGAAAATCAACGAGGAATTATTTTGTATTTTATAAAAAATACGGGCGGACGAAGTACCAGAGGGGAGCCACCAGGAAGCCACAAGCCTGCCAGGCGCGGCCTACCCCCCTGGCCGCGCCTAGGTGGCTTGTGGGCCCCCTGTTGCCCCTCTGGCTCCCATATTTTGCTATAAGGAGGGTTTCGTTCCAGAAAAAATCAGGAGGAGACTTTCGGGAGGAATCGCTGCCGCCACGAGGCGGAACTTGAGCAGAACCAATCTAGAGCTCCCGCAGGGCCGTCCTGCCGGGGAAACTTCCCTCCCGGAGGGGGAAATCGTCGCCATCGTCATCACCAACACTCCTCTCATCGGAGGGGACTCATCACCATCAACATCTTCATCAGCACCATCTCATCTCCAAACCCTAGTTCATCTCTTGTAACCAATCTTCGTCTCGGGACTTTGATTGGTACTTGTAAGGTTGCTAGTAGTGTTAATTACTCTTTGTAGTTGATGCTAGTTGGATTACTCGGTGGAAGATTATATGTTCAAATCCTTGATGCTATTCAATACCTCTCTGGTCGTGAACATAATTATGCTTTGTGAGTAGTCACTTTTGTTCCTGAGGACATGGGATAAGTCTTGCTATAAGTAGTCATGTGAATTTGGTATTCGTTCGATATTTTGATGCGTTGTATGTTGTTTTTGCTCTAGTGGTGTTATGTGAAATCGACTACATAACACTTCACCATTATTTGGTCCTAGAGGAAGGCATTGGGAAGTAATAAGTAGATGATGGGTTGCTAGAGTGACAGAAGCTTAAACCCTAGTTTATGCGTTGCTTCGTAAGGGGCTGATTTGGATCCACTAGTTTAATGTTATGGTTAGACTTAGTCTTAATTCTTCTTTCATAGTTGCGGATGCTTGCGAGAGGGGTTAGTCATAAGTGGGACGTTTGTCCAAGTAAGGGCAGCACCCAAGCACCGGTCCACCCACATATCAATCTATCAAAGTAGTGAACACGAATCATATGAACATGATGAAAACTAGCTTGACAGAAATTCCCATGTCTCCTCAGGAGCGCTTTACCTCCTATAAGAGTTTGTCCAGGCTTGTCCCTTGCTACAAAAGGGATTGGGCCACTTTGCTGCACCTTTGTTACTATTGCTACTTCCTACTTGTCACGAATCATCTTATCACACAACTATCTGTTACCGAGAATTTCAGTGCTTGCAGAGAATACCTTGCTGAAAACCACTTGTCAGTTCCTTCTGCTCCTCGTTGGGTTCGACACTCTTACTTATCGAAAGGACTATGATAGATCCCCTACACTTGTGGGTCATCAACGTCCTTCCTTTGTCTCCACAAGGTCCATGCCCTCAGGACGATGATTGTTATAGCTTCTTATTTCTCTCTGATCTATCGGTTTGGTTTGGCCAACTAGATTGATTTATCTTTAGTGGGAGTGGTGTGTTGTGAAGGGTTCAACCCTGTGTTGCTCAATCCAAGGACAGAAAGGGACATGACACATATTGTATTGCTACCATTAAGGATAAAATGACGGCTCTGAACATATTGCTTGTCTTACTTTGTCTACATCATGTCATCTTGCTCCAAGCATTACTCTGTTTTATACTTAATACTCTAGATGCATGTTGGATAGCGATCCATGAATAGAGTAAATAGTAGTAGATGCAGGCATACGTAGTTCTACTTTTTTATGGACGTGATGCCTATATACATGATCATTGTCGTGAATAACATGTCATAACTATGCGCTATTCTATCAATTGCCCAGCAGTAATTTGTTTACCCATCGTATGGTATGTTTGAGAGAGTAGCCTGTACTGAAAACTATGGTCCCCGAGTCTACTTAAACATAATTACTAAAATTTCAAAAATACTTTCTCCAATCTATTTACTGTTATTTAATTTTATTTATTTCTGTTATCTATCTACCCGTATTTAATCCCTGCATGTAACGAGTTCAAGGGGCTTTATAACCCTCTTGCCCGCGTTGGGTGCAAGTGTTTGGTTCTATGTGTAGGTGATGTCGAAGTGGGTTTGCGTGATTCTCTAATTGGTTCGATAACCTTGGTTCTCATTGAGGGAAATATTTATCTCTACTATGTTGCATCTCCCCTACTCTTCGGGGAAAATCCCAACAAAGTCTACAAGTAGCAATGCCTAGTTTACCAAGAGTGTAGCCTTGTCGGCAAGGAGCTCGGAGGCGCTACTAAGCTACTGCAAATGGCCAGGGTTTTGACCCATGTAAAGGTTGCCATGGGCCTCCCTTTACAGACGAAACTTGTCACCAACGTGGCTTTAATAGTGGTCAAAATGTTGAAGTATGTGACAGTGTTACATACCTAACCCTAACGGTATATAACAAACAGATTAAATGTGATGTTTGGTGTCACGATAGAATGGAAGCCGGCAAGGGATCCCAGTGATACATCTCCAACATATAAATAATTTATGAAGTATTCATGCCAGATTTACCTATGTTTACAGTACTTTTATATGGTTTTGATGCATTTTATATGATTTAATTAGAACTAACCCGGACTGACGTTGTTTTCAGCAGAATTATCATGGTGTTGTTTTTATGCAGAAAATAAAAGTTCACAGAATCGCCCGAAACTTTTTGATGATTTTTTCTGAACAATATGGGAAATACCGGAGAAAAGAACCACCGAAGGGGGGGCCACCTGCTGGCCACAAGCCAACATGGCACGACCACCCCCTAGGCTCGCCCTGATAGCCTATGGGACCCTCGTGGCTCCGTTTGACGTGATTCCAACACTAAAAATCCCTATATATACAGAAACCCTCATAAATAAACCTAGAACTTATTCTCTGCCGCTCCAACTCTCTGGGTAGAATAAATCTCACCCGAAGCCCTTTCTGCTAACCTATGGGAGGGGGCAATCATCACCGGAGGCCATCTTCATCATCATAGTGGCCACCATGACGAGGAGGGAGTAGTTCACCCTCGGGGCTGAGGGTATGTACTAGTAGCTATGTGTTTGACCTCTCTGTCTCTCGTGTTCTTGAGATGTCACAATCTTGATGTATCATGGTATCTGTTAATGTAGTTGGATCATATGGTGTTTGTCCCTTGCTATCTTGATGTGATGAATTGAGTCTTTCGCTTTGAGGTTTTGTTATGTTAGATTGAATATTGGATTTGATTCACTTGATGTATTATATTGCATGTGGATACCCATCGTGACAATGGGGTGTTCTATTGAATCACTTGATATTTGTTTTGGTACTCAACTCGCGATTCCCAAGGTGACATTGGGGTAATCTATACATAGGGGTTGATACACGTTCTTTCCCTACTTTCTCCGATATAAATCTTGGGGATACTCTTTGATGTTCTTTGTGTTGGATTGAATATTATGAATCTGAATTTTTTTGATGCATGTCGAATAATTAACCCACGGATACTCGAGGTGACATTGGAGTATCTAGGTGACATTAGGGTTGATTTATATGTATCATAGGTGTTATTCTAGTACGAACTCTAGGGTTGTTTGTGACACTTATAGGAATAACTCAATGGATTGATCGGAAAGGGTAACTTTGAGATGGTTCGCTGCCTACAACAAATTCTTCTTATGTTCTCCGCTAATAGCAACTTTGGAGTGATTCTTTGTCGCACTTTGAGGGATGATCGTATGATTCTATTATGTTAGCATTGTCGAGAGATTGCACTAGTGAAAGTATGAACCCTAGGCCTTATTTCCAAGCATTTATATAACATTTTGCTCGTTGTTTACTACTTGTTACCTTGCTGTTTTTATGTATTCAGATTATAAAAATCTATTTCTACTATCCATACTACACTTGTATCGTCATATCTTCATCGAACTAATGCACCTATACAATTCACCATTGTATTGGGTGTGTTGGGTACACAATAGATTTCCTGTATTTGATTGCAGGGTTGTTTGAGGGAGACCATCTTCATCCTACATCTCCCACGGTTTGATAAACCTTCGGTAATCCATCTGAGGGAAATTTGTTGCTGACCTACAAAACTCTGCACTTGGAGGCCCAACGATGTCTACAAAAATAAAGTTGCGTAGTAGACATCAAGCTCTTTTATGACGTCGTTGCCGGGGAGGTGATTGCTTGAAGGTATCTTTAGATCTTGTAATTAAATCTTTTAGTTTCTTGTTTTTCACCAGTTTGGTTTTATAAAAGAAAACTACAAAAAATGGAATTTAGGTGGCCTCAAATGCTTTGTCTTTATAGTGACTTTTGTGAAAATGATGGTTCGGAGAATTGTGCTCAATTGTTAGAGGAAGAATTTATAAGAATATTTAATGTGAAATCCTTGAATGAGCATGATTGCAATATTGTTGGTATGAATTCTCTGAATATCCATGATGCTAACTATCATTGCATTAGTCATGAGAAGAAGGTTTCCTATAAGCATGTCAATTTTTTGTGGAGTTAATAAAATTTGTGAAGATATGCCATATAGGGATGATAGATTTTGTAAGAAGCATGAACATGATAAAACCAGTTGGTGGCTTAAAGTGATAGATGAATTTTCCACAAGATTAGGCTCTCCTCATTCCTTTACTTGTGAACTTTGCAATATGGTTGGTCATCTTAATTTCCAATGCATACATTTTCATGATCAAACTGTTTCCAAACATTGTGATGATTTGATCTTCGGTGAACTCTATAATGAACTTTGTATGTTTTTGGGGTGTTAAGAATTGTCACATAAAAATGATTGGTTTGATATATCCCTTATCACTAATGATAATGAAACTAATCTACAAGACATTTATATGTTTTGCATAGTAAATTGCAATGAGAATGCTTATATTACCAACTATATAAAGCGAGGAAAACAAGTACAATATAAGATGAGTACTAATGAAAGGGTAAAGTGTCAGTGTCAAAACCAGTGAATCTCGGGTAGGGGCTCCCGAACTATGGATCTTGGATCGATGAGTAACAGGATACAAGGGAGACGATGTTTACCCAGGTTCGGGCCCTCTTAATGGAGGTAATACCCTACGCCATGCTTTGTTTGTATTGTTGATGAAGTATCGAGTATAGAGTTGAGCTACCTCGAGATTGTATGATGTGGTCTAAACCCCAGGAGTGTTGATCTCAATGTGCCTTACACACTAAAACCCTTTGGTTTATATAGATACCAGGGGTACCTAGGGTTACACAATGTTGGTTACATCAGGGGTAAGCATGTTGAATCCATTGTTGTGACTTGGAGCATACACCAAGGATTTGGAAGATATCGTCCCAGACATGGCGTCGTCTTGTAGTTCGGCCGTCCAATGATACTTATAAGGTGGCTCATGAGTCCGACCCATGAAGATAGGTCAACATCCCAAGGACCCCTTAGTCTCGGACTCCCACAGTAGCCCTCAAACTGGCCTCCAACATCGTAGTCTTGATTCCTAGCAGCTTCTTGTGTCCAAGGTCTTCGGCTTGCCGGGGGAGTTCCTCTCCCCATTTATATTTGTCCGATTATAGTTCGGCCACCGATGACTTCCATGTTTCTGGACAATATATGTGACTTAGCTTCGAATACCAACCGTTCGAGTGTGAATAGCGCTTCTATCTAACAACTTTTTAGCGAAAGGTCGCGACTGGTCATGATCACTGACCATTTACAAAAACTTGATTCGTGGTTCGAGGCAATTTCTTCATTGACATGTTCCATCAATACGGAGATCGTGTCCCGTTTTTTAGGGGATATGGTTTATGATTTGGGCTACCCCATGCGCGCATAACTGCACGATTTATCGGGAAGTGGCGAGGTCCGTGGCACAGCAGAGGGGCTCTTAGTATTACAGTGGCTTATAAAAAGGAAACCGCCACCGTAGCCCCCGCATGCTTCACCTGACATCGGCATAGCCTTCCCCAATCCTCTAATCTCCAACCTCCCACGCTCCATCCCCCCCCGCCAATCTCTTCGAACCCTTTCCCCAATTCAGCCACGACCGACTCAGGTTCTAAGGACAAGTGGGAGGCTTCCTGCGTCACCAACAATGACATTTTGGATCTGAAGCGCGTCGACTACTTGTCGGCGAATATCATTCATCGTGTTCCAGAGAGGGGCCATGTCATCCCCATGCAAAAAGAAGGAGAGAGAGTGGTGTTCATCCACGACTTCCTCCGGGGCCTCAAGTTCCCACTCCACCCCTTTGTAAGCGGTTTGATGTTTTATTACAGATTGGATCTTCATGACCTCCCCTGAACTCTATTATGCATATTTTGGCCTTTTATCACCGTCTACGAGGCCTTTCTGCGGGTCCAACCCCACTTCGGCTTGTGGTTGAAAGTTTTCAACGTCAAGCCGAAGATAGTCACTAGCGAGCAGGCGGACTGCGGGGCAGTGATGGTTAGCAAGCTCCCTGTGGTACAATATCTGGACGGTTCTTTCATAGGCATCGTCAAGGTCTAGCAGTACGAGTGGTTCTACATCACCGAACCACGTGATGCGGAGTGGGCAGCACATTGATACGTCCATTTTGCATGATGAGTTACTATTGATATTTGTGTTAACCTTGTTCATTATCCCTTATTATCATACAATTCTTATGTTCTTTCTCTCTGAATATGCAAGGTACATCACTAAGATGGAAATATCTGGAAACTAGAATTATCGAAAAAGGCAAAAATCAACTTGCTCCAAATGACCTGAAACTTCGCACATAATTTTTATGGAATATTTAAGAATTTCTGGACCAGAGAGGGGCTGCTGGACACAAGCCAACACGGCCCCCAGGCCACGCCTTGATGGCTTGTTGGGGCCTCTACTAGTCTCTCGACCCCTGTCTTCTCCTATATGGTGTGTTTTACCCTAGAAAAAAATCATAAATTATCTTTCGAGATGAAGCGTCGTCGTCTTGAGGCAGACACCTGGGCAGAGGCCCTTTTGCTCTCTGGCAGAGAAATTCTGCCAGGGAAACTTCCCTCCGGGAGGGAGAAATCGAAGCCATTGTCATAACCAACGCTTCCTCCTTCGTGGGAGGATAAATCTTCATGAGCACCATCTCATCTCCAACCCTTGTTCATATCTTGTATTCAGTCTCTGTCTCAAAACCTCAGATTGGTACCTATGGGTTACTAGTTGTGTTGATTACATCTTGTAGTTGGTGCTTGTTGGATTAACTACTAGAATATATTATGTTCATATACTTAATTATTATTATTTCACCTGAAAGGACGTGGATGTGGGCTAGAGGGGGGTGAATAGGCGCTTTAAAATAATTACGGTTTAGGCTTGAACAAATGCGGAATAAAACTAATTTATAATTTGTCAAGCACAAAACATAAAACAATTAGGCTCACCTATGTGCACCAACACCTTATGCTACGCAAGATAAACAACTAAGTGATAGCAAGATATATGACAAGAAACAATATGGCTATCACAAAGTAAAGTGCATAAGCAAAGGGTTCGGGTAAGAGATAATCGAGGCATGTGGAGACGATGATGTATCCCGAAGTTCACACCCTTGCACATACTAATCTCCGTTTGGAGCGGTGTGGAGGCACAATGCTCCCCAAGATGCCATTAAGGCCACCATAATCTCCTCACGCCCTCGCACAATGCAAGATGCCGTGATTCCACTAAGGGACCGTTCATGGCGGTCAACGAACCTGTACAAACAAGGTTGGGGCAATCTCCACAACTTGATTGGAGGCTCCCAACAACACCATGAAGCTTCACCACAATGGCATGTGGCTTCGCGGTGACCACAAATGCTCGAGGCAATCTTCACAACGTAATTGGAGACCCCGACGCTTGCCCGGAGCTTTACACCATAATGATTGAGCTTCGAGGAACCTCCAAGCTTCTAGGACGCCAAAGCATCCACGAAGAACAATCTCTAAGGGTACCAAGTACCCAAGGGTAATACGCTTCTCAACTTATCACTTCCACCTATCACCGTGGAGAACTCAAACCGATGCAACTAATGTAATGGCAAGAACACACGAAGTGGTCAAGTCTCTCACACTCAAATCCCTCCACAACAACAAAAGCTATGGAGAAATATGTGAGGAAGAACAAGGAGCTCACAAAGAACTCCAAGATCAAGATGCAAGGGGTTCCCCTCACATTGAGGAGAAAGTGATTGGTGGAGATGTGGATCTAGATCTCCTCTCTCTTTTCCCTCAAGAACTAGCAAGAATCATTGGAGGGATTGAGAGTTAGAAAGCTCTAAGAAGGTCAACGATGGGGGAATTCACTACAACAAGAACCCCCCTATAGCAACGCATTTTTCCGTATCTAAAAGACCATATATGCGTTGTTAGTGTACTTACCAACGGTTTGAGATGCCTTGCCTTATCTGGCGTTGCTAGTGCTTAACGCAACACTTATATTGTTGTTGGTAAAAAGGATCGTTGCAAGAATACAACACATAAAACAGACTTGTGCAACACTTATATATGTTGGTGCGTGATGTACAAGAATCAAAATCCCATTGCTCGGCAATGAAAAATTTGCAATGCTTAAAGTGTTGGATCATATATAATGTGAACAATATTATTTTTATACATATTGGTATGAATTAAATCAATGCTTCACATAATGGTGATAATTATGTATTTCAAGTGAAGAAAAACAAGAGAATATACTCACAGAAGGAAGAAATCATATATTAGATAAAACTATTGCATTACAGTAGTGGATATTACACGAGGAAAATCATCCAAATGGGATGTATAATCTAAATGGTTTCTTAACGGTGAAACTTAAACTGAAAGCATCCATCATCATCCCTACAACTTAACTAGAACATAATCAAGTATCGTAACATCATCCCTACAACTTAACTAAACTTGAAAGTGTCCGTCTTCATCATCAAACAGGAACATCATCATCAAGATTGTAGTGTACTTGCGAGCTGCCACACACACCCATATAATCATTCATTTGTCTTTTGAATCTACGAACAAAAAAACAAACTGAACTGTTAACTAACAATGCATTAACATGATGCAAGTAGTGACATAGGCATGATATGAGTCACTTACAAAGGTTGCCATGTAAAATCAAAATATGCACTAGAGTATTGCAGGTTTTGCGACTCCGTACCAAATCTTCAGTTTTCACAAGTGCCATATCGACATGAACCGCCCAGAATTCATTAGTAATTTCACCAGCATCAAGTTGGAATTTAGGAGCACAACCTACAATTGTAGCAAGCTCTACATCTACATCTCTGTTATTATTTTTTTAGGCTCATTAAAAAAATACTTTTGCTCCGAGTTGTTAGTGAAAATCAAAGTTACCATTGGCAGAATCATGCCGAGAAAAATAATTTATAGAAACATGACATATAAGAGTGAAGGTTGAGGGGCCAAGACCTGATGTGTTTTCATCTTTTCCTCTACTATGGTCTCTTATGTTGTCCCGTGAGATGTCATCTTCTAAGCCTTTCAGGGGATAAGAGATTATGAGCCAGCTCACAATGAGCTATGTTGTGGCCATGAAACATGTACCTGCCTGCTATTTAAAGGACATAACAATACAAATGGGGCAGGAAATAAAGGAAGCATGTAAAGAACGTAAAATGCTCAAACCATGCCACATTGTAAAACATGCGTCTAGTAAATGCACACAGAAGAAAATGGAAGGAAGCAAGGAAGAAGAATAAGGAGCCTTTCAGCATACAACGGCTACAACCCAACATCACACACGTCATATGGTTATGAATACATTCTTCTACATGTTAATCTAATCTTGTGCAATATCTATGAAATTCTATGAAGCCTTTCACTACCAACAAAGTAGTTTTGGTGATGAACGCTTAAAATAACTAATTATCATATGACAGCTTTAGTTTGGAACATAAATATACATATTTAACCTAGTAGTAGTATGGTATGATCAACTATATAATTCCGAGGCACCTACTAGAAGATACCAAAGCAATATATTTGACCATTAATCAAGTAACAAAATATTACTATATCAATATCTGGGGCACATTAAGCCAAAAGATAAATAAGATTTATTTAATTAGTACAGATTAAACATATTAGACAATAAAAAGAAGCTTTGAAGCATAAGATCCATCATAAATGAGGTACTCCTAGTATGGACCCAATGATTTTGCATGAAGTGAGGCGAGGACAACAGGGCAGATCAACCATTATTTCATCTTTAATACCAACTCCTAATAAAATAGCCAGCATATATCCATATCAAGGTCTAGATAGCACATTTGAGCAGATAAATCTAAGGCAATGTCACTATTAAAAAATTGAGAAGACACAACAGAGAAAACAACACTGTAGCATGTTGGAACAAATAATTAGGATGCCTTGTTTGTACACTACATATACAAACCAGTTATATATATGGTGGTATAATTAGTTGGCACGTGCATGCATCGAAAATATAATACTGAATGTGGTCTAGTAATTGAAGGACACTACAGATGCACCATGTCAATAAATAAAGTTATATAAAAACAAGTGACATTTTGGAATGGAAATTCTTTGAATTTCATTTCTTTTACTTTTTGTAGTCTATTAGTACATGAACCCATGATGAATGAGAAACATGGAAGTATTTATAAAGTTGGCATATGTACGAATTTACTTCTCTTTTCCCCATGGTGTATATTCTTCCTTTTAAAGGCACATTAACAGAATAAAGGAGTGATAGTACAGATGTAGGCAAGCATAGTATAAAAGGAAGCATGGACCACAAAAGAAGTGTCTAGAATTTACCAAACCAGCAGAGAGAACCGTGTAGGTATATGTTGTTAATAATAGGAGAAGGGGACATCAATCAAATTCCAAAAGCCAAGTGAATAAATGAAAAACATCCATGGTTTTGTATTCCTGGAACACAATCTAGTTCAGCTATATTTAAAAAATACATACATTAGATAAGTGGTAATAGGTGTAGAATTTTATCTAAGATGCCAGTTGACTAAATAAGTACTAGTCGTCTAGCGTAGTTTTATAAGATTTGTTTACTGTATTTAGGGGATATGCAATAAACATTTTCAGTTCATAAATCATAAGTAAATCGCAAGATCTGCTTGCGTGAGAAAATTTTGATATGACATGAAGCTCACATAAACATATTTTTAAATGGCAAGCAAGCTAACACTGAGTTCTATGACAAGCAACAATGATTGATCACCAGATTACCTTCCTTACGCTCTTGAAGTCCATTTGTAGTGGGAAGGAAACCTTATGCAGCTCTATGTGGTAATGTCACCAGATACTTGGCTTTGACATGCCCTGTACGGATGTCCTTCTCCCCAGCGTCGCAGCAGCCAAGTTGACTGAGCTACGTAAAGCTGTCAAGAAGCTCCTCAGTTTGTAGTAGCAGAGAACATAGAGATCTAAATGGTCTTTTAGGCGAATGAAAATATGTAAAAAAAATACTGAAGTGTGCCTAAAATAAAATAGACGGAGAAAGATTTGGGGTCATGTACATGGCAACATATTCAGTGCTTAAGTCTGACTGTATTTCTCTACACAGGGTGGAACTGATTATTAATTAGTAGATAAATTTGATATTGTAACCTTCTCTGATGTCTCGGAAAGAAATATTACCATAAGCAAGTGGTGCCGTAGCAAAAGGTGGAACTATGAATCGTCAACATCAACCACGATACTAAGATAACAAGCCTTATTATACAATCAGTCAATCACATAATCAACAACAGCAACCAACGACTGCACAATCATGTTTCATTACCATGGGTTGGTGAGAAGATCCGAAGCCATAACTAGAATCAATTCAATCACAGGAAGCGGCTTTAGATCGAAGCTCCCCTCCACACCAGCCAACTGTATTTCAGACTGTCAGTAATTATCAGGGAATCTCAAATCGTAAGTAGCAATTTCCAACTAGCCTAAAGAGGAGCAGATCATGATGGGGGAAACAGAAATTGGGAGAAAAGAAGCGTCCGTGCTCACCGCGGCGACACGATCGTGATGCTGCTTGTAGTTGTAGCTCTCCCCGTAGCCACAGGCCCCCGTGTGGAGGTAGCAGACGCATTTGGTCGCTGGGGGCGATGATGAGGGCGGCGCACTCAGATGGAGCGAATCAGGGAAGTGGTGATGAGGGATGGCGCGCAGGCGCCGGGATGGAGAGACACAGTGGAGTGGGGAGGGGCAGCGTGCCGGGATGGAGGATCTTAGGCGAGTCATGAGGAACGTGCTCTGGTATGCGTGTACGGCGGTGGGCGGCGGCCGACGACCTACGTGTGAGGTTCGATAGGAATAGGATGAAGCTGACGACAGTTAACAATCTAGGTTAATCATGGCAACTTGGGCCAGTCTAGACAAGTGGCTGGGTTAGTGTGTTGGGCTTTAGTTCGAGTAGTGGCCCGTTGCAATTTATGTACCATGAGTTGCAAGCTTAAAACGCATATGCTACAATGCTTATATATGTATCTACCATAAATTTTGCAACGTATAGTCAAAACGTTGTAGAATATGTGTTGCTTTATAGGGGGTATTCTTGTAGTGCCCCCTCCGGTAGTTCTTTCGCCCAGTATTTTTTATATATTCCAGAAAAAATCCACGTAACTTTTCAGGGCATTTGGAGATGTGCAGAATAGTGGACTAGGATTTGCTCCTTTTCCAGTCCAGAATTCCAGCTGCCTGAATTCTCCCTCTTCAAATAAACCTTGCAAAATAAGAGAGAAAAGGCATAAATATGGTACCACAAGTAATATAACAGCCCAAAAAGCAATAAATATCAACATGAAAGCATGATGCAAAATGGACGTATCACTCATCCATTGCATGAGTGCTCAAAATCGAAAGGGAGAGGATCATTTTGACTTGTGCCTGACTAGTGGTCTGTGGATGAGTCAAAATAAGATTTCGAAGGAGACTAAGTGTGAGGTTTAGTAGATTGAGTTCTCAATTAAAAAATATATGTTATGATCTCAACCCATCTCCCACTTCTTGCACGCAAACACCATTTGGATACATTCGAGTCACGGACAGCGAGAGCTCTTGCACCTTTATGTTCTTACTTTGATAAAGTCAATACTAGATATAGACTCTTGCTTTTATTGTCTTGACTTGAATTGCATATCTCACTTGCTTTACTTTGAAGTTATTATATGTGTGTTAGCATGTCACCACAGAAATTATTGTGTCATCATTGATCTACTCGAGGATGAGTAGAAATTAAGCTTGGGGATGTTGATACGTCACAAACGTATCTATAATTTCTGCTTGTTCCATGATCATTTGGGTGACATTGTTATATGTTTTGCTACACTTTATATCATTTTACACATATTTGGACTAACCTACTAACTCAGCGCACCCAGTGCCAGATTCTGTCTGCTGATGTCTATTTTGCAGGGGCTTTTACCCAATATTCCGAAGCCTGAAAAATTCCACAAAAAATATATAAAAAATCAGCGAAACAGAACCTTTCGGATCATCGAAGATGTGCCAAAGGGGGGCCAGGGGCCTCCAAGGCGGCCTGCTGGCTCGGCCAGGCCCTAGGCCGCGCCAGGAGGTCGCCTGGTGGGTCCCACCTCCTCCGGTGCCCTCCTTTGGACTATATATAGAGTCTTGAGAGGAAACCCTCGCAGACTTTCTGGAATCGCGAATTTCTCCATCGTTCTGCCGCTGCAGCGCTTCCGAGAACGGGAGCGTCAGGAGACCTCTTCCCGGCACCCTGCCTGGGGGAGGATTGACCTCCGGGAGTTTCTCGACCGCCATGGACGTTTCCCGTACGTGCCGTGAGTAGTCCTCCTTGGACCATGAGTCCATGACCAGTAGCTATGTGATGTCTTCTCTCCAATCTTGTGCTTCAATGGTTAGTCCTTGTGAGCTGCCCTACATGATCAATGCATCTATGTAATTCTCTTGTTATTGTTATGGTCGGTTTGTTGGGATCCGATGGATTATGAGATTATGTTCAGATTGTTATGAGTTATATATTTGATTGTCCTTTTATATTATTTTCCTTAGTGATTCATGCATGTTCTCCGTTGCTATTTATTGCTTTGGCCAAGTAGTAGATTGTAACTCCAAGAGGGAGCGTTATGCATGATTGTGGGTTCATGCCCCTCGATGTCTAGCTTGAGTGATAGAAACATGAGACTAGGGGATGTGCTTGTTGCCACCAGGGAGAAAACAACGGTGCTTGTGACCACGGTCGCAAGGATTGTTACCTTACACATAGTTCATTAATGCAGTTGTCCATTGCTTTGACTTTACACTTTGGGTGGGGCTCGCAACTTAATACCGGAGAGATGTTCTGGATAGATATGTCAAAGTGGATGATTAGTAAGTAGATGCTATTGAATAAACGGTCTACTTGTCTTGGAGTACTGCCCATTACTATTGAACCTCTAACTACCAAGTAGCATAATTAGCATAGCGGTGCGATTATAATTCTGTCAATTGGCCAACTGTGATTTGTTTACCCAAGCATAGTTGTTTACCGTCTTTTGGGAGATAGACATCACTAGTGAACGTCATGTGACTCCGGTCCATATCACCATCATTGTTTACGCTTCCATCATTTGCCACTTTCATTTACTTATCCGTTGCAATCACTATTACCTTCCCGCTTGTGTTTTGATCCTTTGCAAAGTACAAGGCTGGAGAGATTGACAACCTTTTTGTACTCGTTGGGAGCAAAGTTATTTGTTGTGTGTGCAGGTCCACGTCTTCTGCTAGCGCCAAGGTGAAAGACACCAACTTGTTGAGCCTAGGAGTCCTCCTGGTTTGATAAACCTTACAGTCTCCGTGTAAGCGAAATCTGCTGCTGACTACATCTCCACCTTCCACTTGGGGTATCGAACGAGTGGCGAGAAGTATATCCATCAACTCATCATCAAGCAAATTTCTGGCGCCGTTGCCGGGGACTCCAGTCTTCAAGATAGGGGAGTTGCACGCTATCCTTTATCTTTGCTTTTTAGTCTTGTTAGTTTGCTTTTTAGTTTTTGCTTTAGAGTCTTATACCAAAAACCACAATAAAATTAGTTGCTTTGTTCTTGCTTGTTGCTGCTGCTATGGCTTCCACTGAGAACACTAAGTTGTGTGACTTCACTAGTTAGGCTTATGGAAAACTGCACTCTTAGTTCGCTGCTTGGGGAAGGCCGCTTTACCACACCCATGGTAGAAAAGTCTCCTCCACCTACTGAATGTATCCCATTCAAAATACCACTTGGGATAATTGAAATAATTTGGAATGATTGTTATGAAGGAGATGGAACAATCAATCCTAGTATTCATTTTTTGAAACTCATAGAACTTTGTGAGTTGTTTAAAATTTCAGATTTGATAATAGATGGAGTCATAAGGAAATTATTTGCCTTGTCACTGAAAGGTAAAGCATTGGAATGGTATAGGCTACTAGATGATTCTCACCTACGGGATTGGGAAGAGATTCAATCTCTCTTTTACTCCAAGTTTTATCCTCTTCATGAAGTCTATGTGGATCATGGTAACAATGCTTTGTGTGATACTTATATTGTTGAGTTTATTCTTGATCCCAGTGAAAATTATTATGAGAAGAGAACATATGCTTATAGATATTTCAATAATATCAAGTTCCCTCTCTTTATGTTGAAGGTTTTGAAGCTGCACTTGTTTTGCCTTCCTATGCTTATTGCTTTGTGCTTCAATGAATTATTCTATTGCAATATTCCTATGCATAGGAAGAATGTTAGACTTAAATGTGTTTGTATTTTCTTCTCGATGCTCTACTTTCTCTACAACTCTTATTCCTATGAGAGCATGATTAAAATCTTAAGCCTATCTTTATGGCTATAAAGAAAGAGCTCTAGGGAGACAACCCTTGTTATCTTTACTTTGAGTTTTTACTTTCAGTTTTAGCGGTCTTGATGCTTGTTACTAGTGTAGCAATATCATTGTATATTTATTTTCAAGCTTTGTGCCAAGTGATAGCTTCTGATTGCAAGAAAGTTCAAAAATTGTGACATGCTGTCCAGAAATAGATTTTGTCTGCTTGACGAAAACATTCGCCAAAAATCACCAGATCATCTTTTTGATCTGAATTTTTTTGACAACATGCTCTATATAATTGCCTTTGTGGCATCTATTCTGAGTTTTTTTGATTTGAGTTGCAGAAGTGCCCCGAATAAATTACCTGTTGTTCTGTTTTTCACAGATTCTGCCATGTTTTGCGTTTTCATTGTTTTGCATGAGCCGAGACTTTGAAGTTGGCCTGCTGAACATGATGAAGAAAAGATATGTGGTATGGTGCTATGGAATAAACTACCCCATATACCCATGTGTAGGCCCCAAGGGTCGGGTCATCTTCTTGAACATGAGCCGGATCTTTCTTAATAATCTTGAAAAACTTCAACCTGTAGCCCCCAAGGGTCGTGTCATCATCTTGAAGATTAACCGGGCCTTGTTTAATAACTTGAAAAACTTCAACCTGTAGCTCCCAAGGGCCGGGACATCTTCTTGAAGATGAACCGGGTCTTGTTTAATAATCTTGAAAAACTTCAACCTGTAGCCCCCAAGGGTTGGGTCATCTTATTGTAGATGAGCCGGGTCTTGTTTAATAATCTTGAAAACTTCAACCTGTACCCCAAGGGTCGGGTCATCTTCTGGAAGATGAGCTGGGTCTTGTTTACTAATCCGCCCTCTCTTTTTTAGAGAAGCAAATGCATTAGCCCTCAAGTGTCAAGTGTATTGCTTGCAATGTGCTTGAGACTTGATGCGAACCGATCAATGCGACCAAGTAGCGATAAGGTCACTGATCCTTCCTGCTTGATTTTGTAGGAGACTATAAGTCAAACTGACGCATCCATAAGTGGGATGAAAAAAAGTTTGGGACGTCAGCAGACGCCAGGGCTGTGGCAGAGGAAAAACTTCGAGCCACGGTGACAGAACTTGAAAAGGTCAAGGTTGAGTATCTTTGTTACAAAGAGTCAACTAAAGCTGAGAAAGCTGCTCTAGTGAAACGTGCCAACGACGCCGAGAGCCAATTGAAAGAAGTCATAGAAGAATTGACTGGTCTTCGTGGACACATCTCCAATATGACCAATGCTATCTTTGGTAAGTCCTTAATATAGTGGCTGTTATAATTTTTGTAAAGGACACAAGATGCCACGCGACTTATGTTCCATTTGCTCCTTGTAGGCCCTCAATCCGCCAATCTCCAGGATGATCCTGTTCTGAAGCTAAAGGCAATATATACCCTGACAGAGCAACTCTATGTTGGCGGCTTAATGACCATCAAGGCTGTATGGGGGGATAAAGACCGAGCAAAATATATCAAGGATATGCTAAAGCGGCTCTCAACCATTCCCCGGCATATAGAGGAAATAAGGAAATCATCCGCACGGAAAGGCCTAATCTCAGCTATGAGCCGATCAACAGCCTATGCTCTAGAGCTCAAGCCAGATGAAATAGCTGGCGGGTTTCTTGAATATAACGATGATGGCTTGGAGTTTATGCAAGAAGACTACGCTCAGTGCATAAAGGATGTTTGCCCTGCGGCAAGACGGCTTGCTGAGAGCCTTGATGTGTGCAAGTATCAGGCGGCTTATGATGATGATTATAAGCGTGCGGCGACTCCCAGTTTTGCACCAATGGACTTGACTCCTCAGCGTCGTAAGCATCTTTTTGCCTCTGATGCTGACCCGTCAACCATCTTGAAGAAGAAGCTGAATTTCATGCCTTAATCAATTGCACCTAGTATGTGGATAACTTATAGATCCAAGACCCCAAAAACTCGGCACAGGGAGACCCGGAAGCGGCTTAGACGTGGCGACCTTCGAAACTTCAACCTGAAGAAGAGACTGAACCCGGAGGAAACTTGCCACCGGGTTAATATAGAAAAACGTTTGGCCTTTACGAGCCATGTAATTTGCTTTTGAGTATACTTAAAACTGCTTATGTACTTGCATTAAGAGGGATGCCAAACTTTCCTCGCGTTACCTTGTAATATAAGTCACCTTGTTTTGGCTATCGGTGGTTTAGGAAGTATTGTGTTCTTTCTTCCTTGATCATCGCCCAATTTGAATGAGTCAACATAGCTGTTGAATCTTTGCCTGAAAATATAACACCATATGAGGTGGAAAATAAGCTGGCTCAGTGAGTCACGGCCGGTAGACGGGCTTGCAAGGCTCTAGTCATACCCTAAGAGGTTTTTGCAAAAACCTTTATGTGTTTAGACTAGTTGATCAGGCTCAAGTCAAGCTTCAGTGAAGTAGGTTCAGTGAACCCATGGTTTGTCTATTTTCCATATGATGGCTCTCACAAGTACCTCAATGTTTTAACCTTGGAAGTTCAGGGTCCTATATTGGATTGACTCGCCAAGAGTACACGGGTCTTATGGGCGAGTCGCAAAACATAAAGTTCAGTATAACCATTGTAATGCATTAATATTTCGCTAGCCAAGAGGGTAATAAGGCGGGACTCAATGAGTCAGAAGCCCACGAATGACCCATATCATGGAAAAATGAGCATAAGATAGCAGAAGACAATGCTATTACTGCTAAAGGACCTCGGGACTAGTAGCCCCCAAGTAAGCCGGTTTTTATCATTCATGATCATACATTGGCGCATATGTTTGAACCGTGCATCATGGCACATGATCCTCTTTGGCTTATTAGTATCCATGTTTGAGCGATCACATTAGGGCGACTCACTCTCTTTGATAATAATAGCGTCCATGTTTGGATGGCCTCATTCGCAGCGACTCGTCCTCTTGGGCGGCTTATTTTCACCAATAAAGACTCATGCTCAAATATAGGCAGAACCGACAAATACCCCGAATTTCATGGGCGCCGGCTTTATTGATAGCTTGGTGTTTTGTGTGTGTGGATAGCTTGGTAGAGGTGCTTGTGATGTTGATGTGTTAAGGCACACATACATGGGGTCAAAACCCTCATGTAACCATTGGTGTTGTGCACATGAACAAGCAGCCATGTAGGAATTGATCTAGTGAATACACATGAGATGTTGCACTATTCACTATGTATGATTCTTGTAGTTTATGCCTCCCTAGTTTGTGGTCACTTGCTCCAAGCAAGTGCATAGGTATTTTATATCATTTTGGGGTAGAATCATCCCAGGAATCCATTGGTGAGATTAGTTTTGCCATTGGAACATTTTCTGGAGATGACATATTTTCATTTTCTTGTATGTTTGGAGCTTGGTTCCATGAGTTGTGGTGAGCCTTTGTGAGTGTTTCTTGGTTGTGGTAGTATAGGGTGACCCCCTCTACCACATGTTGGTTTCAATTAATGTTTTAGAATACATGTGTGCAAGTTATGCCCACTCAAAGTAGGCATGTGGCTGAAATTCCAGATTAGTGAAAATCTGAGATTTTCACCATGTCTGAGAATGTGTTTATATTTTCTTCACCTGTTGATGAGGTTGTGCAGGTCTATGTGTTGTGATCTAGCCTTAGCTTTCAACAGGAAAGTTGGACCTGATATGTTTGTATAGCTCCCTGTAAAATATCATGTCATTTGGAGTCCTGTGGATATTGTTTTGGATGCTGTCAAAATGCTTCAGAGCATAGACAGAAAGTGAGAATCTGGAATTTTCACTGAGTCCGTGAAAACTGATATTTTTGGCAAGTTTGCAGCCTTGTAACTTTCTGTGTTTAATTCCTTTTTGTGTGATTCTTGCTTTTGCTTGTAGTATTCTTGGATAGCTACAGTCACATATATTATTTGTCATATTTGGGTTGCTGTAGGTGCTTTGCATGTAGCTCACAAAATGCTATGATGCAGTTTATGGCAGATTGTGTAGTTTTGTCATTTTGATGTTTGTGAGTGCTTAGTTGATGATGTGGTGTTCTTCCTTGCTCCACCCGATCCATGATGGTTTGTTTTATGTCTTGGCAACCTAGAAATACCAGAGTTGTGCCATTTGAGTGTGTGGTGATGATTTTGACACGTAGGGCTTCATATCTTGTTTCGTTGATTCCCGTTGGTCCGTAGCTCCGATTGTAATGTTCTTTATATGCTTTTGCATCGTTTTCACGAGACACATATGATCATGTCATTCTCATGCATGTCAAAATAGCTTAGGATGCAGTTCTGTCCAGGAACATGTATTTACTCCTTATGCTTGTGCTAGTGATAGAAATAGTGATGCATGCTCATATTCATCTCATGCATCATGTGCTTGTTGCATCTTGAGGTGCTGTTGTTCATTGGATGTTATTATTATGTTGGGTAGCACCGGGATCGGAGAACTAATACGTGGATTCAGGAGAGTACGTGCAGGACGATCAAGAACCATTCCAAGCTGAGGATATCACCTGCAAGATGATATGACCTTGATTCCATCTCTAGACTTGTTATGCTAGTTTACATTTCTTCCATCATATGCTCGCTGCCTACCACTTAAATAATTGCCTCCTGAATTTCCATGAAACCAAACACTAATTCCTTCCTAGCAAACTTGAATGGCTAAGTAGGCTTTGCTCAGCTACTAATGTTAGCGTTGCTAGGTGCAGGTGCTTTGCCTCATGTGATAACATGAGATTGATATCATTATCTTAAATTCTGTTATTTAATTAATGCACCTATATACTTGGTAAATAACGGAAGGCCTAGCCTTTTGCCGGGTGCTTTATTCCATTATTGCCGCCATAGTTACCGGCGACCGGTGTTTGATTCCATATTGATCGCTCCTAACACGTTCGGGGTTGTTATGGGGATCCCCTCGATAAATCACGTAGTGCTAAGGCATGTCTGGTAGGACCCAACATTGGTTTTAATTTGCTAATCACTTAATAATAATCTACATAGGGAATGGCCTACCCGAGGAATTTAATCAACAACCCGGGCCAGTGCTCCTCATGAGTGTTGGTCCAAACTAGAGCACCGTGCGGGGCCATCCCGGGGCAACTCGGGAGATTTCTCTGGCCACCGTACGCTTCGCTTATCCGCGTGTCCTGAGACTGAGATACGCGGCTCTTATCAGGGTCGTCGACACGTCGGGAGGTCCTGCTAGTCTTGTCTTACCTTAGCGATATATGTTGCGTATAGGAATCCCGGTGAAGCTTTGGTTCTCCCCAGAGTTGAGGTTTTCCTCTAAGGAATACGACGAGATCACGAGATTCGTGATAGAGGATTACTTTGCGGCTGATACGTCTCAAACGTATCTATAATTTTTGATGGTTTCACGTTGTTATCTTGTCTTCTTTGGTTGTTTTATGTACCTTTTATATCTCTTTTTGGGACTAACTTATTAATTCAGTGCCAAGTGCCAGTTCCTATTTTTTCCCTGTTTTTGACTCTTTTCAGATCTGATTTTGGAACAGAGTCCAAACAGAAGAAAAACCCCGAAATGATTTTTTCCCGAATGGAAGAAGACCAGAGGGCTTTTGGGCCAAGCCAGGTGGGCTCCAGGGAGCCCACAAGCCCCCACTCCGCCACCAGGGGGGAGGCGGCGGTGGGCAGGCTTGTGGCCTCCCTGGCCGCCCCCTGACCTAGGTCTTTGGCCTATAAATTCCTAAATATTCCGCAAAAAATCAGGGGAGCCTCGAAAATATGTTTCCGCCGCTGCAAGCTTCCGTTTCCGCGAGATCTCATCTGGAGACCCTTCCCGGCACCCCGCCGGAGGGGACTTTGGAGTTGGAGGGCTTCTTCATCATCATCATCGCCCCTTCAATGACTCGTGAGATGGCTTCTTCTCTCTCTTGCATCTTCAATACAAAGTTCTCCATGATCTTCATGGAGATCTATCTGATGTAATCTTCTTTCGCGGTGTGTTTGTCGAGATCCGATGAATTGTGGATTCGTGATCAGATTATCTATGATATATATTTGAGTCTTTGCTGATTTCTTATATGCATGATTTGATATCCTTGTAAGTCTCTCCGAGTCTTGGGTTTTGTTTGGCCAACTAGATCTATGATTCTTGCAATGGGAGAAGTGCTTGGTTTTGGGTTCTACCATGTGGTAACCTTTCCCAGTGACAGTAGGGGCAACAAGGCACACATCAAGTAGTTGCCATCAAGGGTAAAAAGATGGGGTTTTTATCATTGGTTTGAGATTATCCCTCTACATCATGTCATCTTGCTTAAGGCGTTACTCTGTACTTATCGACTTAATACACTAGATGCATGCTGGATAGCGGTCGACGTGTGGAGTAATAGTAGTAGATGCAGAAAGTATCGGTCTACTTGTTTCGGACGTGATGCCTATAGAAATAATCATTGCATAGATATCGTCACGACTTTGGACGGTTCTATCAATTGCTCGACAACAATTTGTTCACCCACCATCTACTTGCTTTCATGAGAGAAGCCACTAGTAAACACTACGGCCCCCGGGTCTTTTCACATCCATCGTTTACACCTCCGCTTTTACTTTGTTTTGTTACTTTGTTGCTTTCAGTTCTCACTTGGAAAACAATCTGTAAGGGATTGATAACCCCTTCATAGCGTTGGGAGCAAGCTTTTGTGTTTGTGCAGGATCTTGAGATACTCCTCCACTGGATTGATACCTTGGTTCTCAAACTGAGGGAAGTACTTACCACCGCTATGCTACATCACCCTCTGCGCTTCGAGGGAACACCAACGCAAGGCTCCAAGGCCACGGGGGAAATCCTTTGCATACTTTCCTAGGAAGTCCCTGAAGGCGTAGCCGCAGCAGAAGGATCAAGCCAAGTATTCTCCCGTCGACGTGCCTATTTCTGGCGTTATTGGAAGGTCTTTTGTTGCAGTAGCAGTGGCTCATGTACCTTTGTGATGGACTAGTTGGAGCACCCCTGCAGGGTTTAATCTTTCCGAAAGCCGTGCCCGCGGTTATGTGGCAACTTGGAATATTTTGTTAACATCCGGTAATAGATAACTTAAACATAAGCTAATAAAATTGCCAACTATGTGCGTAACCGTGACTGTCCCCTCGAAGATCTCTCTTCGATCGGGAACACGGTGGGGTTATGAATGATGAAGGTAGGTGTTCAGGATCACTTAGTGATCAAGTATTCTCGACCGCTCGTATAGACCACCTTCATAAATGTTCTACGTAAGTTAGACACCATATCAAGCTTAGGATGCTGCAACCTTAAACACTCTACCCTATCCAACCTAATAACTTGAATAGTTCTGGCACCGAGGTCATAGATTGCTGAGTCCCCGTGGCTCACAGATTCCTTCACAACACCAACAGGTTCAGGTACCCCAGAGACAGGTGATCCCGACGGCACGCAGCTGGTGTGGTAGTACGGCGAGGAGAACGACCGCGTATACGTGAACTATCCAGAAGATTGAGGCATGGTCGTGATCGTGGGCCAACAGGCAGGGTAGCATAGCCATTTCCCTTGTTTTGTAGTCCGTAGCGGAACTACTTTGATTGTATGCATGATGTACTCTGATATATTTATGTGATGGCAATTGAACCCCTGATTGTCAATCCGTTATTATTATGTATGTGCCGTGATACCTTGTTTGCGAGACGCTTAGATGCGCTCCTTTCCAATTCGGGGCCTCGATCCCCAGATCGGAAAGGACCGCATCTTAGTCGTTACAAGTTGGTAATCAGAGCCTTACGACCATAGGAGCCTTTGTGTGATCGTACTTGGCCGAGTCGAGTCTAGTAAAATGTTTTGAGTCTTAGTTATATCGGAGAGTAGGATTCTTTTTTCTCCTCTTCTATGCTCTGGTGAGGTTCCCATCTTAGGAAGTCCTTATTCTACTCCTCTTGTCGCTCAATTTTTTTTAGGATCTCGCGGGTATTTGTGAAATCTATATGATTTCGATGTGACGGAGTCCTGTGTTGGTGCCTCCTGCCTGCTTTGATTTCTTCCGGGGAGTTGATCTCCAGGGGATTCTTGCGCACATCGCCATCTTTCAGATTTCTGAGTATGTAAGAACGAAGGATGTTCGTAATTGCTTCAATACTGGTAGTGGCGAGATAACCCCGATGTCCCCAGTACTGGTGCAGATTGTTCGGGAGTACTGCCATACTTAGTATCGTTGTGATCACGAGGGTCTGTTGTTGATGAAGGTCCGAGATGCTGGTTGTGTGTTGACGGATGTGATACATGTGACGGGTTAGTATAGGAGTTGTGTGATATTACTCCTTGTATCCGTGTACCAGATTGCATGACCAGTTATTTCAGGAATTCATAGGTGGGATATCAAGTAGTATCTTATAGGACTATCTTCCTACAGATGCATGATTGAGGTTGGGGAAATCTCGATCATATGTTTGTTCCGAGCAATTCTAGCTTATACTTGTTTGCAGTGGACTTAATCGGAATTTTGTCATCCGTCACTTTGAGGAAGCATTCTTACTGTGTTGTTCGAATGCAATTACTTATTCCTGTTCAGATATTCCTGTCTTTTGATTCAGCAATATCTTCAATTTATTCTGTGGGCTAATATGTTGTCCGTCTTCAGGATGGCTCCACCAACTCGTCAGAACCCAGGGCGTGTGGATATGCCGCCACCACCTCCTCCTCCGGAGAATCCTCCGCCGCCGCCGCCTCCTCCTACAGAGGCCTGGCAAGCCGTGATGGCTGCTACTAATGCAAACACCCAGATGCTGCTACAGTTGTTGCCAGAGAGAGCCAATCGGCAGCAAGGCAATTTCCAGCATGGTGGCAATCAGTTTGCTAGTCTGAGTCAGTTCCTGTCGAACCAGCCAAAGACTTTCACTTCTTGCGACCAGCCATTTGATGCACAGGACTGGATCCGTGATATGAACAAGAATTTTGAGTGTAGCATTGTGCGTCCTGAGGATTTCATAAAATTTGCAACATTCCAGTTGAAGGGGCAGGCTTCTATCTGGTGGAAGCAGTTGAAGGACTCCAGAGGCGCTAGAGTGATTTCTTGGGATGAGTTCTGTCGTGACTTCTGGTCCCACTACATCCCTTCTAGCTTTGTGGAGGAGATGCGTGAGAAGTTCAGGCGTTTGAAGCAGGGTGGCAATTCCATGTACAAGTACAATGTTGAGTTCCACGAGCTGGCCCGTTACGCGCTGCAGGATATCCCAGATCTGAAGAGCAAGATTTATCAGTTCAGAGGTGGCTTGTAAGAAGATTTTCAGTTAGCTCTTGCCTTGCACGATCCTGAGGAGTTCGACAAGTTCTACAACCTAGCTCTCAAAGCAGAGGCAGCCTTGCTCAGGGTGGAGAATTCTAAGAAGCGCTTCAGAGAATCCAGCTCTTCCTCGACTCAGGTGGTTCAGAAGCAACAGAAGTTTTGGGTGTCTGCTCCTCCTCCTCGGCACTCGCAACAGCTCAAGCACTCCAGTGGTCACGGTTCTTCCCACCCACCCAACCCTATCTTCCAGCAGAAATTCCAGCACCAGAAGCAAGGGCCTCCTGAGACTCCGTACCGGAAGCCATCATATGTTACTTGTCACAAGTGTGGGCAGAAGGGTCACTATGCCAACAAGTGTACTTCTCAACTCCGACTGCCGCCTCCTCCTCCAGGCAAACCTCCAAGTAATGCTCTTGTCAAGTTCAACCCCAGATCAGCTCGAGTCAACATGGTGAACGCAGCTGAAGCAGACAACACCTCTGATGTGATCATGGGTAATCTTTCAGTCAATGATTTTCCTGCTAAAGTCTTGTTCGATTCTGGTGCTTCGCATTGCTTTATGTCAAAGTCATTTTTCATCAAGCATGATTTTCCCTCGACAAGTTTGCATAGACCTTTGGGTGTTGTTTCTCCGGGTGCTCAGATGAGGTCAAATTGTAGAGTTCCTGATGTCAATGTCAAGATAGGAAGCTATTCTTTTATGGCTTCTCCGTATGTCTTGGGCAATTCCGACATTGACTTGATACTTGGTATGGACTCGCTGGCCATGAACAAGGCATCTATTGATTGTGAAGAGAATGAAGTGAAGCTTACCCACTCTTCGGAGGACGTGATTATATTCGCGGCGCGTGATGATACAATCCGTCTGTTCTCTTTGAATGAAAAGGGTGAGATTAATCCTATTTCGCAAGTCCCAGTGGTCTGCGAATATGAAGATGTGTTTCCTGAAGAGCTGCCAGGCATGCCTCCGCACAGAGAAGTTGAGTTTGTGATTGAGCTAGAGCCAGGCACAAAGCCCGTGTGCAAGCGGCCGTACAAGCTGGGTCCAGAAGAATTGAAGGAACTTAAGAGGCAACTCGATGAGCAGGAGCGTTTGGGTTTGATCAGACCGAGCTCGTCTCCGTGGGGTTGTGGTGTTCTGTTTGTCAAGAAGAAGGATGGCACGGACCGGCTGTGAGTCGATTATCGTCCATTGAACAAGAAGACAATCAGGAACAAATATCCACTTCCGAACATAACTGAGTTGTTCGAACAGTTGAAAGGTGCTAAGGTCTTCTCCAAGCTTGATCTCAGAATGGGCTATCATCAAATTCGGATTCGCGAGGAAGATATTCCGAAGACTGCCTTCAGGACTAGTTTTGGCTCGTATGAGTATACGGTCATGTCTTTTGGTCTGGCAAATGCTCCTCTGACATTCTATTGATTGATGAACTACATATTCTCTCCGTTCAAGAATGACTTTGTCTTGCTCTATCTCGACGACATTTTGGACTTTTCTGAAACTGAGGAAGAACATGAAGAACATGTCAGATTGGTGCTTGATAAGCTGAGAGAGTACAAGCTGTATGCCAAGTTTTCCAAGTGCGAGTTGTGGCTGAAAGAAGTGGTGTATCTTGGGCACATTATCTCTGCCGAGGGCATTAAAGTTGATCCGTCCAAGGTTCAGGCATTGTTGAATGGGAGCCTCCGCAGAATGTGAAGCAGCTTCGAAGATTTCTCGGGCTTGCTGGCTATTGCATAAGGTTCGTTGAGAACTTCTCCAAGATTGCCAAGCTGCTCTCAACGCTTCTTCAGAAGGGTGTTAAGTATGCTTGGTCTCCGGAGTGTCAGTTGGCCTTCGACACACTCAAAGAGAAGCTTACCTCCACTCCAGTCTTGGTTCCACCGGATGATTCCAAGTCTTACCAGGTCTTTTGCGACGCTTCTCTCCAGGGTCTTGGTGCAGTCCTGATGCAAGATAAGAAGGTGGTTGCTTATACCTCCAGACAGTTGAAGCTAGCGGAGAAGAACTATCTTGTGCATGATCTCGAGCTAGCAGATGTGGTACACGCTCTGATGACTTGGAGACACCTCTTGTTGGAACGTAAGGTTGAAGTTTTCACTGATCACAAGAGTCTCAAGTACATCTTCACTCAGCCTAACTTGAATCTTCGGCAAACACGTTGGGTGGAAATGCTCCAGGATTTTAATCCGAGTGTTGAGTACACGCCAGGCAAAGCTAATGTCGTGGCGGATGCTTTGAGCGGGAAGGCATATTGCAACAGTCTGATTCTGCAACCTCTCCAGCCTGGTCTTTGTGAGTCTTTCAGGAAGCTCAACCTTCAGCTAGTACCTCAGGGATTTCTTGCAAACCTTCAGATCTCTCCTACCTTGGAAGATCAGGTCCGAGCAGCACAACTTCTTGATGCTATGGTGAAGAAGGTCAAGATTGGCGTGGGAAAGAGTCTTCCCAAGTATAAGTGCTTCACTGTTGATGCCAGAGACACGTTGTTCTTCGAGGATCGCTGATGGGGTTATAGTCCTAGGGTAGGGTCATAGGCCTGCCCTATAAGTCCTACCCAAGGACTACCCTTCATAAGGGATAAGGCCCTTAGTCAGTTCCGACTGACTTAAGGAATTCCCATTATCCAGTCGGTGATGGATCCACCATCATCCAGTCGAAGATGAGCATTCGGAGCGTATCAAACTTACCGACTGGATTCCACTCTGTGCATCATAACCCCCCTGGAGGGTAACGGTCATACGTTTCCAGCCTTTATTAGCATTTAAGACGTACGTTACCTGTAACGTAGGCATTTACTCGCCACTAATCCACCCCTATGCACCGAACCATTGTGAAGGGCAGCACACTCTATATAAGTCACCCTTCCCCACTGGTGCAGGGGTTAGCAATTCACTGTAATCCATATTCCACTCGACAACAAGCTCCCAAGAGCACTGAGACGTAGGGGCTATTACCTCCACTGTAGAGGGGCCTGAACTCATACAACCTCGCCGTAGCTAAGGCTCTGCCCATCCTTTCGTACCCTACACATCTACTGTCAGACTTATACCCACGACAGTTGGCGCCCACCGTGGGGCAGGTGTCTAAGCGACTTCCGGCGAGTTTGCGACTACATCTTTTCATCATGTCATCCGGTGGAGATTTCAGCTTGGGTCACGAGATCCTCTTCGGCGCTCTCTCCTTCATCGTCGACGATTCGGCATGACTCCGGGATGCCCCTCTCGACATCGAGGCACTCCCCAGCCGCGGGGCTACGCACTTCCGTGCCGGCGCCCGCGGTATTCTTCTTCTCCAGCAATCGGCTCCGGTGTTGACCTGTGCCGTCATCGCGCGCCGCAACAAGCGGTCCCGCCGTCCGCGGCTCCAACGTTGGGTGCAACACGCCCAGGCGCGCCAGAACGCGTCTTTGCAAGTGGCGGTCCTAGAGTCGGTTGTGGTTGCACCGCCGTCCCAGCGCTCAGACTCAGTTCCGACTGAGTTTCCTTCCGAGTACTTGGGTCGCGGGCCTGCAGCTGAAGTGCACATGGCCAACTCCCATGAAAGTCCCCGCCAAACTGGCCGGAACGAGCACGAGATGGGCGAAACATCCGGCGCTCGCCATCCGCCCCGCCGTTCTGCCAGTCGGCACACTCGGCGGAGCAACGTGGAGGTGTTCCGCACACCCATCCTCAACTTGGCTGCCACCACCAAGATAGCCGATTCCCTTCAGCCGACTGATTCTGAGGCTGGCAGGGGGATCAAGCAAATCCGCGCCCTGCTGCACACGGCGCAGCAGCAAAATTCGGCGGTCTCCCAGTCGCACAACAGGATCCACAATAGCTCTGTTCATGCAAACACGCGTCGGTCAGTTCACAGCCCTGGTTCTCATCAGCGACACAGGGGAGGCAACCGTTCCATAAATCCTGAAGATCGTCGCCGTTCATGCACCCCTCCGCGGGGTGGGCCCTACGGGCCCCGACATCATGATGATCGGCGTTCAGTCGGTGACACTTACGATCCAAGGCTCGACGCGAGAGGGCATATCGCCCAGCGGAGGGTCGACAGGGGCCGAGCCCTCCGCGATGGTCATGATATGGACTATCCGAGTGGAAGCAGGACCATCGTCTCTGGTCCCGAGTGTTTCAGTCGAGCCATCCGGTCGGCTGACATCCCTCCCAACTTCCGATTGGCGACGGGAATCAACAAGTTTACAGGAGAATCCAAGCCAGAAACGTGGCTGGACGACTACCGAGTGGCGGTCCAGATCGGAGGAGGGGACGACCACGTCGCCATGAAGCACCTCCCTCTGATGCTCGACGGCTCGACACGAGCGTGGCTGAACCAATTGGCTCCCTCAAGCATCTACAGCTGGGCAGATCTGGCTCGATTGTTCATCAGGACCTTCGAAGGGACGTGCAAACGCCCTGCTGGCCTCGTGGAGCTCCAACACTGTGTCCAGAAGCAGAATGAGCCCCTGCGCGATTTCATTCAGCGTTGGACGACCCTCTACCACACAGTGGAGAACGTCACAGAGCACCAAGCAGTCTGCACTTTCAAGGCAAGCGTGCGGTACAGAGAGCTGTACCTGAAGTTCGGTCGAACAGGCGACATCTCCATGAGCAAGATGATGGAGATAGCAGCACGCTATGCAAATGGCGAAGAAGAGGACCGCATCCGTAGCGGCAAGCACAAAGCAGTCGCCGATGGGGATGGGAATAACACTCGGAAGCAGAAGCAGAAAGCTCCGTCCACTCCGCAGGCAGAAGCCGCAGCTGTTACCAATGCCAAGTTCAAAGGCAAGGGGAAGGCTCAATTCACCCCCAAGAAGAAGTAGTTCAGCAACCCCATCCTGGACCAGCCATGTCTGGTCCACACGAAGATGGATGAAGAGGGAAACGCCATATATCCGAAGCATACCACTCGGCAATGTCGCCTCCTGATCCAGGGGTTCGGCGAAGGGCAACCGAGTGAAAAGGGCAATGAGCAGGATGAGGAGGACAAGGAGGATCCGTTCCCCCAAGTCCATGCAACACTAATGATTTTTGCTGACGTTGAAAGCAAGAGTCGACTGAAGCTGGTGAACAGGGAGGTGAACATGGCCACGCCGACCAACCCCACGTTCCTCAAATGGTCTCAGACTGCGATCACCTTTGACCAGTCGGATCATCCAGCACACGTACCCACCCCAGGGAGGCAGGCTCTGGTCGTCGACCCGGTGGTGGAAGGAGTCCGACTGCGCAAAGTCCTCATGGACGGCGACAGCGGCTTGAACATCATGTACGCCGACACTCTCAAGGGGATGGGCATTCCGATGTCCAAACTCAGCGAGAGCAGCATGCAGTTCCATGGAGTCGTCCTCGGACGAAAGGCCAATTCACTCGCCCAGATCGCGTTGGACGTTGTCTTCAGCTCCGACAAGAACTTCCGCAAGGAAAAGCTGACGTTCGAGGTGGTGGACTTCCAGAGTGCGTACCACGCGATTCTGGGCCGCCCGGCGTATGCACGTTTCATGGCCCGTCCATGTTATGTGTACCTGAAGCTGAAGATGCCAGGCCCGAAAGGTGTGATCACTATCACAGGCAATCGGCAGCGGGCCGAGGAGTGTCTATAGCAGGGATCGAGGATCGCCGATCAGCAGATGGCTGTCCTCGAGCTTGACAAGTACAAGAAGACAGTCGACCCCACTGACTTGATGCGTTCTAAGAAGCCAGCTTCGGAGTCCGCATTCCAGTCGGCGGGAGAGACGAAGAAGGTCAGCATCCACCCGAGGGACGACACCGCTGCCCCGACGAACATCTCCACCACTCTCGATCCTAAATAGGAAGCCGAGCTCTTCCAATTCCTCCGTGAGAACTGGGACATCTTCGCATGGAAGCCCTCTGACATGCCAGGTGTACCCAGGGAGTTGGCTGAGCACCGACTGCATGTGGATCCTGCCGCTCGGCCTGTCCGAGAATGCCTGCGTCGGTCCGCCACACACAAGAGGAAGGCAATCGGAGAAGAGGTGGCCAAGCTTTTGGCAGCCAACTTCATTCGCGAGGTACACCACTCCGAGTGGCTCGCCAATGTTGTCATGGTGCCCAAGAAGGACAAGTCGCTCCGAATGTGCATCGACTTCAAGCATCTCAACAAGGTCTGCCCGAAAGACCATTTTCCGCTCCCCCGCATCGATCAAATTGTCGATTCGACTGCGGGTTGCGAGCGTTTGTCATTTCTTGATGCCTACTCAGGCTATCATCAGATCCGTCTGTATGGCCCCGATGAATTAAAAACAGCCTTCATCACCCCATTCGTGTGCTTCTGCTACATCACTATGCCATTTGGTTTGAAGAATGCAGGAGCAACCTTTATGCGCATGATCCAAAAATGCCTCCTCGACCAGATCGGTCGGAATGTGGAGGCGTATACGGATGATATCGTAGTCAAGTCACGCAAAAGTTCCGACCTACTTACTGACTTGGCAGAAACATTCGCCAACCTTCGTAGGTACGATATGAAGCTCAACCCAGCCAAGTGTTCATTCGGTGTTCCCAGCGGAAAGTTACTCGGTTTCTTCGTTTCCGAACGAGGGATCAATGTCAACCCCGAAAAGATCGGGACCATCGTCCGAATGGAGCGGCCGGTCAGAATACACGATGTTCAAAGGCTCACATGTTACCTAGCGGCTTTGAGCAGGTTTATCAGTCGACTCGGCGAGAAGGCGCTTCCTTTGTACCGACTCATGAAGAAATCGGATACTTTTGAGTGGACAGACGAATCCCAAGTCGCATTCGACGACCTCAAAGTCCTACTTTCCACCCAGACGGTTCTTACTGCTCCGCTCAGTAAAGAGCCCCTTCTTCTGTACATCGCGGCTACAAATCAAGTCGTCAACACTGTTCTCACAGTCGAACGAGAAGAAGGCAAAGCATACAAAGTTCAGCGGCCAGTGTATTATGTCTCCGAAGTCCTGACTCCTTCCAAGCAGAGGTATCCCCACTATCAAAAACTTATCTACGGGATTTACATGACTGCGAAGAAGGTAGCTCATTATTTCCAAGACCACTCGGTGTCTGTCGTTTCTGATGCTCCATTGTCAGAAATCCTCCACAATCGGGACGCATCGGGCCGAGTGGCGAAATGGGAAATGGAGATGTTGTACTGCAACATCAAGTTCGAGGCCAAGAAAGCTATAAAATCTCAAGCTATGGCTGACTTCATAGCAGAATGGGTAGAACAACAGCAACCGACCCACATCTACTCGGCTCATTGGACAATGTTCTTCGATGGGTCCAAGATGTTGAATGGCTCCGGCGCTGGCGTTGCGATCATATCGCCAAAGGGCGACAAACTCAAGTATGTGCTGCAGATACACTTTGATTCCTCCAACAACGAGGCAGAGTATGAAGCTCTCCTTTATGGACTGTGCATGGCCATCTCACTCGGCGTCCTTCGCCTGATGGTCTATGGCGATTCAGATTTTGTGGTCAATCAAGTGATGAAGGAGTCGGACGTCAGGAACCCCACCATGACCACGTACTGCAATGCAGTGACGAAGCTCGAGAAAAAGTTTGAAGGTGTGAAACTCCACCACGTTCCGCGACTGAAAAACCAAGCAGCTGATGAGTTGGCAAAATTCGGATCCACTCAGAGACCAGTCCCGAGTGACGTCTGCCTCGAGCACCTCCACCTTCCCACAGTTAAAGAAGATCCCTTCACAGAGGAACCAGTACAACCAAAGAGCTCCATAGATCCGACTGAAGTCAAAGTCCCTGCCGTGGTTGATTTGATCATGGAGATTCTTGCTATCATCCCCGAGTGGACTGTGCCATTCATTGCATACATCATGAGGCAAGAATTACCGGAAGATGAAGTCCAAGCCAGACAGATCGTCCGCAGGTCAAAGTCGTTCACCGTCATTGATGGCCAGTTGTACAAGGAAAGCATTTCAGGCGTCCTTCAACGATGCATCTCCCCTGAGGAGGGACAGTTGATCCTGGAAGAAATTCACTCAGGAACCTGCGGTCATCACGCCTCCTAAAGAGCAATCATCGCCAAAGCATTCAGAGTTGGCTTCTTTTGGCTGCAGGCGAATGAAATGGCGGAAGATATGGTCGACCGATGTGAAGGCTGTCAGTTCTACTCTAACAAGTCCCACAAGCCAACATCTGCGTTGAAGACAATCCCTCTTGTTTGGCCGTTTGCGGTATGGGGATTAGATACAGTCGGTCCATTCAGGACAGGCCAAGGGGGATGCACACATCTGTTGGTGGCAGTCGACAAGTTCACAAAGTGGATCGAAGCCAAGCCCATCAAGAAGCTCGACGCCCTAACGACCATCAAGTTTGTCAGGGACATCATCTCCAGATTCGGGGTACCTCACAGCATAATCACTGACAACGGAACAAACTTTGACTCGGACAGATTCAAAGGTTTCTGTACAGGCCAAGGTATCCGAGTGGATTTTGCATCTGTGGCGCATCCCCAAACAAACGGGCAAGCAGAGCAGGCGAATGGACTTATTCTGCAAGGTTTGAAGCCTCGACTCCTGCGAGAGGTGGGACATGCTGCTGGCGCATGGGTCACCGAGCTACCTTTGGTGCTTTGGGGTCTCCGCACAACCCCAAATAGATCTACAGGGCGATACCCGTGCTTCCTCGTTTACGGAGTAGAGGCAGTCCTTCCGAGTGACTTGCTTCACAACGCTCCACGAGTTGAACTCTTCTCCGAAGCTGAAGCAGAACAAGTAAGGCAACACGGAGTGGATCTTCTAGAGGAGGAGCGCGAGATGGCACTGACTCGCTCAACCATTTATCAACAAGATCTGCAGCGCTTTCACGCGCGACACGTCAGGAGTCGTACATTCCAAGCAGGCGACCTGGTGCTCCGAGTGGATCGGCAAAGACCTCACAAGTTGGCTCCCGCCTGGGAAGGACCCTTCATCATCTCTAAGGTGCTGAACAACCGAGCATACCGACTCTACAACATCGACAGGGAAACGGACGAGCCGCGAGCATGGACGGAGATCTCCTGAAGCGCTTCTACACGTGACCGTCGACTGAAGCAATGTAAAGAACAAGTATCGGTGAAATAATACAAAGCAGATTGAGTTTTTGCAGATTCAAAATTCTTCCGCGGTCGCAGACTCCAGTCTCAAAAAAAAAACTTAGCAGCGATCAAGAATCGCCTAAGTACTAACTTTCTCCGAGTGTGCACTAAACGTCGCACTCGGAGACATAGCTGCGATTCAGAATTGCCTAAGTATTAATTTTCTCCGAGTGTGCACTAAACATCGCACTCGGGGACTTAGCTGCGATCCAGAATCGCCTAAGTATTTAATTTCTCCGAGTGTGCACTAAACGTCGCACTCGGAGACTTAGCTGCGATCCAGAATTGCCTAAGTATTAACTTTCTCCGAGTGTGCACTAATCGTCGCACTCGGGGACTTAGCTTCGATCCAGAATCGCCTAAGTATTAACTTTCTCCGAGTGTGCACTAAACGTCGCACTCGGGGATTTAGCTGCGATCCAGAATCGCCTAAGTATTAACTTTCTCCGAGTGTGCACTAAATGTCGCACTCGGAGACTTAGCTGCGATCCAGACTCGCCTAAGTATTAACTTTCTCCGAGTGTGCACTAAACGTCGCACTCGGGGACTTAGCTGCGATCCAGAATCGCCTAAGTATTAACTTTCTCCGAGTGTGCACTAAACGTCGCACTCGGAGACTTAGCTGCGACCCAGAATCTCCTAAGTATTAACTTTCTCCGAGTGTGCACTAAACGTCGCACTCGGGGACTTAGCTGCGATCCAGAATCGCCTAAGTATTAACTTTCTCCGAGTGTGCACTAAACGTCGCACTCGGGGACTTAGCTGCGATCCAGAATCGCCTAAGTATTAACTTTCTCCGAGTGTGCACTAAACGTCGCACTCGGAGACTTAGCTACGATCCAGAATCGCCTAAGTATTAACTTTCTCCAAGTGTGCACTAAACGTCGCACTCGGGGACTTAGCTACGATCCAGAATCGCCTAAGTATTAACTTTCTCCGAGTGTGCACTAAACGTCGCACTCGGGGAGTTAGCTGCGGTCCAGAATCGCCTAAGTATTAGCTTTCTCCGAGTGCGCACTAAACGTCGCACTCGGAGATTTAGCTGCGATCCAGAATCGCCTAAGTATTAACTTTCTCCGAGTGTGCACTAAACGTCGCACTCGGAGATTTAGCTGCGATCCAGAATCAGCTAAGTTATAACTTTCTCCGAGTGTGCACTAAAGTCGCACTCGTGGACTTTGCTACGATCCAGAATCGCCTAAGTATTAACTTTCTCCGAGTGTGCACTAAACGTCGCACTCGGAGACTTAGCTGCGATCAAGAATCGCCTAAGTACAAATTTTCTCCGAGTGTGCACTAACCTTCGCACTCGAGGACTTAACTGCGATCGCGAATCGCCTAACTACACACTTTCTCCAAGTGTACACTTAACGTCGCACTCGGAGACTTGTCTGCGATCAAGAATCGCTTAAATAGAAAGCTTCCTTCGAGTGTATTTCACAGATCCACTCGGAGGCTTAGCAGACCCTCATTGAGGCTCATGTGGATTTCAAGACCACTAACAATTACATGAATAGCAGAACCTCATTGAGTCTCATGTAGATGTCAAGACCACTGACAATTACATGAGTAACAACTCGCTCCGAGCATGACCTCATAGTTGCACTCGAAGACTTAGCCGCGATCACGAATCGCCTAAGTACTCAATGGCCTTCGAGTGTATCCTAGAGATACACTCGGGGACTCAACAGACCCTCAGTGAGGTTCATGTAGATGACAAAACAACTGACAATTACATGAGTAGCATGACCCTCATTGAGGCTCATGTAGATGTCAAGACTACTGACGATTACATGAGTAGCAACTCGCTCCGAGTACGACCTTACAGTCGCACTCGAAGACTTAGCCGCGATCACGAATCGCCTAAGTACTCAATTGCCTTCGAGTGTATCCTAGAGATCCACTCGGGGACTCAGCAGACCCTCAGTGAGACTCATGCAGATGTGAAGACAACTGACAATTACATGCTCCGCATGTTTGCCATTGGCTTCACCAAGAAACGCCAAACAAAAACCACGAGCGAAAATCGTGTCAACAACTCTTCGGCAGAAGAAGAGCAAAAGTATCGATTCAAATTCAAAGTTCGCCTAAAGATAGTCGGTTTGGTGTAGATCAAGCTTATCCACACCGAACCAAGAATGTGACAGCCAACAGCAGTGGCCAAAGTTTCTTACAACCAACACTCGGCATACCGAGGCAAAAAGTTTTCTTAAACGTCGTCAGGACTGGCACTGGGACTGGCAGGCTCCACGAATGTGTCGAGGTCGATCCCGTCGGCGATGCGAGTGGCGCTCTCAAGGAAGGTCTCCATGAAGTCTTGCGAAGCTTTTTCGTGTTGGCGACCTGCAACGCCTTCAGCTTCTCTTTGCGAGCTTCCTTGCAGTGCACTCGGACAAGCGACAGAGCGACGTCCGCACCACAGCGAGCCGCAGATTTCTTCCACACCTGCACTCGGTTCGGGACCTCCTCCAGCCAAGTCATCTAGCCTTCCATCTCGTGACGCGACTCGTCTTCAGGCCAAAGCTCCTTGTCGATTCGGCCGACGACCTCTATCAGTCGACCGATGAAAGGTCCCACTTTGCCTAGGCGAATGTGCGCTCGGAGCATATCTCGATTGGCGTCCTCGCCGAGTGGAACGTTCGCAAGAATCGGCCGCTCAACGTCAGCCGCTTCAACCTCAGCGTCCATGCAAAAATCTGCAAAGACAGGACGAGTAAATAGTAAGCGCAGAATGAAATGCACAGTCCACAAGCACTTGGGAAAAAAACAGAACTTACCACCGAGAAGCGCTATCATCTTCCGGGCCCAGTCACTGACGTAATTTTCCTGTGCTATGCACCGCCTGTTCAACAATTTCATCTGTCCCATCAGCTAGGTCCTTTGTTTCCCCATTTTCTCCACTTCAGCCGCCAATGCCTTGTTTCCTCACAGGCCTCCTCCAAGGACTTTTCTCGTTCAGCCAGAACATCCTTCATACCAGCCAAGGCAACCATTGCAGCATCCAGTTCCCCCGCAAACTGAACCTTTTCAGCCCTCAGAGTCTCGTACGCTGCTCCCATCTCGCAAGTTTTCTGCAAGTCAGCGCCAAGAGACGATCAGACAAATTCAACAAGGACAGCAATAAAAATTCTAAGTTCTTCAGACCCCTGCCGACGCAAGCAGTCGACAGCGGTCTCGGGGACTACACCCAGTGGGTTCACAAAGAGTGACCCCACTGGCATGAAGCTCAAACAGGTCAGCCCTATTGAGATACATGACAACAAACAAACCTATGAGGTTACTACTACCCGACCTGAGTAAAATTACTCTCGGGGACTCATCCAGTAGGTGCACTCGGAGTGCCCCCACCGGTAACATTCGAACAGATTAGTTTTTGATCTGATCAAGTTAAAGGAAATGTGTATAAAGACAATTGCCGGTGCAAGCACTCGACAGAAGTCTCGGGGACTACACCCACTAGGTTCACTAAGAGTGAACCCACTGCAAAATAATCATACTCTATCCAACTGCATTGCTCACACCCACTGGGTTACAAGAGGAAAGTAAATACTTACTAGCCCACTTACTCGGGTATCGTCCCGCAGTTCCAAGCTTCGCTTGTACACATATGCGATGGAGTCGTACGCTCTCTTGGCCTCTCCCGCCATCAGCTCCGCCTGCACCATGGCCCCCTTGGCAGCTCCCACCTGATCTTCCAGGAGGCGCTGGACGTTGTACTGGACCGTCGACGGACCTGGCATCGTAGGAGACTCATTGGGCATCCCAAGGCCCGCTCCAGTCGGTTCAGCAGCGATCAGCGCCATTTCAGTCGACGACATCGTCTCGGTCGGCGGCGCGTCCATGGCGAGAGTAGTAACCGGCGGAACAGCCTCAAGGACAGGCACCACAGCTTGCTCAGACCTCCCCTGGTCGCCCTCCTCCACATAAATCACCCCTGAGGGAAACCCGACCGAACGGCGTGAGGCCACAGGAAAAAGGCAAGACCAAAGACAGAATTCGTGATGCAATAATGTAAACTCTCGGAATCGCCACGACGCACCTGGCTGGGATGTGAAAACGTTGTCCATGTCCATGGGATCGTCCCCCTGGCGTGCCGGAGAGGTGGCAGAGGTGGCAACTCTGTCGAGTAAAATTCATTCGACCAATAAGCAGGAGTTCAATCAAATACTGGAAGAAGATAGAAGAACAATGCACTTACGTTGAGGTGATGGGAACTGCGACCCTCATCCGCGGCAAAGCCTTCCGAGGCTTAGATCCACTCGGTTTGGCCGCCTTAGAGGGCTGTCCCGCAGGCTCAGCAGCAGAGTCCCTGGTCCTCTTTGTGCTCCGAGCACTCGGAGCCACGGGAACAGCCGGCGAGGCACTCGGTACCACAAGAGCAGCTGGCGGCGCACTCGAGGATGCTGGAGGGGCCGAAGGAGCCGCGGGTTCATGACGGCGCTTAGTTCGGAGCTCTAGCGGTGGGGGTGGCGAGTTTTGCTCTTCACCTTCCTCCTCTTCTTCTTCGGACTCCTCCTCCGTCTCCCCACTGTCGGAGACGTACTCGACGCTCTCCACGTTGCCCTCCTGGCTGCCTTCCTCCTCCTTGGTCGGATTCCCGTTCGAGACAGGGGAAAACCAGTTAGTCCACTCCTGCACAAGATACAGTCGACCACATCAGACGTCAGACAGTGATTCAAGAAAGCGATAAATCTAAGACAATTGTGTGCACTCGACAAGTTCTACTCACCTCATTCGGAGGAGGGTTGTCCGCGCGGAAGGCCTTCACTCGCCGGGCCCCTCTGGGGTTTTCGCAGGCGCCCGTGATGTTGAGGAACCACGACGCCACCATCTCCCCGGTCACGCACTCGACATTAGTCCGAGTGGAGTCCTCAGGCCCCGTGTAGTGCCACATGGCGTGGTGTCGAGCTTGCAGAGGCTGGATACGCTGACCCAGGAAAACCTCCAGCAAATCTATGCCGGTGACTCCCCTACGGACGACATCTACAAGCGCATCTACCAGAGGCTGGATCTGAACCTTCTCCGCCTTCATGAGCGCGAGCTGCTTAGGCGGATCCGGTCGGTCTAAGCTAAAAGGAGGCAGTCCAGTTGTGGCATTCGGGCATGCAACGTCCTGGCAGTAGAACCATGTCGACTGCCAGTTCCTAACAGATTCACTCAACTGAAGAGCAGGATAGCTACTTTTGCTCTTCTTTTGGAAGCCTAAGCCTCCGCAGAGCTGGAGGAGGTGAGTTTTATCATCCGACTGGTTAAGTCGTTTGATGGTTTGGGACCTAGCAGAGAAGATGTGTTTGAAAAGCCCCCAATGGGGGGGACAGCCGATGAAACACTCGCACAACACGACGAAGGCAGAGAGATGAGCTATGGCGTTTGGGGGGAAATGGTGGAGCTGCGCCCCGAAGTGGTTCATTATACCTTTGAAGAAGGGATGGGGAGGCAGCGAGAAACCTCGGTGCACGTGGCTGAGCAGCAAGACGCGCTCCCCCTCCCGGGGCACCGGCTCCGTTTCGCCCTCCGTCGGCAACCTCCACGACCTGTGCGCAATCATTCCGTGCTCCACCAACTCCAGCAAGTTCTCCTCCGTCACCGCGGAGGGGAGGAAATCCCCCTGGATCCAACCCGCTGGTAGCGGTCGCTGCCGCCGCTGAGCAGGAGCCGCCGCCTTCCCCTTCTTCTTCCGCGCCTCAAGCTTGCTTGTCTGCCCCTTTCTCATGGTGGAGGTTGCAGACCCGCAAGGGAGAAGGAGAAGGAAAGAGCTTGAGATGCGCAGGAGGTGGCGAGCGAAACGGGGCAAGTGCGAGCTATCAGGCGAGCGTAACGAAAAAACCTCGCCGCAGAAGTTTAAATAGGGTTCCGACTGGGTCACTAGCAAGTGGCCCCGAAATCTTATCCCCCGACCGGTTGCTGCGATATCAATGGAGAAGATGAATGCGCGGGAATCGAGGCATCAAGTACTACTCAATTGCGATGTCGTCATCCCCGCCGAGTGCGCGGCAACCGAAATTTGAGGATCCCGGAAAATCCGCCGCTATCAGTTGATCGGTCACGTCAAAAGATACCGCGGAAGCACTCGGTCCCTGACGGTTCGTTTCACAAATACATCCACTCAGATCATGGGTCAAATAAGATAAAATGGATCGAGGCAAACAACGCCAAAGTCGCATCCGTACCAGTCGGATCCGTACTCCAAGCATCGCTTCGTCGTTCCAACCCCAATCCATTCGGGGACTAATGATGGGGTTATAGTCCTAGGGTAGGGTCATAGGCCTGCCCTATAAGTCCTACCCAAGGACTACCCTTCATAAGGGATAAGGCCCTTAGTCAGTTCCGACTGACTTAAGGACTTCCCTTTATCCAGTCGGTGACGGATCCACCATCATCCAGTCGGAGATGAGCATTCGGAGCGTATAAAACTTACCGACTGGATTCCACTCTGTGCATCGTAACCCCCCTGGAGGGTAACGGTCATACGTTTCCATGTGCCTTTATTAGCATTTAAGACGTACGTTACCTGTAACGTAGGCATTTACTCGCCACTACTCCACCCCTGTGCACCGAACCGTTGTGAAGGGCAGCGCACTCTATATGAGCCACCCTTCCCCACTGGTGCAGGGGTTAGCAATTCACTGTAATCCATATTCCACTCGACAACAAGCTCCCAAGAGCACTAAGACGTAGGGCTATTACCTCCACCGTAGAGGGGCCTGAACTCATACAACCTCGCCGTAGCTAAGGCTCTGCCCATCCTTTCGTACCCTACACATCTACTGTCAGACTTATACCCACGACAATCGCCTTGTCGTCCCGAAAGGTGATCTCAGGAAGGTAATCATGGAGGAAGCTCATAACTCTCTGCTCTCTATTCATCCCGGAATCTCCAAAATGTACCACGACTTGAAACAGACCTTCTGGTGGACTCGTATGAAGCGTGAGATTGCTTAGTTCATAAATGAATGTGATGTATGTCGAAGGGTGAAAGTAGAGCATCAACGTCTAGCAGGTCTTTTGCATCCATTGCCCATTCCCGAGTGGAAGTTCGATCACATTGAGATGGATTTTGTCACTGGGTTTCCAAAGTCTAAGAAGGGTAATGATGCCATCTTCATCGTCATCGACAAGTTGAGTAAAGTGGCTCATCTTCTTCCAGTCAAGGAGTCCGTTTCAGCAGCTCAGCTTGCACAGTTGTACACCTCCAGGATTGTCTCTTTGCACGGCGTGCCTATGATGATCTCTTCGGATCGCGGAAGTATCTTCACTACCAAGTTCTGGGACTCCTTTCAGTATGCTATGGGAACGAAGATCCGCTTTAGCACAACGTTCCATCCTCATACTAATGGTCAAGTGGAGAGAGTGAATCAAGTTCTTGAGGATATGCTGAGAGCCTGTTTTATCTCTTTTGGCATGAAGTAGGAAGATTGTCTGCCTTTTGCAGAGTTCTCGTATAACAACAGTTATCAAGCTAGTTCTGGCAAGGCTCCGTTTGAAATTCTCTATGGCAGGAAGTGTTGTACCCCGCTCAACTGGTCCGAGACCGGCAAGCGTCAGATCCTTGGGAATGATTTGATAGAAGAAGCTGAGGAGATGTGTCGAGTCATTCGCGAGAACCTCAGAGCAGCTCAGTCCCGTCAGAAGAGCTATTATGATAGCAAGCACCGTGACATGTCGTATGAGCTTGATGACTTCGTCTATCTCAAGGTGTCGCCTATGAAGGGTATGCAGCGCTTTGGCATCAAAGGCAAGCTTGCGCCTCGTTTCGTTGGTCCATTCAGAGTGGTTGGCAAGAGAGGCGACCTTGCGTACCAGCTCGAGCTTCCGTCAACCTTTGCAAATGTCCATGATGTGTTCCATGTTTCTCAGCTTCGGAGGTGCTTCAAGACCCCCGAGCGCTCTGTTCATCTTCAAGACATCGACCTTCAGCCTGAGCTTTCTTATCGTGAGCATCCAGTTGTGGTTCTCGAGGCGACTGAGCTCAAGACCCGTAACAAGACCGTCAAATTTCTCAAAGTGCAGTGGTCACACCATTCCGATAAAGAGGCTACATGGGAATGCGAGGATCACCTCCGTTCTGAATTTCCGGAGTTCTTTCAGGCGTAGATCTCGGGGCGAGATCTTTTTTGTAGTGTGGGAGAGTTTGTAATTCCCCAAGTGTAAAACCTTCCCTATTTGGAACCTTTTTGATGTGGGTCCACATTGACATTGATATGAGAGAGTCCTTTTGCATGTATGATTTCATGTGCCCTTTTGTTCTTCCTTGCATGCATGCATACCATATGTTTCATGCCATGTCTTGTCATTGTGTTGCTTGTGTTATCATGTGATGAGTTGTGGTGTTTGTGATCTTGTGGTTATGTACCTTTTGATTTCATGTGATGCCTTGTGATGTGAGGCTTGTGTGGAGTGAAGCATGTGATAGTAAGTGCTTAGGTTTCAAAAACCACCTTCACTCCCTTTCTATCTCTTCTATGCTAAGATCCACTTCTTCCTTTTCTGTTTTAAAAATGCCTATGATTTAGATTGATTTGAGTTGGGTGTGGTGAAGTGAAGTCTCTGTTTTAACTTAGGTTTGACAGGTGCAAAATAATTATAAAACAGCCCACTTATTGCTGTTTTGTAAAATATTCAATTGCCCTAATATTCATTTTTGCATTTTATTCAAATAGGTTAGATTTTTCCAAGCATAGGGGCATTTTTGTTGTATTTTTTCCCCAGTAGATTTCCCTGAGCATTTCTTTCTTCTCTGTTGCTATTCTGTAAATAGAGAGCACCAGGGATTTGTCTTTCCTTATGTGGCGCCCTGGTGGGCTTACTCCCGCACACGGTGGCCCATTCCCTTACCTTCCCGCATGGTGGCCCATCTCCTTGTCCTACCTTCTTCCACCTGACGCCGTGTGCACGCGCCATCTTTCCGTCAGGCGTTGCCGAGAGGGAGCTTCCGCCGTGAGGGAACAACCGTCGAGGTCCCCCCTCCTATAAGTGGATGTCCGTGCCCTCTCCCTCCCTAGGGTTCTCCTCATTCCCCATCCGCCGCCACCACCTCTCTCCATCTCCCTCTCTTCTTCCTTCCCCGCAGGTAAGCTTCTGCAGACTCAGATCAGAGAGAGAAGAGAGCGTCGCCGGCTTCTAACCCCCTGCATCCACGCCGTCCGACGAGGCCGCCATGTCACTACAAGGAATATGCTAATACACGACGCTATTTTTTCGTCGCTACATCGTCACTGTTTTTAATTTACGACGATCTCACGACGGAAAACCAAGCGTCGAAAACGGAGCGTCAGAAATGAACAACAGCGACGTTTTGATCAAAATCGTCGTAACTTTTACGACGATTCCTCTATCATCGTAACCTTTACGATGATCCTAAATCGTAGTTGGCAATCAAACCCAGTCCTACGTGGCAATCCTACGTGGCAAAATTACGACGAAATCAAAACATCATGGTTGAAATCAGCCCAACCCATTTCAATTGATCACATGGGCTGATTTTATTTTTTTGGGTTTTTTCTTATTGGACTTATTTTGGGCCTTAGCCTATTTACAGCCACTGTAGTATGTTGTTTTCGATTTTTTTTATCATTATAATTTGGGCCATGTCCTCTTAGTGCCAAAATACATTTGGTCCAGTTTCAGTTTTGGCCTTTTTCATTTTGGAATTCAGCAACTTTTTGTTCCTGAACTTGGTTTCATTTCTATTTGTTGGGCCTTTGCAACCCAATTATTTGTCCAATATTAAATCCAACACTATTTCATATTCAAATCAAGAATACTCCTACTCAAATTAAAATCATCCATCATATAACATCACATAATACATCTCCCAGGTTTACAAAACACAATAAATCATCTCATAAATACATTTCCTTACATAGGAATATAGCAAGAGCGGACAGAACTGCAAAATAAAACAATGACACATCTGCTAACAATGGAGTTCATTCCACTCTCCTATGAGACATAGGTTCAGAAATTTTTATGTTGTGTTGATTTGAATGTCCCCAGTATGCATCATCGACATCTTCTCATCACTTTCCTAGCAACAGAAAAAGAGACAAAACAAAAAACATTAGACCGGATAGGAGCTTCAGTAGCAGAGCAAACCAAATTGAATCAAACATAGACCGACATTTGCATATGGATATTTTTGTTTGACTCGTTTACTGCTCCTACCAATAATTCTATGAACTAAATTTCTGAATCTACTAGTACTTAACAGAGTTAACGTGAATACATTCAGTTACTTGAGTATACTGACATACATGGTCACTCTAAGATAAGTTGCACACAAAAATAATAATATTTAGGAAAACTTTGAAGGAAAACAAGTATGATGCACCAGTTGACCGTAGAATCCGTCAATGTTCAGCAGACCAACTTGATACACAGTTGCGAGAAAGACATATACCAGGAATAAATACAAGTATTGACAGAAAAACGCAATGCATGAGTCGACATTGTTGATTACTGAATGATCAACTCCCACCCACATAAATAGCATAGCAACATCATGTATAGCGCGATGAATCGTCGAAATTCTAATACAAACTGCCATCTACTTGTATTCGTGTTTGAGAAGAAAAATCTACTTGTATTACTGTGCCAGATAGTAACAATATGTAGTAATATTATTTATAATTAATCGGAGGATAGGCAGTGTCAGGTGTTGTTCCCTTTGTAGATCTATACAGGTACCAATCATGCATATATGGATTTGGGAACATGTTTAGGTGACCACATAATAATAACTATTAATATTATTTGGAACAATGAGTGACCACATTGGGGTTGGTTGTGCTACTAGTTAAAGCTTAAGATGGCGTTGTGTATTTTCCTTTTTCATCAGATTGTCCTTTCTATGGATACGCGAAAATAAATCAAACATAGTCGCTCTTGAGAGTTCACCAGGACAGGAAACTAGAGCTAATTTAACAGTAAACCAGACCTTATAATTTACTTGTTACTAAAACTAGTAATATGGAAAGGAAAGGAAAGGCGCGTAAAATGTGAAGATACCGGTGTTGACAGGGCCGACGGTGGCCTGCTTGTAGAGGCTGTAGAGGCAGAGCTTGCTCTCGTTGGTGGTGGTGTCGGGCAGCGTCTTGGCCTTCTCGGCGTACTCCTCAAATTCTTCCTGAAGAACATTAACAGGGCAAGCACAACAACATAAGTACTAACCGACAGTGACAGCCGCTGCTAACTCGGTTCGTCAGCCAGTTTGCCGGTGGTTCCGAGGCAGAAGACACAGTAAGAAATCCTAAAATAGTGTGAAAACTAAACTGTTTCGCAAAATAATACGTGTGGAGATAATATTTCAGCTGTTAACTGCTGGTGTGTATCTGAGCCCTGAAGTTGAACAGATTCAGACATCAACAAGCCCTGAATTTGCACCTAAACTAAGTATCCTCAACATTAGTCATGGAATTAATCTCCAATTGGTGCGACGACAGAGATAATTACATGAACAAGCACAGCAAGCGAAGCTAGTCAACTACCACCTAAAATGGGGACTGAAGAAACACATGGCGAATGTGCAGCACCACACCGCACAACATCGATACAACAAGCAAAACGAGATGCTGCACATATATTCACGTAAGTTCCGCTTAACGAGAACATGAAAGAATACCGCACAATAAATGCTCTGCTTCGTCGAAAATTGCTCGAGTCTGCTTATGAAAAGGGACTCGAAGTTTGAGTCGATGCTATGCTGTCTCTTGCATTAATATGTCTGTTTGATTCTGTTTCAGTATATCTGTGATCACCAGCAGAATTTTGAGCTATAATTTTATAGAGCAGAGATATCTACAACAAAAAAACATACACAAAAGTTCTATAATCATACATGTATCTTTGTAAGAAGCTAGACGTTCAGACCTGCTACTACTATACTCTCGGTTTGTGGAGTTGTACCACATGCGAAAGCTTTTAAGAAATCGAAAACCTCGTTTATTCTAAAAATCTTAAAGCACCCTGTAACTTTTCAAACTGTCTTGATAGGAAAAACAAGAAACACTATTAATGTTTAACTAAATATTTGCTGTTTTGGCAAACTTTAGAGAACATGGCACTCCCATGATAGTGACTATCCTGTGCAGTATAGACGAAAGGCCTAGATTACGTTTGAACGGACCAAACTTGATAACTGTCCTTAATTTGTACATATGAATCTTTTGACTGGATGGTGTTTATGTGGCAGATTACCTCCTACAAGACACACAAGGCAGCAGGCAACCAGCTCCAGGGTATATGAAGAGAGGATCTGGGCGGAACCTTGGCCCTGGTGCTTCCTGCGTACTCCTGTTCAAAGAGAAGCTTGTCTCTCATGTCCAGCAATAGAGCCTGACAGAAAACCAACAAACAGCATGACGTGTTAAACAGCGAGGTGCTGGCTGCATATGATTCCGAGCAAAACTGCATCCACGGAATTGCTGAATGAAATGAGCAAAAAACATGCCTGCAGGTGGACACCTCCTCCGTGTACCCATCTTCGATCTCTGACTTCCTCAGCTCGATGGACGACTTGAAGATCTTGTCCTTCTCGGCCTTCTCCGTGACGGAGACGCATCTTCTCGTCCTTCTCGGCCTTATCAACCATAATAATAAAGAAACATTCAGTGGATTGCATATAGGCGGGATGAGAACTGGTCCATTGTGTTAGGTTCCAACTGTGAGGCTGTAACCCACAAAATTGAAAATTGTTTATCAAGTTCAGGATAGCTCAAGCAAGACATATGCCACGTGGTCAGAAAACTGAAAATGTGCACATCAGTTTGCGTCAGAGAAGCTTACTACAAGTTCCCGCAGCAGCCTCTGAAGAGCATTCTCCAAGGTCTGGTTCTCCTCTAGAACCAGCACGGTTTGCTTCTGCCAAATCAGATGAGAAACCGGCATAAAACTACATGCATATGCATTTATAATACACCATAGCTCATGGATTACCAAATACATACAGTAAAGCGGAATAGGACTGATATCATCTAACAAAAAATCTAGTTGTGTGGTACATACATACCTGAGGCTTAATCGCCTCCTAAACTGCCTGGAGGGCGAAAGCTTCGGGGGCTTCGTTCCTAGACAATGCAGTCCGGAACACTCCCTGCGACCGAGCAAATGATTCAAGTTTAGGGAAATTCCCGTCCGAATTGGGGACCTATCATCCTCCCGGTCTGGAGCACATCACGCCGAAGTGCCTAGGGTACGAGATGGGGGGAGGGAGGGGGCTCACGATTATGCGGTCACGGTCAGCGTGGCTGGAGACGACCGTGGGCGCGGAGGGAGAGGAAGTGGCCGTGCGGTCCTTGGCGAGGAGGATGCGGAGGCCGGAGTTGGGCGGCGGCGGCGGCGAGGGCTTCGCCATGGCGAGGGAGGCGACTTGCTGGTAGGGTTCAGGGACATGTCGAGATCCCGTCGGTGCGGCGGGGGCCTCATGCGTGCCGCATCCCTCGGCCACCGTCGCCTCGGTCACCGACGCGGCTGCCCCCGCCACCCTCGCGCGCACCGCGTCCCTGCGGCCGGCGGAGGCATTGCCGCCGCGCCATGCCGAGGAGGAGGAGGAAGGGGCACTGCGGCGCACCGAGGAGGTGGAGGGGTACTGGGCGGCGACGGCGAAGGGGTGGAGCAGCGGAGGAAGGGCGCGATGAGCGGAGGTGAAGAGGAGGGTAGGAGGTGGCGGCTGCGATCTGGAAGGGAGGAGCAGGGGTGTTCGATCTGGATGGGCTAGGGTTCGTTGTGCGGGGGAGAGAGAGGAGTTGGGTGGGTGAGAGGGTGAGGGGGTGTGGGCCGTTGGATCTGTACGACTTGGACGGTTCAGATCGTTTTCAATACGGTGATCCGTGGACTCTATTCTGATTGGTGAAGACATGTGTCATTTAAAATAATCTCTAAGGGCATGTACAATGATGTACAGTCAGCTGTCTATAAGGGATGACAGTTAGGATTTTAGATGACATGGAGGAGAGAGAAGGAGGAGGCCGTCGCCAAATCTGTAGACGGGCGATTCGCGTGGAAGTCGCTGGCTATCGACGCCTCTTTCGCCATTGTATGGTTGGGCGTCGGTAAATCTCCAACTGCCTTCTTCCTGAAGCCATGCAGTGCTAGTCTTCTTGTGCACATGAATCTCGGCGACCGGTGGCACCGTATATATCCGTGTCCTCGTGAATCCACCGCGATGTTCTTATGTTCTTCCCATCAATCGTTGCTTCTGTTCTCTTGTTTAGACGATGTTCTCGCTTTGCACTCTACCTATCTAGCGTTTGAAATCAATCACTAAATGTATATCATTGCTTCCATCGATAGTAGCTACATGCACTGATTTCTGAATTTTATAGCCCTGTAGTTTGGTTGATCAATGATGAGATTCCAGGAGAGAAAATAGATAGACTGAAGATTTTTTGTTGTTTTTTGTTGCGTTTTTCTAAGAATTGGCAAAGGAAAATTGAAGAATCAGAAGGTTTAACAACGAAGTATTGAGCTGAAATTTGGTGTATGATGCTAATTTAGGCATATGAAGGCACTGTAAAATTTTTATACCATTTGGAGATGCCAAAGTGACACTTCCTTCACAATGTGTTAATCCAGACAGAAAATGGTAATTGAAACTAGGCTCACATACATGATTGGATTGAGCTTAAATTTGAAGGAGGATGATAACTTGGGCACATTAAGGCAGTTTAATAATTTCATAAATTTTGGATTAAAAAAATTGTACTTCTTTTACAATGCTCTCTAGTGAACAGAGTATTGGGAAAAATATTGACGGAAACTGACCAAATTAAATGAGCTAAAATTTGGTGGAGTTATGTTATATGGTAAATTTTATTCCGTGGTAAATTTTCATCAACTATAAAGCAATATAAAATGTAGTTGATTCAGAAACTGAAAATATTACTAGAAACAAAGATTGGATGCTGAGCTCACATGGATTTGTTACATGTGGCTGAAATTTTGTGGATAGCTATGGTTTTGCCATATAGAAGATGTGGAAAAAATTCAACTCATCTGGATATTCCTAGCTAGTACTTCCTTCACAAAGCTGTCAGCTGAACACAAACTTTGGAAATTTGCTGAGAAATATTTACTAGGCAAATGATTACGAAAGTTTTCATGAGGCAATGATTTGGATAGGAAAGAGTGCCCAACAATTTTGAGGGCGATCAAAAAAATAGAAATAACACTTCCTTCACAAAGTGCTATTCTGAACAGAGTAGGAAAATGAATATTGCTGAATTATTTGTAAACTATGGAAGGAAGGGTTTTAACATATTTGAGGAATATATGATCCAAAGTATTTATGAGAATTTTTCGAGAACTTTTGGAATGCAGAATAGTAGGTTGCTTCACAAACTAGGCGGGTTTGGTGCGTGACATAGAATGGACCCACGAGTGACATGTCAACATAGTTAGAACATGTTCCGACATTTTTATAATCGTCGTAAAAGTTATGACGATCTCATATTATGCAGTTACGACATTTTTGACTCACATCGTCGTAATTTATATGTAGATTTGATCCCCTCAAACGGTTTACGACAATCTCGGATGAATTCGTCATAGATTTATGACGAATTCATCAATGACGTCTTAAAAATGTCATGTATGAGCATATTTCTTGTAGTGTGTCCAGGGGCGAGGGGTTGCTCCCTGCATCCCATTCCAGACCTCGCTGAGGCCGGGAAACACCCTCCTCAACGGCTAGGACCTCTTCATCGCCTCGGACCAGTAGCTCTTCTTCCCCTTCATCGGTTCGGCAGCAACAGATCGACTTCTTCCCTCCAGCGCCTCTTCCTCCGCAGCTCGGCTTCCTCTCTTCCTTCCCTAGGTGAGGATCTCTCCTTCCCCTTCCTCCTTGTTTGGATCGGCTCAGATCCGCCGTAGTGGGTCGTCGTGCTCCTCTGTTCAGGGGAGAGAATGGCAGGTGCGGGTGATGGTTCTGGCGTGTTCTGTGATGGCACGCTCGTGGATAAGTGTGCAGGGCACGGGCTTCCTCCCCCTCGTGTTATCAGCGACGATGCGTAGGGTAGTGGTTCACTTTGGAGCAGCAGCAGCAGATCAGCCCCGACGTTCTTCATGTCGCCGCCGAACCTGCGTGCAAGCAGAGCACCAGGTGATGTTGCTAGTATTCCTAGGATTAGTTCCCTTCTTTGTCAGTAATCGTTTCGTACTGCACTGGTAGAGAGTCATGTTAGTTATCGAGAGGTGCAGGGTTCGAGTCCCCGGTGGTGCACCGCCCCTTTTTGGGTTTTCTTTTCTCTATTCGTTAGTAGTAGCAGCAGCAGGAGGGTTAACCTGCTATGTTCCCCTCTCTCTGTCGAAACGATGACAGTAGCAGAGTGGTAGTCTATTCTGTGGTATACCAGGGGCTCTGGGGTTCGATTCCCCACCAACACCTTTTTTTGCAACCTTTCTGTTTTTGCTTTGTAAACTTGCAGAGATGGAAGTGGGGGGTTAGATCTATCTTATGGGTATTTTTTTCCTTGCTGCCTCCAACAACATGTGTTTCTAGTATTGCTAGCTAGGTATTTTTGCTAGCATGTGTATATGTGAGTGTGTAGATATTTGCAAGGTAGTGTAGTGCATGTGTGGATCTTCTACCATATTTGATGTTTGTGAGGTGCTTAACTTGTGGGTGTTTTACTAAGCTTAGTATACTGCATGTGTGTGAGCAGCTCTCCCTCATGGTGATGATGATGCACTAGTGCATGCTAGTGTGGTGTGTTGTGTGTGTGGTTTCCCCCACATACCTTGTGGATCTCTTGTGTGGTATATCTTGTGCATGTATATGTGAGTGGTGGTAAAGCTAGCATAAGTGAGGTGTAGGTGCACTAGTGTCATGCTTAAGTGGTGTAGTGTGGTAGGTTTTGAGTGCTTGTTAATCTTGTGGTGTGTGTGGTGTGAATAACACCCCCACATGAACATAGTTCATGTACACCATAGTTGTGAGCATGTGGTTGTGGTGAATGAGCTCCCTACTTGAGTGGTCTAAATAGATGCTATATATATTGTTGTCCAAGAACATGTTTTGATGTGTGTAGTGGAGTGGATGTGTGTTTGTGGTACACCCCGCCTTTGCATACAAACTATGCACCTTCACGTGACCATATGTGAGAGGGCATGGTGTTTTGTGTGTGTGGATAGCTTGGTAGAGGTGATTGTCATGTTGATGTGTTAAGGCACACATACATGGCGTCAAAACTCTTATGTAACCATTGGTGTTGTGCAGATGAACAAGCATCCATGTAGGAATTGATCTAGTGAATACACATGAGATGTTGCACTATTCACTATGTATGATTCTTGTAGTTTATGCCTCCCTAGTTTGTGGTCACTTGCTCCAAGCAAGTGCATAGGTATTTTATATGATTTTGGGGTAGAATCATCCCAGGAATCCATTGGCGAGATTAGTTTTGCCATTGGAACATTTTCTGGGGATGACATATTTTCATTTTCTTCTATGTTTGGAGCTTGGTTCCATGAGTTGTGGTGAGCCTTTGTGAGTGTTTTTTGGTTGTGGTAGTAGAGGGTGACCCCCTCTACCACATGTTGGTTTCAATTCATGTTTTGGAATACATGTGTGCAAGTTATTCCCACTCAAAGTAGGCATGTGGCTGAAATTCCAGATTAGTGAGGTTGTGCAGGTCAATGTGTTGTGATCTAGCCTTAGCTTTCAAAAGGAAAGTTGGACCTGATATGTTTGTCTAGATCACTGTAAAATTTCATGTCATTTTGAGTCTTGTAGATATTGTTTTGGCTGCTGTCAAAATGCTTCAGAGCATAGACAGAAAGTGAGAATCTGGAATTTTCACTAAGTCCGTGAAAACTGATATTTTTGGGCAAGTTTGTAGCCTTGTAACTTTCTGTGTTTAATTTCTTTTTTTGTGATTCTTGCTTTTGCTTGTAGTATTCTTGGATAGATACAGTCACATATATTATTTTTCATATTTGGGTGGCTGTAGGTGCTTTGCATGTAGCTCACAAAGTGCTATGATGCAGTTTATGGCAGATTGTGTAGTTTTGTCATTTTGATGTTTGTGAGTGCTTAGTTGATGATGTGGTGTTATTCCTTGCTCCACCCCATCCATGATGGTTTGTTTTATGTCTTGGCAACCTGGAAATACCAGAGTTGTGCCATTTGAGTGTGTGGTGATGATTTTGACATGTAGGGCTTCATATCTTGTTTCGTTGATTCCCGTTGATCCGTAGCTCCGATTGTAATGTTCTTTATATGCTTTTGCATCATTTTCACGAGACGCATCTGATCATGTCATTCTCATGCATGTAAAAATAGCTTAGGATGCAGCTCTGTCCAGGAACATGTATTTACTCCTTATGCTTGTGCTAGTGATAGAAATAGTGATGCATGCTCATATTCATCTCATGCATCATGTGATTGTTGCATCTTGAGGTGATGTTTTTCATTGGATGTTATTCTTATGTTGGGTAGCACCGGGATCGGAGAACGAATATGTGGATTCAGGAGAGTACGTGCAGGACGATCAAGGACCATTCCGAGCTGAGGATATCACAGGCAAGATGATATGACCTTGATTCCATCTCTAGACTTGTTATGCTAGTTTACGTTTCTTCCATCATATGCTTGCTGCATACCACTGAAATAATTGCCTCCTGAATTACCATGAAACTAAACACTGATTCCTTCCTAGCAAACTTGAATGGCTAAGTAGGCTTTGCTCAGCTACTAATGTTAGCATTGCTAGGTGTAGGTGCTTTGCCTCATGTGATAACATGAGATTGATACCATTATCTTAAATTCTGTTATTTAATTAATGCACCTATATACTTGGTAAATAACGGAAGGCCTAGCCTTTTGCCGGGTTCTTTGTTCCATTATTGCCGCCATAGTTACCGGCTACCAGTGTTTGATTCCATATTGATCGCTCCTAACACGTTCGGGGTTGTTATGGGAACCCCCTCGATAAATCGCGTAGTGCTAAGGCTTGTCCGGGAGGACCCAACATTGGTTTTAAAATGCTAATAACTTAATAATAATCTGCATAGGGAATGGCCTACCCAAGGATAAAGAATGAATTTTTGATGCTTTCATGCTACCTATCATAGATGTCCTTTGTAACTCCTCTTATGTGACGTGAATGTTCAGATCCATTAGATTCAAAACAATAGTTTCCTATTGACGTGGAAACAATAATAATTCAAGGTAATCATGAACTTTCAAAATAACAAGGCCAAAAGAAAGTTATCCCTACAAAAGCATATAGTCTGGCTATGCTCTATCATCATTGCACAACAAATTTAAATCATGCACAACCCCGGTATTGGCCAAGTAATTGTTTCACACCTTTACTTTCTCAAACCTTTTCAACTCTCACGCAATACATGAGCATGAGCCATGGTTTTAGCACTATAAGTGGTGTGGAGTGTGGTGGAGGTTGCAAGAAAAACAGGGAGAAGATGGTCACATTAACTAGGCATATCAATGAGCTGTGGAGATGCTCATCAATAGATATCAATGGGAATGAGTAGGGATTTCCATACAAATGATGCACTAGAGCTAAGAGTATGTGAAAGCTCTTAAAGAAAACTAGTGGGTGTGCATCCAACTTGCTTGCTCACGATGACCTAAGGCAATTTTGAGGAAGCCTATCATTGGAATATACAACCCAAGTTATATAATGAAAATTTCCCACTAGCTATATGGTGGTGACAAAACGAGAGACTTTCAATCATGAAGATCATGGTGCTTAATATGCACAAGTGTGGAAAAGTGGTAGCATTGTCCCTTCTCTCTTTTTCTCTCATATATTTTTTGGTGGGCTCTTTGGCCTCTTTTTTTTTATTTTTTATTTATTTTGGTGGGCATCTTTGGCCTCTTTTATTTCCTCACATGGGACAATGCTCCATCAATAATGATCATCACACTTTCAACTCAAAACTTAGAGCAACGATGACTCTATATGGAATGCCTTCGGTAGTGTACCGTGGCAATGATCTAGCATGGCATAGACATTAATGGAAACATCATGCTAGCAATCTTATGATCATGCAATGACAATGTAGACGTGGTGGCACATGTCATGGTGGTAGTTGCATGGCTATATATCTCGGAATGACTTTGAAAAAGCCATAGTAGGTACGTACGGTGGCTATTTTGAGGGAGGCTAATGGTGGGTTTTGTGCATCGGCGAAAGTTGCACGACACTAAGAAGGTAGTCATGGTGGAAGGTGAAAGTGCATCTAAACCATGGACTCAACATTGTCATGAAGAACTCATATACTTGTTGCAAAAGTTTTATTAGTAATCGAAACAAAGCATTCAACGCATACTCCTAGGGGAAGGGTTGGTAGGTATAAACCATCGCGCGATCCCGACCGCCACGCAATGGATGACAATCAATAGACTAATCATGCTCATATTTCATCACATAGCGGTTCACCATACGTGCATGCTATGGGAATCACTAACTTTAACACAAGTATTTCTAGATCCACAACACCTTACTAATATAACTTCAATATTACCATAACCACAACTCAAAACTAATTGAGATGAATCAAACTTCTCTAACTATTCAATGCACATGAAGGTGGAAGTTTTTGTATCCCTTTGGATAACTACCCCTTTGAGACTACTTTCAAAGCATAGATCAACTACCAAGACACGCACCGCTGCGCTCTAAAAGATATAAGTGAAGCACATAGAGCAAAATTATCTAGCTCAAAAGATATAACTGAAGCACATGTGAGCTGAATTGTCTACCAAAGGATATAAGTGAAGCTCGACAAAATCACGGTGAGTGCATGTATCTCTCTCTAAGTGTGCAGCAAGGATGATTGTGACACAACAAAAATAAAAGACTCCTATGATACAAGACGCTCCAAGCAAAAACGCATAACATGTGGTGAATAAAAATATAGCCCCAAGTAACGTTACCGATGGATTGAAGACGAGAGAGGGGATGCCTTCCCGGGGCATCCCCAAGCTTAGTCTTTTATGGCATCCTTGAATATCTTGGGGTGCCTTGGGCATCCCCAAGCTTGAGCTCTTGCCACTCTTTATCTCTTTGTCAATAAGAACTTCACCCAAAACTTGAAAACTTCACAACACGAAACTTAAACAGAAACTCGTGATAACATTAGTATGAGAAAGCAAACCACCCCTTCCTTAGGTACTGTAGCAACTTAAATTCTACTTATGCTGATGTTGGGTTACTGTATTTTCAATCTTCCATGTCTAATACCCCCCGATACTATCCATAGTTTCATCAAAATAAGCAACCAACACAACAAAAACAGAATCTGTGAACAGCAGACCAGTCTGTAGCAATTTGTATATTTCGTATACTTATGGTACTTCAAAAATTCTGAAACATTACGAAAGTCTGAAGGATTTGCGTAGCAATCAGAATCAAGAAGAATCAACTCAAAAGCTCTTACAGAAAAAAAATGAAAATTCTTTTCGTGAGCAGAAAGTTTCTGTCTTTTCCAGCATGACCAAACGATCATCCCTAAGACTAATCATAACAGTTCTGCTTGGCACAAACGCAAAAAGAAACACAAAAAACACAATCATAACAGAATTATGAAAGTGTGGAAAACACAAAACAGAAAGAAAAAGGATAGATTCGTTGGGTTGCCTCCCAACAAGCGCTATCGTTTAACGCCCTTAGCTAGGCATTCAATGATGCTCTCACAAAAGACAAGAATTGAAGCACAACGAGAGCATCCTAAAGCATGTGAAAATCACATCTAAGTCTAACATACTTCCTATGCATATGCATTTTATAGGAAAACTTTTGGTCAAGACAACCAATAGCTGCCATATGCAAGGAAGAAGAAAGAGACAAGAGCAATCTCAACATCACGAGAGGTGATTTGGTAACATGAAAGTTGCTACTGAAATATTTTCCTCTCTCATAGCAATTACATGTGGGATCATATTCAAATTCAACAATATAGCTATCCCATAGGATATTCTTTTCATGATCCACATGCATGCAAAGTTGACGCTCTTCAAAAATAGTGAGATTATCATCAAATAAAGTCACGACTTCTCCAATCCCACTTTCAGTATTGTTGCAAATATCATATTCATCATGAGGTTTGAACAAATTTTCAAGATCATAAGAAAGATCATCACCCCAATCATGATTATTGCAACAAGTAGTGGTCAAAGCAAAACTAGCATCCCCAAACTAAGGGTTTTGCATAATTTTAGCATGATTATCACTAACAGAATTTATAGTGAAACCATTGCAATCATGCTTTTCATCCAAGGAGACCTCGTGAATCACTTCATAAATTTCTTCCTCACAATTTTGAGATTCACGCATCTCAAGCAAAACTCCATAAAGATAGTCAAGTGCCCTCAACTTATTAGCAATTGGATCAACATAATTGGATCTCTTAAAGAGATTAACAAGTGGATGAGGATCCATATCACTAGATTTTCAGCAAGCGAAGATGCAAGCATATTGAAGGCACATGGCACACAAGCGAACAGAAAGCAAGTGAGGAAAAAGGGCGAACAAAAAGGCGAACGAAAAAGGCAAGCGAAAAAGGCAAATGTGAAGTTGGGGAGAGGAAAACGAGAGGCAACTAGCAAAAAAGTAAATGCGGGAGATGAGTTTGTGAGAGCTACTTGGATAGATCTCTCCTTCCCCGGCAACGGTGCCAGAAATACTTCTGCTGCTGCAACAAAAGACCTTCCAACGATGCCGGAAATAGGTGTGTTGACGACACCAGGAATCCTTCTGCTATGGCTACGCCTTAAGGGACTTCCTAGGCAAATATGCAAAGGATTTCCCTCGTGGCCTTGGAGCCTTGCGTTGGTGTTCCCTCGAAGCAGAAAGGGTGATGTAGCGCAGAGGTGGTATCGATCCAGTGAAGGAGTATCACAAGTGCCTGCACAAACACAAAATCTTGCTCCCAATGCTATGAAGGGGTTGTCAATCCATTATAGATTGTTCGCCAAGTGAGAACTGAAAGCAACAAAGTAACAAAGCAAAGTAAAAGCAAAAGTGGAAACGATAGGTGTGAATAGACCCGGGGGCCGTAGTGTTTACTAGTGGCTTCTCTCATGAAAGCATGTAGACGGTGGGTGAACAAATTACTGTCGAGCAATTGATAGAACCGCGCAAAGTCGTGACGTCATCTATGTCAATGTTTATATCTATAGGCATCACGTCCAAAACAAGTAGACCGATACTTTCTGCATCTACTACTATTACTCCACATGTCGACCGCTATCCAGCATGCATCTAGTCTATTAAGTCCAAAAGAACAGAGTAACGCCTTAAGCAAGATGACATGATGTAGATGGACAATCTCATATCAACGACAGAGGCCACCTTGTTACCCTTGATGGCAACTACACGATGTGTGCCTTATTGCCCCTACTGTCACTGGGAAAGGTCACCACACGGTAAGAACCCAAAACCAAGGACTTCTCCCATTGCAAGAATCATAGATCTAGTTGGCGAAACAAAACCCAAGACTCGGAGAGACTTACAAGGATATCAAATCATGCATATAAGAAATCAGCAAAGACTCAAATATATATCATAGATAATCTGGTCACAAATCCACAATTCATCAGATCTCGACAAACACACCACCAAAGAGGATTACATCGGATAGATCTCCAAGAAGATCATGGAGAACTTTGTATTGAAGATCCAAGAGAGAGAGGAAGCCATCTAACTACTAAATACGGACCCGTAGGTCTGAAGTGAACTACTCACGAGTCATTGGAGGGGCGATGATGTTGATGTAGAAGCCCTCCAACTCCAAATTCCCCTCCAGCAAGGCACCGGGAAGGGTCTCCAGATGAGATCTCGCGGAAAAGGAAGCTTGCGGTGGCGGAAAAGTATTTTCGTGGATCCCTTGATTTTTTTTCTGTATTTTAGGGAATATATAGGCGAAGGATCTAGGTCAGGGGGGCGCCAGGGAGGCCACAAGCCTGCTGGCCGCCCCCCTGGTGGTGGATGGGGGGCTTGTGGGCTCCCCGTAGCCCTCCTGGCTTGGCCCACAAGCCCCCTGATCTTCTTTCGTTCGGGAAAAAATCATTTCAGGGATTTTATTCCGTTTGGACTCCGTTCCAAAATCAGATCTGAAAAGAGCCAAAAACACAGAAAAAACAAGAACTGGCACATGGCACTGAATTAATAAGTTAGTCCCAAAAAAGATATAGAAGGTACATAAAACATCCAAAGATGACAAGATAACAACATGAAACCATCAAAAATTATAGATACGTATGAGACATATCAGACGTCTCCCGCACCTTGATCCAGCAAGGAGGAGGGAGAGGTTGGGGAAGATCTCCGGCATCACGACGGCGTGGTGTCGATGGAGAGTCGAGGTCTCCCGGCAGGGCTTCGCCAAGCACCGTGGGAGGAGGAGGAAGGAGGGGAGCAGGGCTGCGCCGAGGGGAGAAGAAACGGTGGGCAAAACAGCCCCAAACCCCTCCCTATATATAGGAGGAGGGGAGGGGGTGCCACCCCTAGGGTTTACCCCTAGGTGGTGCGGCAGCCCCCCCAAATGGGAGGTGCGACGGCTAGGGCAGGGGGAGGGGTTGGCGCACCCCTAGGTGGGCCATAGGCCCACCAGCGCCTAGGGTTCCCCCCTCTCTCCCTATGAATATGTGCAACATCACGATCGATATTCATCAAGAATAAACCGTTCACCAGCGGAGCATGACCATAAAACATATCACTCATATAAATAGAACAACCATTATTCTCTGACTTAAATGAGTAGCCGTCTCGCATTAAGCAAGACCCTGATACAATATTCATGCTCAAAATTGGTACTAAATAACAATTATTAAGGTTTAAAACTAATCCCGACGGTAGATGTAGAGGCAGCATGCTGACGGTGATCACATCGACCTTGGAGCCATTCCCGACGCGCATCGTCACCTCGTCCTTGGCCAGTATGAGCTTATTCCGCAGTTCCTGCTTTGAGTTGCAAATGTGATCAACAACACCGGTATGAAATACCCAGGAGCTACTACGAGCGCTGGTAAGGTACACATCAATAACATGTATATCACATATACCTTTAACGTTGCCGGCCTTCTTGTCCGCTAAGTACTTGGGGCAGTTCCGCTTCCAGTGACCTTTTCCCTTGCAATAGAAGCACTCAGTCTCAGGCTTGGGTCCATTCTTTTTCTTCTTCCCGGTATCTGGCTTACCGTGCGCGGCAACGGCTTTGCCGTCTTTCTTGAAGTTTTCTTACCCTTGCCCTTCTTGAAAGTGGTCTTGTTGACCATCAACACTTGATGCTCTTTCTTGGTTTCTACTTCTGCAGACTTGAGCATCGATTACAACTCGGGAATGGTCTTATCCATCCCTTGCATGTTGTAGTTCAGCACAAAACCTTTGTAGCTTTGTGGGAGAGACAGGAGGAATCTGTCAATTATAGCATCGTCCGGAAGTTCGACTCCAAGTGAAGTCAGACGACCGTGTAACCCAGACATTTTTAGTATGTGCTCATTGACAAAACTGTTCTCCTCCATCTTATAGCTAAAGAACTTGTTGGAGACTTCATATCTCTCGACACGGGCTTGAGCTTGAAAAACTAGTTTCAGCTCTTGGAACATCTCATATGCACCATGTTTCTCAAAGCGCCTTTGGAGCCCCGTTTCCAAACTGTATAACATGCCACACCTAACTAGAGGGTAGTCATCACTCCGCGTTTGCCAGACGTTCAGAATGTCCTGGGCTGCTGCGGGAGCAGGAGGGTCACCTAGCGGCGCATCAAGGACATAGGCCTTTTTAGCTGCTTCAAGGATGAGCTTCAAGTTGCAAACCCAGTCCGCATAGTTGCTACCATCATATTTCGGCTTGTTTTTCTCTAGGAATGCATTGAAATTGAGGTTGACGTTGGCCATCTACAATATTTATAAAGACAACTTTTAGACTAAGTTCATGACAATTAAGTTCATTTAATCAAATTAAGTATGAACTCCCACTTAAATCGGCATCCCTCTAGTCATCTAAGTGACTAACCCGTGTCCGATCATCACGTGAGGTGGACTAGTTATCATGGTGAGCAACTTCATGCTGATCGTATTCAACCATACGACTCATGTTCGACCTTTCAGTCTCTCGTATTCGAGGTCATGTATGTACATGCTAAGCTCATCGAGTCAACCTAGGTGTTTCGCGTGTGTAAATATGGCTTACACCCATTGTATGCGAACGTTAGAATCTATCACACCCGATCATCACGTGGTGCTTCGAGACAACGATCCTTCATAACGGTGCACACTTAGGGGCATACATTCTCGAAATTTTTAAGAGGGATCATCTTATTATGCTATTGTCGTTCTAAGCAATAAGATGAAAAATATGATAAACATCACAATGCAATCATATAGTGACATGATATGGCCATTATCATCTTTGCTCTTTCGATCTCCATCTTCAGGCATCGCATGATCATCATTGTCACCGGTGTGACACCATGATCTCCATCATCATGATCTCCATGATCGTGTCTCCATGAAGTCTTCACGCCAACTACTACTGCTACTACTATAGCTAACCGTTAGCAATGAAGTAAAAGTAGTAAGCACATGGCGTTGCATCTCATACAATAAATTAAGACAACTCATATGGCTCATGCCGGTTGTCATACTCATCGACATGCAAGTCGTGAAACCTATTACAATAACATGATCATCTCATACATCATACATACAACATCACAACTTTGGCCATATCACATCACATGTCAAACCCTGCAAAAACAAGTTAGACGTCCTCTAATTGTTGTTGCAAGTTTTACGTGGCTGATTTGGGTTTGTAGCAAGAACGCTTTCTTACCTACATGACAGCCACAACGATGATATGCCAAAGCTATTTACCCTTCATAAGGACCCTTTTCATCAAATCCAATTCGACTAGAGTAGGAGAGACAGACACCCGCTAGCCACCTTTATGCACGGTGTGCATGTCTGCCGGTGGAACCAGTCTCACGTAAGCGTACGTGTAAGGTCGGTCCGGGCCGCTTCATCCCACAATACCGCTGGAAAAGAACAAGACTAATAGCGACAAGCAATTGAAAAATTATCGCCCACAACCTTTTGTGTTCTACTCGTGCATAGAATCTACGCATAGAAAACCTGGCTCGGATGCCACTGTTAGGTAACGTAGCATAAATTCAAAAAATTCCTACGCATATTCAGATCTTCCTATGGAGAGACCAACAACGAGAGAGGGGTGAGTGCACCTTCATACATTTGAAGATCGGTAAGCGGAAGTGTTACTAGAACGCGGTTGATGGAGTCGTACTCTCGACGATTCAGACCACGACACCTCCGCGTTCAACACACGTGCAGCCCGGTGACATCTCCCGCACCTTGATCCAGCAAGGAGGAGGGAGAGGTTAGGGAATACCTCTGGCAGCACGATGGCGTGGTGTCGATGGAGACACGAGGTCTCCCGGCAGGGCTTCGCCAAGCACCGTGGGAGGAGGAGGAAGGAGGGGAGGAGGGATGCGCCGAGGGGAGAAGAAACGGTGGGCAAAACAACCCCAAACCCCTCCCTATATATAGGAGGAGGGGAGGGGGTGACACCCCTAGGGTTTCCCCCCTAGGTGGTGCGGAAGCCCCCCCAGATGGGAGGTGTGGCGGCTAGGGCAGGGGGAGGGAGTGGCGCACCCCTAGGTGGGCCTTAGGCCCACCAGCGACTAGGGTTCCCCCATCTCTCCCTCCTGCGCCTTGGGCCTCTTGTGGGAGGCGCACCAGCCCACTTTGGGCTGGTTGCCCTCCCCCTTTTGGCCCATGCTACCTCTTGGGCCTGGTGGCCCCTCCCGGTGGACCCACGGGACCATTTCCGGTGGTCCCGGTATGCTACCGGTGACGCCCGAAACATTTCCGGTGTCCGAAACCATCCATCCTATATATCAATCTTTACCTCCGGACCATTCCGGAGCTCCTCGTGACGTCCGGGATCTCATCCAGGACTCCGAACAACTTTAGGTAACCTCGTATAACATTTCCCTATAACCCTAGCGTCATCGAACCTTAAGTGTGTAGACCCTACGGGTTCGGGAAGCATGCAGACATGACCGAGACGCTCTCCGGCCAATAACAATTAGTGTGATCTAGATACCCATGGTGGCTCCCACATGTTCCACGATGATCTCATCGGATGAACCACGATGTCAAGGATTCAATCAATCCCGTATATGATTCCCTTTGTCTGTCGGTATAGAACTTGCCTGAGATTCGATCGTCGGTATACCTATACCTTGTTCAATCTCGTTACCGGTAAGTCTCTTTACTCGTTCTGTAGCATGTCGTCCTGTGACTAACTCCTTAATCATATTGAGCTCAAGATGATGTTCTACCGAGTGGGCCCAGAGATACCTCTCCGCCACACAGAGTGACAAATCCCGATCTTGATTCGTGCCAACCCAACAGACACTTTCTGAGGTACCCGTAGTGCACCTTTATAGTCACCCAGTTACGTTGTGACGTTTGATACACCCAAAGCACTCCTACGGTATCCGGGAGTTGCGCAATCTCACGGTTGAAGGAAAAGACACTTGACATTAGAAAAGCTTTAGCATACGAACAATACGATCTAGTGCTATGCTTAGGATTGGGTCTTGTCCATCACATCATTCTCCCAATGATGTGATCCCGTTATCAATGACATCCAATGTCCATGATCAGGACACCATGATCATCTATTGATCAACGAGCTAGGCAACTAGAGGCTTGCTAGGGACACTGTGATCTATTTATTCACACATGTATTACTGTTTCCTGTTAATACAATTATAGCATGAACAATAGACGATTATCATGAACAAGGAAATATGATAATAACCATTTTATTATGGCCTCTAGGGCATATTTCCAAAAGTCTCCCACTTGCACTAGAGTCAATAATCTAGTTACATTGTGATGTATCGTACACCCATAGCACTATGGTGTTGATCATGTTTTGCTCGAGGACGAGGTTTAGTCAACGGGTCTGCAATACTCAGATCCGTGTGTACTTTACAAATATCTATTAATCCACTCTGGACATGGTCCTCGATGGAGTTGTAGCGGCGTTTGATGTGCTTGGTCTTCCGGTGAAACCTGGGCTCCTTGGCTATGGCAATGGATTCAGTGTTATCACAGAAGAGTGTCATTGGACCTGACGCGCTTGGAACCACTCCAAGGTCGATGATGAGCTCCTTCATCCAAATTCCTTCATGAGCCGCTTCTGAAGCAGCTATGTACTCCGCTTCACATGTAGATGTCGCCATGACTTCTTGCTTGCTGCTGCACCAGCTCACTACCCCACCATTCAAAACATACACGTATCCGGTCTATGACTTAGCGTCATCCGGATCTGTGTCGAAGCTAGCATCGACGTAACCCTTTACGACAAGCTCTTCGTCACCTCCATAAACAAGAAACATCTCCTTAGTCCTCGTCAGGTACTTAAGCATATTCATGACCACTGCCTAGTGTTCCATACCGGGATCACTTTGGTACCTCCCTACCAAACTTATGGCGAGATTTATATCAGGTCTGGTACACAGCATGGCAAACATTAGAGAGCCTACGGCTGAAGCGTAGGGGACAGTACTCATCTTCTCTCTATCTGCTGCCGTGGTCGGTGACTGAGTCTTACTCAATCTCATACCTTGCAAAACTGGCAAGAACCCTTTCTTTGAGTTTTCCATATTTAACTTCTTCAATATCTTGTCAAGGTATGTACTTTGCGAAAGACCTATGAGGCGTCTTGATCTATCTCTATAGATCTTGATGCCTAATATGTATGCAGCTTCTCCAAGGTCCTTCATTGAAAAACTCTTGTTCAAATACGCCTTTATGCTCTCCAACATGTCTATATTATTCCCCATCAATAATATGTCATCCACATACAGTATGAGGAAAGCTACAGAGCTCCCACTCACTTTCTTGTACAGACAGCCTTCTCCGTAAACCTGTATGAACCCAAACGCTTTAATCACCTCATTGAAGCGAATGTTCCAACTCCGAGATGCTTGCACCAGCCCATAGATGGAGCGCTGGAGCTTGCACACTTTGTTAGCATCCTTAGGGTCGACAAAACCTTCTGGTTGCATCATATACAACTCTTCCTTAAGATTCCCATTAAGGAATGTTGTTTTGACGTCCATTTGCCAAATTTCATAATCATAAAAGGCGACAATTGCTAACATGATTCGGACTGATTTCAGCTTTGCTACGGGAGAGAAAGTCTCTTTGTATTCAACTCCTTAAATTTGTCGCAAACCCTTTGCGACAAGTCGAGCTTTATAAACGGTCACATTACCGTTTGCATCAGTCTTCTTCTTGAAGATCCGTTTATTTTCTATGGCTCGCCGGTCATTGAGCAAGTCCAACAAAGTCCATACTTTGTTCTCATACACGGATCCTATCTCGGATTTCATAGCCTCAAGCCATTTGTTGTAATCCGGGCCCGCCATTGCTTCTTCATAGTTCGAAGGTTCACCGTTGTCTAACAACATGATTTCCATCACAGGGTTGCCGTATCACTCTGGTGTGGAGCGTGCCCTTGTGGACCTTCGCGGTTCAGTAGTAACTTGATCCAAAGCTTCATGATCATTATCATTAACTTCCTCTTCAGTTGGTGTAGGCGCCAAAGGAAACATTTCCGTGTTGCGCTACTTTTCGGTTCGAGAGAGGGTGTAATTACCTCATCAAGTTCTACTTTCCTCCCACTTACTTCTTTCGAGAGAAACTCTTTCTCTAGAAAGGATCCGTTCTTGGCAACAAGCGTTTTACCTTCGGATCTAAGATAGAAGGTATACCCAATAGTTTCCTTAGGGTATCCTATGAATACGCATTTCTCCACTTTGGGTTCGAGCTTCTCTGGTTGAAGTTTCTTCACATAAGCATCACAGCCCCAAACTTTAAGAAACTACAACTTAGGTTTCTTGCCAAACCATAGTTCATACGGTGTCGTCTCAACGGATTTAGATGGTGCCCTATTTAAAGTGAATGCTGCAGTTTCTAATGCGTATACCCAAAATGATAGCGGTAAGTCGGTAAGAGACATCATAGATCGTACCATATCTAATAAAGTGCGATTACGACATTCAGACACTCCGCTGCATTGCGGTGTGCTAGGTGGCGTCAGGTGTGAAACGATTCCACACTTCCTTAGGTGTGTGCCAAACTCGTGACTCAAATATTCTCCACCACGATCAGATCGTAGACACTTAATTTTTCTGTCATGTTGATTCTCAACCTCACTTTGAAATTCCTTGAACTTTTCAAACGTCTTAGATTTGTGCTTCATCAAGTAGATATACTCATACCTACTAAAATCATCGGTGAGAGTGAGAACATAACGGTAGCCACCACGAGCTTCAACGTTCATTGGACCACACACATCAGTATGTATTATTTCCAATAAGTCGGTCGCTCTCTCCATTATTCCTGAGAATGGAGTCTTAGTCATCTTGCCCATGAGGCATGGTTCGCATGTGTCAAATGATTCAAAGTCAAGAGACTCTAATAGTCCATCAGTATGGAGCTTCTTCATGCGTTTAACACCGATATGACCAAGGCGGCAGTGCCACAAGTATGTGGGACTATCATTATCAACTTTACATCTTTTGGTACTCACACTATGAATATGTGTAACATCACGATCGAGATTCATCAAGAATAAACCATTCACCAGCGGAGCATGACCATAAAACATATCACTCATATAAATAGAACAACCATTATTCTCTGACTTAAATGAGTAGCCATCTCGCATTAAGAAAGACCCTGATACAATATTCATGCTTAAAGCTGGTACTAAATAACAATTATTAAGGTTTAAAACTAATCCCGATGCAAGATGTAGAGGTAGCGTGCCGACGGCAATCACATCGACCTTGGAGCCCTTCCCGATGCACATCGTCACCTCGTCCTTGGCCAGTCTCCGCTTATTCCGCAGTTCCTGCTTTGAGTTGCAAATGTGAGCAACAACACTAGTATCAAATACCCAGGAGCTACTATGAGCGCTGGTAAGGTACACATCAATAACATGTATATCACATATACCTTTAATGTTGCCGGCCTTCTTGTCTGCTAAGTACTTGGGGCAGTTCCGCTTCCAGTGACCTTTTCCCTTGCAATAGAAGCACTCAGTCTCACGCTTGGGTCCATTCTTTTTCTTCTTCCTGGTATCTAGCTTACCGGGCGCGGCAATGCCTTTGCCGTCTTTCTTGAAGTTCTTCTTACCCTTGCCCTTCTTGAAACTAGTGGTCTTGTTGACCATCAACACTTGATGCTCTTTCTTGATTTCTACTTCTGCAGACTTGAGCATCGAGTACAACTCGGGAATGGTCTTCTCCATCCCTTGCATGTTGTAGTTCAGCACAAAACCTTTGTAGCTTGGCGGGAGAGACTAGAGGATTCTGTCAATTATAGCATCATCCGGAAGTTCGACTCCAAGTGAAGTCAGACGACCGTGTAACCCAGACATTTTGAGTATCTGCTCACTGATAGAACTGTTCTCCTCCATCTTATAGCTAAGGACTTGTTGGAGACTTCATATCTCTTGACACGGGCATGAGCTTGAAAAACTAGTTTCAGCTCTTGGAACATCTCATATGCACCGTGTTGCTCAAAACGCCTTTGGAGCCCCGTTTCCAAACTGTATAACATGCCACACCTAACTAGAGAGTAGTCATCACTCCGCGTTTGCCAGACGTTCAGAATGTCCTGGGCTGCTGCGGTAGCGGGAGGGTCACCTAGCGGCACATCAAGGACATAAGCCTTTTTAGCTGCTTCAAGGATGAGCTTCAAGTTGCGAACCCAGTCTGCATAGTTGCTACCATCATCTTTCAGCTTGTTTTTCTCTAGGAATGCGTTGAAATTGAGGTTGACGTTCGCCATCTACAATTTTTATAAAGACAACTTTTAGACTAAGTTCATGACAATTAAGTTCATTTAATCAAATTAAGTATGAACTCCCACTTAAATCGACATCCCTCTAGTCATCTAAGTGATACATGATCCATGTTGTCTAACCCGTGTCCGATCATCACGTGAGACGAACTAGTTATCATGGTGAGCAACTTCATGCTGATCGTATTCAACCATACGACTCATGTTCGACCTTTCGGTCTCTTGTATTCGAGGTCATGTCTGTACATGCTAAGCTCGTCGAGTCAACCTAGGTGTTTCGCGTGTGTAAATCTGGCTTACACCCGTTGTATGCGAACGTTAGAATCTATCACACCCGATCATCACGTGGTGCTTCGAGACTACGATCCTTCGCAACGGTAAACACTTAGGGGAATACGTTCTCAAATTTTTTAAGAGGGATCATCTTATTATGCTACCGTCATTCTAAGCAATAAGATGAAAAACATGATAAACATCACAATGAAATCATATAGTGACATGATACGGCCATTATCATCTTTGCTCTTTCGATCTCCATCTTCAGGCATCGCATGATCATCATTGTCACCGGCGTGACACCATGATTTCCATCATCATGATCTCCATCATCGTGTCTCCGTGAAGTCGTCATGCCAACTACTACTATCGCTACTACTATAGCTAACCGTTAGCAATGAAGTAAAAGTAGTAAGCACATGGCGTTGCATCTCATACAATAAATTAAGACAACTCCTATGGCTCCTGCCGGTTGTCATACTCATCGACATGCCAGTTGTGAAACCTATTACAATAACATGATCATCTCATACATCATACATGAAACATAACAACTTTGGTCATATCACATCACATGTCAAACCCTGCAAAAACAAGTTAGACGTCCTTTAATTGTTGTTGCAAGTTTTACGTGGCTGATTTGGGTTTCTAGCAAGAACGCTTTCTTACCTACGTGACAGCCACAACGATGATATGCCAAAGCTATTTACCCTTCATAAGGACCCTTTTCATCAAATCCAATCCGACTAGAGTAGGAGAGACAGACACCCGCTAGCCACCTTTATGCACGGTATGCATGTCTGTCGGTGGAACCAGTCTCACGTAAGCGTACGTGTAAGGCCGGTCTGGGCCGCTTCATCCAACAATACCGCCGGAAAAGAATAAGACTAGTAGCAGCAAGCAATTGAAAATTTATCGCCCACAACCTTTTGTGTTCTACTCGTGCATAGAATCTACGCATAGAAAACCTGGCTCGGATGCCACTGTTAGGTAACGTAGCATAAATTCAAAACTTTTCCTACGCATATTCATATCTTCCTATGGAGAGACCAGCAACGAGAGAGAGGTGAGTGCATCTTCATAACTTTGAAGATCGCTAAGCGGAAGCGTTACTAGAACACGGCTCATGCAGTCGTACTCCCGGCATTCAGATTGCGGTGTGATTCCGATCTAGTGCCGAACCACGGCACCTCCGCATTCAACACACGTGCAGCCCGGTGACATCTCCCGCACCTTGATCCAGCAAGGAGGAGGGAGATATTGGGGAAGATCTCCGGCAGCATGACGGCGTGGTGTCGATGGAGAGACGAGGTCTCCCGGCAGGGCTTCGCCAAGCACCGTGGGAGGAGGACGAAGGAGGGGAGCAGGGCTGCGCCGAGGGGAGAAGAAACGATGGGCAAAACTGCCCCAAACCCCTCCCTATATATAGGAGGAGGGGAGGGGGGTTCCACCCCTAGGGTTTCCCCCCTAGGTGGTGCGGCAGCCCCCCCCAGGTGGGAGGTGCAGCGGCTAGGGCAGGGGGAGGGGGTGGCGCACCCCTAAGTGGGCCTTAGGCCCACCAGCTCCTAGGGTCCCCCCCTCTCTCCCTCCTCCGCCTTGGGCCTCTTGTGGGAGGCACACCAGCCCACTTTGGGCTGGTTGCCCTCCCCCTTTTGGCCCATGCTACCTCTTGGGCCTGGTGGCCCCTCCCGGTAGACCCCCGGGACCATTTCCGGTGGTCCCGATACGCTACCAGTGACGCCCGAAACATTTCCGGTGTCCGAAACCATCCATCCTATATATCAATCTTTACCTCCGGACCATTCCGGAGCTCCTCGTGACGTCCGAGATCTCATCCAGGACTCCGAACAACTTTCGGTAACCTCGTATAACATTTCCCTATAGCCCTAGCGTCATCGAACCTTAAGTGTGTAGACCCTACGGGTTCGGGATGCATGCAGACCTGACCGAGACGCTCTCCGGCCAATAACCATCAGCGGGATTTGGATACCCATGGTGGCTCCCACATGTTCCACGATGATCTCATCGGATGAACCACGATGTCAAGGATTTAATCAATCCCGTATACAATTCCCTTTGTCTGTCGGTATAGAACTTGCCCGAGATTCGATCGTCGGTATATCTATACCTTGTTCAATCTCGTTACCGGTAAGTCTCTTGACTCGTTCCGTAGCACGTCATCCTGTGACTAACTCCTTAATCACATTGAGCTCATGATGATGTTCTACCGAGTGGTCCCAGAGATACCTCTCCGTCACACGGAGTGACAAATCCCGATCTTGATTCGTGCCAACCCAACAGACACTTTCAGAGGTACCCGTAGTGCACCTTTATAGTCACCAAGTTACGTTGTGACGTTTGATACACCCAAAGCACTCCTACGGTATCCGGGAGTTGCACAATCTCACGGTCGAAGGAAAAGACACTTGACATTATAAAAGCTTTAGCATACGAACAATACGATCTAGTGTTATGCTTAGGATTGGGTCTTGTCCATCACATCATTCTCCCAATGATGTGATCCGTTATCAATGACATCCAATGTCCATGATCAGGAAACCATGATCATCTATTGATCAAGGAGCTAGCCAACTAGAAGCTTGCTAGGGACACATTGTGATCTATTTATTCACACATGTATTACTGTTTCCTGTTAATACAATTATAGCATGAACAATAGACGATTATCATGAACAAGGAAATATGATAATAACCATTTTATTATTGCCTCTAGGGCATATTTCCAGCATCAACTCCTTGAACTTTGTCGAAAACATCTTTGCGGCAAGTCGAGCTTTCTTAACGGTGACATTCACCATCATCGTATGTCTTCCTTTTAAAAGATCCGTCTGTACCTAACAGTCATACAACCAGCAAGTAGTTCTTCCAAAGTCTACACTTTGTTTTCATACATGGATCCTACCTTGGATTTCATGTCGTCCAGCCATTTGTCGGAATCTAGGCCCACCATCTCTTCTCCATAGCTCGTAGGTTCATTGTTGTCCAACAACATGACCTCCAAGACAGGATTACCATACTACTCTGGAGCAGCACGTTTCCTTGTTGACCTATGAGGTTTGTAGTAACTTGATCCGGAGCTTCATGATCACTATCATCAGCTTCCACTTCAATTGGTGTAGGTGCCACAGGAACAACTTTATGCACCCTGCTACACACTGGTTGAAGTGACGGTTCAATAACCTCATCAAGTTCCACCATCCTCCCACTCAATTCTTTTGAGAGAAACCTTTTCTCGAGAAAGGACCCATTTCTAGAAACAAACACTTTGCTTCCGGATCTGAGATCGGAGGTATACCCAACTGTTTTGGGTGTCCTATGAAGATGCATTTATCCGCTTTGGATTCGAGCTTATGAGGCTGAAACTTTTTCACATAAGCATCGCAGCCCCAAACTTTTAAGAAACGACAGCTTAGGTTTCTCTAAACCATAGTTCATACGGTGTCATCTCAACAAAATTACGTGGTGCCCTATTTAAAGTGAATGTCGTTGTCTCTAATGCCTAACCCAAAAACGATAGTGGTAATTTGACAAGAGACATCATAGTATGCACCATATGCAATAGGGCGCAACTACGACATTCGGACACACCATCACACTATGGTGTTCCAGGTGGCATGAGTTGTGAAACAATTTCCACATTGTCTTAAATGTGTACCAAACTCGCAACTCGGATATTCATCTCTACGATCATATCGTAGACATTTTATTCTCTTGTCACGATGATCTTCAAATTCACTCTGAAATTACTTGAACCTCTCAATAATTCAGACATGTGTTTCATCAAGCAAATATACTAGTATCTACTCAAATCATCTGTGAAGTAAGAACATAACGATATCCACTACGTGCCTCAGCACTCATTGGACTGCATACATCAAAAATGTATTATTTCCAATAAGTTACTTTCTTGTTCCATCTCACTGGAACACAAGGCCTTCAGTCATCTTGCCCATGATGTGCATGTCTCAAGTGATTCGAAATCAAGTAAGTCCAAACGATCCATCTGCATGGAGTTTCTTCATGCGTTTACACCAATAGGCATGGTTCGCATGTCTCAAACGATTCAAAACGAGTGAGTCCAAAGATCCATCAGTATAGAGCTTCTTCATGCGTTTTACACCAATATGACTCAAGTGGCAGTGCCACAAGCAAGTGGTACTATCATTACTACTTTGTATTTTTTGGCATCAATATCATGAACATGTGTATCACTATGATCGAAATTGAATAAACCATTGAAGGTGTTTATTCAAGCAAATAGAATAACCATTATTATCTTTAATGAATAATTGTATTGCAATAAGCACGATCTAATCATGATGATGCTCAATGCAAACACCAAATAACATTTATTTAGGTTCAGCACTAATCCCGATGGTAGAGGGAGCGTGTGATGTTTTCATCACATCAACCTTGAAATTTCTTCCAACACACATCATCACCTCACCCTTGCTAGTATCCGTTTATTCCGTAGCTTTTATTTCGAGTTACTAACATTTAGCAACCGAACCAGTATCTAATATCCTGGTGCTACTAGGATTACTAGTAAAGTACACATCAATATCATGTATATGAAATATATTTTTGTCGACTTTGCCAGCCTTCTCATCTACCAAGTATCTAGGGTAGTTCCGCTTTAGTGACCGTTCCCCTCATTACAGTAGCACTTAGTCTCGGGTTTGGGTTCAACCTTGGGTTTCTTCACTAGAGCAGCAATTGGTTTTCCGTTTCATGAAGTATCCCTTCTTGCTTGCCCTTCTTGAAACTAGTGGTTTTACTAACCATCAACAATTGATGCTCCTACTTGATTTATACTTTCAGGGTGTCAAACATCGTGAATCGCTCAAGGATCATCATATATATCCCTTATTTGTCATAGTTCATCACGAAGCTCTGTAGCTTGGTGGCAGTGACTTTCGAGAACTATGTCAATCACTATCTTATCTGGAAGATAAACTCCCACTCGATTCAAGCGATTGTAGTACTCGCACAATCTAAGCACATACTCAACGATTAAGCTTTTCTCCCTTACTTCATATGCCAAGAATCTTGTCAGAGGTATCATACCTCTCAACGCAGGCACGAGCCTGAAATCCCAATTTCAGCTCTTGGAACATCTCATATGTTCCGTGACGTTCAAAACGTCTCCGACACCTCAATTCTAAGCCGTTAAGCATTACACACTAAACTGTTGGGGAACGTTGCATGGGAAACAAAAATTTACCTACGCACACGAAGACCTATCATGGTGATGATCATCTACTAGAGGGATATCGGATCTACATACCCTTGTAGATCTCTAAGCGGGAAGCGTTAAGAAACACGGTTAATGTAGTGAAATGCCTTCGCGATCCAAATCGCCGCCGTCCCATGATCCGTCTCGATCTAGCACCGAGCGGTCGGCACCTCCGCATTTAGCACACGTATAGCTCGATGATGATCTCCGCCTTCTTGATCCAGCAAGAGAGACAGGGAAGTTGATGAGTTCTCCGACAGCGTGACGGTGCGCCGGTGATGGTGGTGATCTATTCCTACACGGCTTCCCCTAAGCACCGCATAAATCTGATCTAGAGCAGGAACTACAAACTAGAGGAGAGGGTTGCACGTGGCTGAAATTGTGTCTCAAAAACCCTAAAACCTCTAGTATATATAGGAGCAAGGAGGGGCTAGCCTTGAGCGCCAAGGAGAACCTCCGTGGGCTCAGCCAAACTAGGATTGGAGGAGTCCTCCTCCAGTCCTACTTGGAGTAGGACTCCTCCCCAAATTGTCCACCTCTTTTGTTTTTTCCACTTTTACCTCATGGGATTTATTTGGTTGACTAGTCAGCCCACTAAGAGCTATTGCACCACCATCAAGTCCACGTGGCCCTCTTGGGGAGAGGTGGGCCCACCTGGTGGGCCCCCGGTACCCATTCGCCACTCCCGGTACAGTGCCGACAATGCCCAAAATTTTCCCGGAATCCAAATACCAACTTCCTATATATCAATCTTCGTTTCCAGACCATTCCGGAACTCCTTGTGATGTCCGGGATCTCATACGGGACTCCGAACAAAACTTCGGTCACCAGCACCTATAACTCAACTATACCGAAATGTCAATGAACCTTAAGTGTGGAGACCCTGCGGGTTCGAGAACTATGCAGACATGACCTGAGACACTCTCCGGTCAATATCCAATAGTGGGACCTGGATGTCCATATTGTATACTACATATTCCATGAAGATCTTATCGGTTGAACCTCTATGTCAAGGATTCATATAATCCTGTATACCATTCCCTTTGTCCTTCGGTATGTTACTTGCCTCAGATTCGATTATCGGTATCTCCATACCTATTTGAATCTCGTTATCGGCAAGTCTCTTTACTCATTCCGTAATACAAGATCCCGTGACTAACTCTTCAGCCACATTGCTTGCAAGGCTTATATGTGATATTGTATTACCGAGTGGGCCCCGAGATACCTCTCCGTCACACGGAGTGACAAATCCCAGTCTTGATCCATGCTAACTCAACGGACACCTTCGGACGTGCCTGTAGAGTACCTTTATAGTCACCCAGTAACGTTGCGACGTTTGATACACACAAGGCATTCCTCTAGTGTCAGTGAGTTACATGATCTCATGGTCATAGGAATGAATACTTGACATGCAGAAAACAATAGAAACAAAATGACACGATCATATGCTACGTTCATAGTTTGGGTCTTGTTCATCACATCATTCTCCTAATGATGTGATCCCATCAGCAAGTGACAACACTTGTCTATGGCTAGGAAACCTTAACCATCCTTGATCCACAGGCTAGTCAACTAGAGACTCACTAGGGACACAGTTTTGTCTATATATCCACACATGCATTTATGTTTCCATTCAATACAGTTATAGTATGGATAATAAACGATTATCTTGAAACAGGAAATATAAGAATAAAAATTTTATTATTGACTCTAGGGCATATTTCCAACACTCTCCCACTTGCATTAGAGTCAATAATCTAGTCTCACATCTTCATGTGATTTACAATGTAATGAATCTAACACTGATACGTCTCCAACGTATCTATAATTTTTGATGGTTTCATGCTATTATCTTGTCAAACTATGGACGTTTTGTATGCCTTTTATATCTTTTTTGGGACTAACTTATTAACTCAGTGCCAAGTGTCAGTTCCTGTTTTTTCTGTGTTTTTGACCCTTTTCACAGGAGGATTTTAAACGGAGTCCAAACGGAATAAAACCTGCGGAATGATTTTTTCCATAACAGAAGACACGCAGGAGACTTGAGAACCAAGGCAGGGAACCTCGGAGGAGGTCACAAGCCCACCAGGCCCGGCCTAGGGGGGGCGGGCCTAGCAGGCTTGTGAGCTCCCTGTGGCTACCCTGCCCTAGGTCTTTCGCCTATATATTCCCTAAAATCCCAGAAAAATCAGGAGATCATCGAAAGTACTTTTCCGCCGCCGCAAGCTTCTGTCTCCCCAAGATCCCATCTGGGGCACGTTCTAGTGCCCTGCCGGAGGGAGGATTCGGATACAGAGGGCTTCTTCATCAACACCATGACCTCTCCAATGATGCGTGAGTAGTTCACCATAGACCTACAAGTCCATAGCTAGTAGCTAGATGGCTTCTTCTCTCTCTTGGATCTTCAATACAAAGTTCTCCATGATCTTCATGGAGATCTATCCGATGTAATCTTGTTTTGTGGTGTGTTTGTCGAGATCCGATGAATTGTGGATTTATAATCAGATTATCTATGAATTGTATTTGAGTTTCTTCTGATCTCTCTTATGCATGATTTCATATCTTTGTAATTCTCTTTGAGTTGTGGGTTTTGTTTGGCCAGCTTGATCAATGATTCTTGCAATGGGAGAAGTGCTTGGTTTTGGGTTCATACCGTGCGGTGGCCTCACCCAGTGACAGAAGGGGTAGCGAGGCACGCATCGTGTTGTTGCCATCAAGGGTAAAAAGATGGGGTTTTCATCATTGGTTTGAGATTATCCCTCTACATCATGTCATCTTGCTTAAGGCGTTACTCTGTTCGTCATGAACTCAATACACTAGATGCATGCTGGATAGCGGTCGATGTGTGGAGTAATAGTAGTAGATGCAGAAAGTATCGGTCTACTTGTCTCGGACGTGATGCCTATATGTATGTTCATTGCCTTAGATATCGTCATCACTTTGCGCGGTTCTATCAATTGCTCGACATTAATTTGTTCACCCATCGTAATACTTGCTATTTTGATAGAAGCCTCTAGTGAACACTATGGCCCCCGGGTCTACTCCACACTATATTTTCAGCCTTACACTTTTACTTCGTTGCACTTTCCGCCTTCAGATCTCACTTTGCAATCAATCTTGAAGGGATTGACAACCCCTTTATAGCGTTGGGTGCAAGCAGTACTCTGGACTTGACGATATTCTCCTACTGGATTGATACCTTGGTTCTCAAACTGAGGGAAATACTTACTGCTCCTGTGTTGCACCACACTTTCCTCTTCAAGGGAAAAACCAACGCAGGCCCAGTCTCTCTCAACATTTCAATCTCTGGCACTGTTGTTTGGTTCCGTAGCAGAAGAATTTCTGGCGCCGTTGCCGGGGAGGATCAAGTCAGGAACTCATCCAAGTAAGTTTCGCAAACTCATCTCTTGCATTTAATTTTTTGCCTCTCGTTTTCCTCTCCCCCACTTCTGAAAAAAATTACAAAAAAATATTTGCCCTTTTCTTCATTTGCCTTTTTCGTTCGCCCTTTTCTCTCGCTTGCTCTTTGTTCGCTTGTGTGCTTGCTTGCTTGCTGAAGTCACCATGACTGAAAACAACAAACTTTGTGACTTCTCGAATACTAATAATAATGATTTTATTAGTACTCCGATTGCTCCCGCCACTAGTGCGGAGTCATACGAAATCAATGCCGCTTTGCTGAATCTTGTTATGAAAGAGCAATTTTCCGGCCTTCCTAGTGAAGATGCCGCATCCCATCTTAATACCTTCATTGAGCTTTGAGATATGCAAAAGAAAAAAGATGTGGATAATGATGTGATTAAATTGATGCTTTTTCCTTTCTCGTTGCGAGATCGAGCAAAAACTTGGTTTTTGTCTTTGCCCAAAAATAGTATTGATTCTTGGGATAAGTGCAAAGATGCTTATATATCCAAGTATTTTCCGCCGGCTAAGATTATCTCTCTCTGTAATGATATCATGAATTTTAAGCAACTTGATCATGAACATGTTGCACAATCTTGGGAGAGAATGAAATTGATGATTAGAAATTGTCCCGCTCATGGCTTGAGTCTTTGGATGATTATACAAATCATCTACGCTGGCTTGAATTTCGCTTCTAGGAATATCTTGGACTCCGCCTCAGGTGGAACATTCATGGAAATCACGTTAGGAGAAGCCACAAAACTCCTAGACAATGTCATGACGAACTACTCTTAGTGGCACACTAAAAGGTCACCTACTAGTAAGAAGGTACATGCTATAGAAGAAATTAACTCGTTGGGTGCTAAGATGGATGAGTTAATGAATTTGGTTGCTAGTAGAAGTGCTCCTTTAGATCCTAATGATATGACCTTGTCTTCCTTGATTGAGAGTAGCAACGCTAGCTTGGACGTTAATTTTGTTGGTAGGAATAATTTTGGCAACAACAATGCTTTTAGAGGAAACTATGTTCCTAGGCCTTTTCCTAGTAACTCCTCTAATAACTTTGGCAACTCCTACAACAATACTCATGGAAATTACAATAGATTACCCTCTGATCTGGAGAGTAATATCAAAGAGTTTATCAACTCGCAAAAGATTTTCAATGCGTCCATAGAGGAAAAACTACTCAAAATTGACGATTTGGCTAAGAGCGTTGATAGAATGTCTAGTGATATTGATGCTTTGAAAATTAGATGTGCTCCTCCCAAGATCAATATGGATGAAACTTTGAAAGCTATGCGTGTTTCCATGAGTGAGAGCAAAGAAAGAACCGCCCAAATTCGTGCTAGACATGAATGGATTAAAAAGGTGTGTTCTCGTGATAAGAATCACGAAGATCTTAAAGTACTTGGTGTGAATCCCATTGAATCTTTGTTTTCTTGTGTCAAACCTAATGATGATGGGGCTGGATATGAATCCACTTTGGTTGAAAAACGCCCCAATGATTCGGAGTCCATCTATCTTGATGCTAAAAGCATTGAAAGTGGAGTAGAAGATATTAAAACTTTGAGTACTAATGAAATTACTACTTTGGATTTCAAGGAATTCAATTATGATAGTTGCTCCTTCATTGAATGCATTTCCTTCATGCAATCCATGCTAAACTCTCCACACGCTTATATCCAAAACAAGGCCTTTACCGATCATATCGTCGAAGCTATGATAAAATCTCCTGAAGAGAAACTTGAATTGTAAGTCTCTATCCCTAGAAAGCTTCATGATGAGTGGTAACCTACTATCAAAATCAAAATCAAAAACTATGAATGCAATGCTTTGTGTGATTTGGGTGCTAGTGTTTCCGCGATTCCAAAGTCTTTATGTGATGTTCTGGATTGTAATGAGATTGAAGAGTGTTATCGAAATTTGCATCTTGTGGATTCTACAGTCAAGAAACCCATGGGAAGGATCAATGATGTTCTTATTATTGCAAATAGGAACTATGTACCCGTGGATTTCATTGTGCTTGACAATGATTGCAATCCTACATGCCCTATTATTCTTGGTAGACCTTTCCTAAGGACTATCAGTGCTATCATCGATATGAAGGAGGGGAATATTAGATTTCAATTTCCTTTAAAGAAGGGCATGGAGCACTTTCCTAGAAAGAAAATTAGATTGCCTTATGAATCCATTATGAGGGCTGATACGTCCATTTTGCATCATGCTTTCATGTTGATATTTATCGCTTTATGGACTATTATTATACTTTGTGGAACCTTACTTATGCCTTTTTTTCTCTTATTTTATAAGGTTTATTTGAAGAGGGAGAATAACGACAGCTGGAATTCTGGACTGGAAAAGGAGCAAGTCTGAGTCCTCTATTCTGCGCAACTCCAAACGCCCTGAAAATCAACGTGGATTGTTTTTGGATTTTATAAAAAATATTGGGCGAAAGAAGTGTCAGAGGGGAGCAACCAGGGGCCCACAAGCCTGGTTGCCGCGACCTACCCCCCTGGCCGCGGCAACAGGGCTTGTGGGCACCCTGGCGGCCCACTGGCCCCCCTCTTTTGCTATATGAAGGGTTTCATCCGGAAAAAAATCAGGGTGGAGCTTTTTCGTGGATTCTCCGCCGCCACGAGGCAGAACTTGAGCAGATCCAATCTAGAGCTCCGGCAGGACGATCCTGCTGGGGAAACTTCCCTCCTGGAGGGGGAAATCGTCGCCATCGTCATCACCAACACTCCTCTCGTCGGAGAGGATGCATCTCCATCAACATCTTCATCAGCACCATCTCCTCTCCAATCCCTTGTTCATCTCTTGTAACCAATCTCCGTCTCGCGACTCCGATTGGTACTTGTAAGGTTGGTAGTAGTGTTGATTACTCTTTGTAGTTGATGCTAGTTGGATTACTTGGTGGAAGAGTTTATGTTCAGATCCTTGATGCTATTCATTACACCTCTCATCATGATTATGATTATGCTTTGTGAGTAGTTACTTTTGTTCCTGAGGACATGGGATAAGTCATGCTAATAATAGTCATGTGAGTTCGGTATTCGTTAGGTATTTTGATATGCTGTATGTTGTTTTCCTCTAGTGGTGTTATGTGAACGTAGACTACATAACACTTCATCACATTTGGGCCTAGAGGAAGGCATTGGGGAGTAGTAAGTAGATGATGAGTTGCTGGAGTGACAGAAGCTTAAACCCCAGTCTATGTGTTGCTTCGTAAGGGGCTGATTTGGATCCACTAGTTTAATGCTATGGTTAGACATTGTCTTAATTCTTCTTTCGTAGTTGCAGATGCTTGCGAGAGGGGTTAATCATAAATGCGATGCTTGTCCAAGTAAGGGCAGTACCCAAGCGCTGGTCCACCCACATAACAAACTATCAAAGTAACGAACGCGAATCATATGAACATGATGAAATTAGCATGACAGAAATTCTCATGTGTCCTCGGGAGTGCTTTTCCTCTTATAAGACTTTGTTCAGGCTTGTCCCTTGCTAAAAAAGGGATTGGGCCACTTGCTGCACCATTGCTACTACTTGTTACTTGTTACTTTTCGCTTGCTACGTTTCACCTCACTACACCATCACTTGTTACCGCTACTTTCAGTGCTTGCAGTTATTACCTTGCTGAAAACTATTTATCAGATCCTTCTCCTCCTCGTTGGGTTCGACACTCTTACTTATCAAAAGGACGTTGCCGGGGAGGGAAGCGCCTTTGGTAAGTGGAATTTGGTAAGGAAACATTTATATACTGTGTTGAAATTTATTGTCACTTGTCACTATGGAAACTGTTCCTTTGAGGAGTTTGTTCGGGGTATATTCACCACGAACGGAAGCACGAGGAGTTGTTCCTCAACCTGAGGTACCTACTGAAAATATCTTTTATGAAGTTCCTTCGGGTATGCTTGAGAAACTGCTGGCTAATCCTTTTACAGGAGATGGATCTTCACATCCAGACTTGCATCTAATCTATGTAGATGAAGTTTGTGGTTTATTTAAGCTTGCAGGTTTGCCCGGGGATGAGGTAAATAAGAAATTCTTTCCTTTATCTTTGAAGGATAAGGCGTTGACATGGCATAGGCTATGTGATGATACTGGATCATGGGACTACAATCGGTTGAAATTGGAATTTCATCAAAAGTTCTATCCTATGCATTTAGTACATTGTGACCGGAACTATATTTATAACTGAAAGGACGTGGATGTCGCCTAGAGGGGGGGGTGAATAGGCGCTTTAAAATAATTAAGGTTTAGGCTTGAACAAATGCGGAATAAAACTAACGTTTAATATGTCAAGCACAAAACCTACAAACAACTAGGCTCACCTATGTGCACCAACAACTTATGCTAAGCAAGATAAACAACTAAGTGATAGCAAGATATATTACAATAAACAATATGTCTATCACAAAGTAAAGTGCATAAGTAAAGGGTTCGGGTAAAAGATAACCGAGGCACGGGGAGACGATGACGTATCCCGAAGTTCACACCCTTGCGGATGCTAATCTCCGTTAGAGCAGTGTGGAGGCACAATGCTCCCCAAGATGCCACTAAGGCCACCGTAATCTCCTCACGCCCTCGCACAATGCAAGATGCCGTGATTCCACTAAGGGACCCTTGAGGGCGGTCACCGAACCCGTACAAATGGCAAACCTTGGGGGCGGTCACCGAACCCGTACACGTGGCAACCCTTGGGGGCGGTTACCGGTACTCGTACAAATTGCTCGGGGCTATCTCCACAACCTAATTGGAGGCCCCGACGCTTGCCCGGAGCTTCACACCACAATGATTGAGCTCCGAGACACCACCAAGCTTCTAGGATGCCAAAGCATCCACGAAGAACAATATCTAGGGTACTAAGTACCAAAGGTAGTAAGCTTCTCAACTTCTCACTTCCACGTATCACCGTGGAGAACTCAAACCGATGCAACTAATGCAATGGCAAGAACACACGAAGTGGTCAAGTCCCTCACACTCAAATCCCTCCACAACAACAAAAGCTATGGAGAAATACGAGAGGAAGAACAAGGAGCTCACAAAGAACTCCAAGATCAAGATCCAAGGGGTTCCCCTCACATAGAGGAGAAAGTGATTGGTGGAGATGTGGATCTAGATCTCCTCTCTCTTCTCCCTCAAGAACAAGCAAGAATCATTGGAGGGATTGAGAGTAAGAAAGCTCTAAGAATGTCAACAATGGAGGTAGAACAAGAGCTCAACGGATGGATAAGACCAAGGGGGAAGAAGACCCCCTTTATATAGTGGGGGAAGGAATCAGACCGTTACCCCCACTATCTGCCCGAGCTCCAGCGGTACTACCGTTGGTTGCAGCGGTACTACCGCTAATTGCAGCGGTACTATCGCTGGCTGCAGCGGTACTACCGCTGGGCCCTTGGTAGTGCAAAGGCACTACCACCGCCAAGAAAGTCTTCGCAAAAAGGTCCGTCCACGAACAACCGCTAGGCAGGCGGTACCAAGCTCCTGGAGCGGTACTACCGCTGACCAGTGGCGGTACTACCGCCAGCCAGTGGTACTACCGCTAGGGCCAGCGGTACTACCGCCAACTCTAGCGGTACTACCGCTAGGTCCAGCGGTACTACCGCTAGGTCCAGCGGTACTACCACTCGCCACTGAAACAACCATAACTTTCGCATACGAGCTCCGAATCGAGCAAACCCAAGCTTGTTGGATTCAGGACGACAAGAGCTATCCAAACAGCAAAAACTCCAAGCTTAAGACCATGCAGATATGAAAATGCCAATGATATAGAGATGTGAGTCCTCTATGAATGAAGAACCGGCAAAAACTCCAACATCGAAAACATCATAGTAGATGCATATGTACTCCGTTTTCGATGAACTCGAGCTTGTCACGAAGATGACCATAAGCTCTAGAACTCACAAAGAGAAACACAAAACAAGAACCAAGAAGTATGATGCAAGGATGCAAATGGTTTGAGCTCTCAACGAACGATACGATCAAGCTACTCACTTGAGAGCCCCCCTTGATAGTACAGCAATCTATCCTAAACAGAAAACCTATCAAGGGCAAACCTATACCTTGCACCTCGTCCTCTTGAGCTAGATGATGATGATCTTGGCTTCCTCAAGATGGACCACCTTTCTTGATTGTGTTGGCTTGATGAAGACTAGTTGATTGCTCCCCCATACTCACTATGGGTGAGCCACTCTTCAGCATATCTTCACAAGTCCATTGCCACCACAACGGACGGCAAGCTTCAAGCATGATATCTTCGTGTTGATCCGCTTGAACTTGCACATCGCAATCTTGATGACGATCACAACTTGACGTCATACTTCATGGGTTGTATGAGATCTTCCCTTTGACGCAATCCTATGGAAACACACCTAACCCCCACACAGAACTCTCACGAAGACCATGGGTTAGTACACAAACACATAATGGACAATGCTTACCATACCATGGGATCACTTGATCCCTCTCGGTACATCTTGTACGCTTTGTGTGTTGATCATCTTGATTTACTCATTGTCTGAGATCTTGATCAACCTTGTGTCTCTATGACCATTCTTGGATAATACCTTGAATACCACCTTGGTCATCATATAAACTCCTTGAACCCAACAGATGGACTTCAAGAAGTGCCTATGGACAAATCCATTAAATATAACTTAAGGCAACCATTAGTCCATAGGAATTGTCATCAATTACCAAAACCACATATGGAGATATATGCTCTAACAATAACTTTTGGCCTCGTGACAGGGAAAGCACAGCTCAAGCTTGGAGGCTTAAATCAATGCTATATTCATGCCCCAATCATGAGCTCTCGAGAGAAATTATCACTCAAAACTTTTATGCTCGGCTTTATCATGAAGATCGTACCATGCTTGACACTTCTTGTATCGGTTCTTTTATGAAGAAGGATATTGACCACAAGTGGAATTTATTGGAAAGAATCAAACGTAACTCTGAAGATTGGGAGCTGGAAGAAGGTAAGGAGTCAGGTATGAATTTCTAGTTTGATTGCGTCAAATCTTTTGTTGAAACAAACACTTCTAGAGATTTTAGCGCTAAGTATGGACTTGACTCTGAGATAGTAGCTTCTCTATGTGAGTCTTTTGTTGCTCATGTTGATCTTCCCAAAGGGAAGTGGTTTAAGTATCATCCTCCTGTAGAAATCAACATAGTTAAACCCAATCTAGTTGAGGAGAAATTCATTGCCTTTAGTGATCCTATTTTCCTTGTGCCTACGCTAAGAAACCACCATACCCTGCTAGGAAAAAGGATTATTCTAAAGCTCCAACTGTGATATGTAGGGGTTACATTAGACCACTTGCACCCCCTGAGGAAATTAGAGTTGAACCTAGTGTTGCTATTATCAAATATCTCTTAGCCGAAGACATAGATGGGCATGTTATCAAATTCTGTGAGGACTCCGCTAGAATAGCTAAACCTCACGCGGAAGACAAATACGGACCTGTAGTTGGCCTGCCCGTTTTTTCTGTCAAGATAGGAGATCACTGTTACCATGGTTTATGTGATATGGGTGCTAGTGTTACTGCAATACCCCGTTCCCTATATGATGAAATCAAAAGATGAGATTGCACCTGCTGAGTTAGAACCCATTGATGTCACTATTACGCTAGCTAATAGAGACACTATCTGCCCTCTGGGAATTGTGAGAGAGGTAGAAGTCCTGTGTGGTAAGACGGAGTATCCTACTGATTTCCTCGTCCTTGCTACTGCACAAGATAGCTTTTGTCCCATCATATTTGGTAGACCCTTTCTCAACACTGTCAGTGCTCACATTGATTGCATTAAACAGACTGTCACTGTTAGTTTCGAGGGTGTGTCTCATGAATTTAACTTCTCCAAGTTTGGAAGACAACCCCATGAAAAAGAGTCATCTGGTAGAGATGAAATCATTGCTCTTGCCTCTATTGCCGTACCTCCTACGGATCCTTTAGAGAAATATCTGCTTGAGCATGAAAATGATATGCATATGGAGGAAAGAGATGAGATAGATAAAATTGTCTTAGAACAATATCCTATTCTTAAGAATAATCTACCTGTTGAACTGCTTGGGGATCCTCCCCCACCAAAGGGTGATCCTGTGTTCGAGCTAAAACAGCTACCAGATACTCTTAAGTATGCCTATCTTGATGAGAAGGAGATATATCCTGTTATTATTAGTGCTCACCTCTCGAATAACAAAGAGAAGAAGTTATTAAAAACTTTGAGGAAGCACCGTGCTGCTATTGGATATACTCTTGATGATCTTAAGGGTATTAGCCCCACTCTATGTGAGCACAAGATTAAAACCGATCCTGATTCTAAGCTAGTTGCTGATCATCAATGGTGACTAAATCCGAGGATGAAAGAGGTCGTGAGAAAAGAAATATTGAAGCTTCTCGAAGCAGGAATCATTTATCCTGTTGCTCATAGTGATTGGGTAAGTCCAGTACATTGTGTACCTAAGAAGGGAGGTATCACCGTCGCCCTAATGATAAGGATGAACTAATCCCGCAGAGGATTATTACTGGCTATAGGATGGTGATAGACTTCCGGAAACTAAACAAGGCAACCAGGAAGGACCATTATCCTTTGTCGTTTATCGACCAGATGCTAGAAAGGCTATCTAAACACACACACTTCTGCTTTCTAGACGGTTATTCAGGTTTCTCGCAAATACCTGTTGCACAATCTGATCAAGAGAAAACCACCTTCACATGCCCCTTCGGTACCTTCGCTTATAGACGCATGCCTTTTGGCTTGTGCAATGCACCTGCCAGCTTTCAAAGATGTATGATGGCTATATTCTCTGACTTTTGTGAAAAGATTGTTGAGTTTTCATGGATGATTTCTCCGTCTATGGTTCTTCCTTTGACGATTGCCTCGGCAACCTTGATCGAGTCTTATAGAGATGCAAAGATACCAACCTCGTCTTGAACTGGGAGAAGTGCCACTTCATGGTTAATGAAGGCATCGCCTTAGGACACAAAATCTCTGAGAGAGGCATTGAAGTTGATAAGGCTAAGGTTGATGCAATTGAGAAAATGCCTTGCCCCACAGATATCAGAGGTATACGAAGTTTCCTAGGTCATGCTGGTTTCTATAGGAGGTTCATTAAAGACTTCTCTAAGATTTCTAGGCCTCTTACCAACCTCTTGCAGAAGGATGTTCCTTTTGTTTTTGATGAGGATTGTGAGGAAGCTTTCGAAATACTTAAGAGGCCTTAATAACCGCACCTATTGTTCAACCACCTAATTGGAATCATGTGCATTGCTAGTGATTATGCTGTTGGTGCTGTTCTAGGACAAAGAGTTGACAAGAAGTTGAATGTCATTCACTACGCTAGTAAAATTCTAGACAGTGCCCAAAGAAACTATGCCACTACGGAGAAGGAGTTTTTAGCAGTCGTGTTTGCATGTGAAAAGTTCAGATCTTATATAGTTGACTCCAGAGTCACTATTCACTCTAATCATGCTGCTATTAAATACCTCATGGAGAAGAAGGACGCTAAGCCTAGCCTAATCAGATGGGTTCTCCTGCTACAGGAATTTGATTTGCACGTCGTTGACCGAAAGGGTGCTGATAACCCTGTAGCAGATAACTTGTCTAGGCCAGAGAATGTCCTTGATGACCCACGACCTATTGATGACAGCTTTCTTGATGAGCAATTGAATGTCATCCTCACTTCACATAGTGCACCGTGGTATGCTGATTACGCAAACTATATCGTAGCCAAATACATACCACCCAGTTTCACCTACCAGCAAAATAAGAAATTCTACTTTGATTTGAGACACTAATTTTGGGATGATCCTCACCTTTATAAGGAAGGATTAGATGGTGTTATTAGACGTTGTGTGCCTGAACATGAACAGGGACAGATCCTGCAGAAGTGTCATTCCGAGGCCTACGGAGGACACCATGCTGGAGACAGAACCGCTCATAAGGTATTGCAATCAGGTTTCTATTGGCCCACTCTCTTCAAGGATGCCCGTAAGTTTGTCTTGTCGTGTGACAAATGTCAAAGAATAGGGAACATTAGCAAACGTCGGGAAATGCTTATGAACTATTCACTGGTCATTGAACCATTTGATGTCTGGGGCTTTTATTGTGTGGGACCTTTCCCGAGTTCCAATGGGTACACTCACATCTTAGTTGCTATGGATTATGTCACTAAGTGGGTAGAGGCTATCCCCACTAAAAATGTTGATTACCACACCTCTATTAAGATGCTTAAAGAAGTCATTTTCCCAAGATTTGGTGTCCCTAGATATCTGATGACTAATGGCGGTTCACACTTCATTCATGGTGTTTTACGCAAGATGCTCGCTAAGTATGATGTCAACCATAGAGTTGCATCTCCATATAATCCTCAGTCTAGTGGTCAAGTGGAGTTGAGTAATAGGGAGATCAAATTGATCTTACAAAAGACCGTCAATAGTTCTCGAAAGAATTGGTCTAGCAAACTTGACGATGCACTATGGGCTTATAGGACTGCTTATAAGAATCCCATGGGCATGTCGCCGTATAAAATGGTTTACGGTAAGGCCTGTCATCTACCTCTTGAGCTGGAACACAAAACTTATTGGGCAATCAAAGAGCTCAACTTTGATTTCAAACTTGCCGGTGAGAAGCGGTTGTTTGATATCAGCTCATTAGATGAATGGAGGGCCCAGGCATATGAGAATGCCAAGTTGTTCAAGGAAAAGGTTAAGAGATGGCACGACAAAAGAATACAATAACGAGAGTTCAATGTAGGTGACTATGTCCTACTATACAATTCTCGTTTAAGATTCTTCGCAGGCAAGCTCCTCTCTAAATGGGAAGGTCCCTACGTTGTCGAGGAAGTATATCGTTCCGGTGCCATCAAAATCAATAACACGGAAGGCAATTTTCCTAGAGTGGTAAACGGGCAAAGAATCAAGCATTATATCTCTGGTACTCCCATAAATGTTGAGACCAATATCATCAATATCATAACTCCAGAGGAGTACATAAGGGATGTTTATTAGCCTGTTTCGAACCCTGAAAACCAAGAGGTATCTGTTTCGGTAAGTAATTGGACTCCGAAACTTTTCCAATAGGAAATTTTCTATGTTTTGGAATTTATGGAAAATTAGAAAAATAAAAAGCAGTCCGGAGAGCGCACGAGGCGGCCACAAGCTTGGTTGCCGCGGCCTCCCCCCTGGCCGCGGCAACAGGGCTTGTGGGCAGCTCGTGTGCCTCCCGGACTCCGTTTTCTTGCGGAGCACTCCTTCTGGTCCAGAAAAAATCATTATATATACGCCCGAGGGTTTAGATCTCCGTATCGCGCAGTTTTCCTCTGTTTTCGTTTCGGGCCTGTTGTCTGCCACAGATTTAGAGCAAAGATGTCTCAGGAATCTGTTGGGGAGAATAATCTCCCTCAAGTTCATGAAGAAGAAGATGCTGATCTAAAAAGAGTAGAAGTCACGGAAGCCAGGGACAAAACAAAGGAGAAAACCCAAGCTAGGGAGGAAGCTCAACCTAGGTTCAACATTGAAGACGTTGAAGGAGTAGATTTCCTCCAACCTTTCCTCCATGTGATGTCTCCATCCTTGATTGAACTCTTGAGGTTTTGTGAAACAACTCGTGCTCGCAATATTTCCCTTTCTCGTCAAGTTTTTTTGCTGGAAAACCATGTCGCAGATCTCAAAGGTATAAATCAAAGATTGATAGCTCTCTTGGAATCAAAGACGGAGGATCAAACTCATGTTACAACACCACGACCATCACCACCAAAGGAAGACAACTAAGCATTGGTATGGGCAATCCCCTTGGCTTTTGCCAAGCTTGGGGGAGTTGTCCTGGTATCGTATCACCTTTATATATTTTGCTTTTACCTTTTTTTAGTTCTTTCCTTTTCAGTTTTTATTTCTTCTCTTAGTGGAATAAGTATTTAGTGTTTTAGTTTGAGTCTTTAGCTTTGTGTCTCCCCCGATGTATTCGAGCTTGTGAGCTATATAATAAAGAGTATCTTAGTCAAGGGCTTTGTTTTGTGCCGTGATCAAAAGTATGAAAAGAACGATAGCATGAGAGATCATGAGATAATCCTATGGAAAGTGATAGCTTCACATATAACAAGTATTATGATTGAAACTTGTTGAGAGTAGACCAACATAGACCTCAGTCATTGTTGCAATTAATAAGAAGTAATAAGGAGAGAGAGGTTAACATATAAATATATCATCTTAGACACTTTCTATAATTGCGAGCACTCACCAAACTATTACATGCTTAGAAGTAGATGTTGGACAAGGAAGACAACATAATGAATTGTGTTTTCTTGGTTCCAAACAATGTTATATGATTAGAGATCCCTTAGCATGTGACGATTGCTTCCACCTCATATTAGCCAAAACTCCCGCACCAAGTATTGATACTACTTGTGCATCCATAAACCTTCAACCCAGTTTTTCCATGAGTGTCCACCATACCTACCTATGGATTGAATAAGATGTTGGAATTATGCCCTAGAGGCAATAATAAATATAGTTATTATTATAATTCCTGTATCAAGACAATCGTTTATCATCCATCCTATAATTGTATTGAATGAAGACTCATTTACATGTGTGGATACATACACAAAACACCGTCCCTAGCAAGCCTCTAGTTGGCTAGCCAGTTGATCAATGATACTCAGTGTCTTCTGATTATGAACAAGGTGTTGTTGCTTGATAACTGGATCACGTCATTAGGAGAATCACGTCATGGACTAGACCCAAACTAATAGACGTAGCATGTTGATCGTGTCATTTTGTTGCTACTGTTTTCTGCGTGTCATGTATTTATTCCTATGACCATGAGATCATATAACTCACTGACACCGGAGGAATGCTTTATGTGTATCAAACTCGCAACGTAACTGGGTGACTATAAAGATGCTCTACAGGTATCTCCGAAGGTGTTAGTTGAGTTAGTATGGATCAAGACTGGGATTTGTCACTCCGTGTGACGGAGAGGTATCTCGGGGCCCACTCGGTAATACAACATCACACACAAGCCTTGCAAGCAATGTAACTTAGTGTAAGTTGCGGGATCTTGTATTACGGAACGAGTAAAGAGACTTCCCGGTAAACGAGATTGAAATAGGTATGTGGATACTGACGGTCGAATCTCGGGCAAGTAACATACCGAAGGACAAAGGGAATGACATACGAGATTATATGAATCCTTGGCACTGAGGTTCAAACGATAAGATCTTCGTAGAATATGTAGGATCCAATATGGGCATCCAGGTCCCGCTGTTGGATATTGACCGAGGAGTCTCTCGGGTCATGTCTACATAGTTCTCGAACCCGCAGGGTCTGCACACTTAAGGTTCGACGTTGTTTTATGCGTATTTGAGTTATATGGTTGGTTACCGAATGTTGTTCGGAGTCCCGGATGAGATCACGGACGTCACGAGGGTTTCTGGAATAGTCCGGAAACAAAGATTGATATATAGGATGACCTCATTTGATTACCGGAAGGTTTTCGGAGTTACCGGGAATGTACCGGGAATGACGAATGGGTTCCGGGAGTTCACCGGGGGGCAACCCACCCCGGGGAAGCCCATAGGCCTTGAGGGTGTCACACCAGCCCTTAGTGGGCTGGTAGGACAGCCCAAAAGGGCCCTATGCGCCAAGAAGAAAAAATCAAGAGAAAAGAAAAAAAAAGGAGGAAGTGGGAAGGAAGGGGGACTCCCTCCCACCAAACCAAGTCCAACTCGGTTTGGGGGGGGAGTCCTCCCCCCTTGGACTCGGCCGACCCCCTTGGGGCTCCTTGAGCCCCAAGGCAAGGTCCCCTCCCTCCCACCTATATATACGGAGGTTTTAGGGCTGATTTGAGACGACTTTCCCACAGCAGCCCGACCACATACCTCCACGGTTTTTCCTCTAGATCGCGTTTCTGCGGAGCTCGGGCGGAGCCCTGCTGAGACAAGGTCATCACCAACCTCCGGAGCACCGTCACGCTGCCGGAGAACTCTTCTACCTCTCCGTCTCTCTTGCTAGATCAAGAAGGTCGAGATCATCGTCGAGCTGTACGTGTGCTGAACGCGGAGGTGCCGTCCGTTTGGTACTAGATCGTGGGACTGATCGCGGGATTGTTCGCGGGGCGGATCGAGGGACGTGAGGACGTTCCACTACATCAACCGTGTTCTCTAACGCTTCTGCTGTACGGTCTACAAGGGTACGTAGATCACTCATCCCCTCTCGTAGATGGACATCACCATGATAGGTCTTCGTGCGCGTAGGAAAAATTTTGTTTCCCATGCGACGTTCCCCAACATAAGATCCCTCAAGTAAGTTGTCATCGGTGCAAGCAATAAAAAATTGCTCTCTAATATGTATGATCTATTAGTGTGTGGAAAATAAGCTTTGTACGAACCTGTGATGAGGAAGACATTAAAGCGACACACTGCATAATAAAGTTCTTTATCACAGGAGGCAATATAAAGTGACGTTCCTCCGCACTAAGAGGACACGCATCCAAACCTCAAAAGCGCATGACAACCTCTACTTCCCTCTGTGAAGGGCCTATCTTGTACCTTTAATTTTTGCCCTTGTAAGAGTCATGGTGATCTGCACCAATTCCTTTTTTAGCCTTTTTCTTGGTGAACGTCATATGCTTGGGAAAGATTTATATTCATATATCAACTTGGAGCTGAGTACTTATGCTTTATTATTGTTGACTTTTCCCTTGAGGTAAATGGTTGGGAGGCAAATTATAAGCCCCTATCTTTCTCTATGTCCAACTGAAACTTCGATACCATGAGTACCACGTGAGTTGTAACAATTGTGGAAAACAAAAGAGATGATTGAGTATGTGGATTTGCCTTACAAGCTCTTATTTGACTCTTTCCGATGTTATGATAAATTGCAATTGCTTCAATGACTTTGGACGGTTGTTGGCCACTTCTCGGTAAGGTTTTTGTCTCGTACTTTGCTTTGTGAAGGAATTTTTACTTTCCCATAATAATCTCTATGATGTATTGATGTTCTATGTGTGATCATGATGCCCTCATGTCCGTATTTTGTTTTATCGATACCTTCATCCCTAAACATGTGGTAATGTTTTGGGCTTGGTTTTCGCTTGAGGACAAGCAAGGTCTAAGCTTGGGGGAGTTGATACGTCCATTTTGCATCATGCTTTCATGTTGATATTTATCGCTTTATGGACTGTTATTGTACTTTGTGGAACCTTACTTATGCCTTTTCTCTCTTATTTTGGAAGGTTTATTTGAAGAGGGAGAATACCGGCAGCTGGAATTCTGGACTAGAAAAGGAGCAAGTCTGAGTCCTCTATTCCGCGCAACTCCAAACGCCCTGAAAATCAACGTGGATTTTTTTTGGATTTTATAAAAAATACTGGGCAAAAGAAGTGTTAGAGGGGAGCAACCAGGGGCCCACAAGCCTGGTTGTCGCGGCCTACCCCCTGGCCACGGCAACAGGGCTTGTGGGCACCCTGGCAGCCCACTGGCACCCCTCTTTTGCTATATGAAGGGTTTCGTCCGGAAAAAAATCGGGGTGGAGCTTTTTCGTGGATTCTCCGCCGCCACGAGGCAGAACTTGAGCAGATCCAATCTAGAGCTCCGGCAGAACGATCCTGCCGGGGAAACTTCCCTCTCGGAGGGGAAATCGTCACCATCATCATCACCAACACTCCTCTCGTCGGAGGGGAGGCATCTCCATCAACATCTTCATCAGCACCATCTCCTCTCCAATCCCTAGTTCATCTCTTGTAACCAATCTCCGTCTCGCGACTCCGATTGGTACTTGTAAGGTTGCTAGTAGTGTTGATTACTCTTTGTAGTTGATGCTAGTTGGATTACTTGGTGGAAGAGTTTATGTTCAGATCCTTGATGCTATTCATTACACCTCTTATCACGATTGTGATTATGCTTTGTGAGTAGTTCCTTTTGTTCCTGAGGACATGGGATAAGTCATGCTAATAATAGTCATGTGAGTTTGGTATTCGTTCGGTATTTTGATACGTTGTATGTTGTTTTTCCTCTAGTGGTGTTATGTGAACGTCGACTACATAACACTTCACCATATTTGGTCCTAGAGGAAGGCATTGGGTAGTAGTAAGTAGATGATGGGTTGCTGGAGTGACAGAAGCTTAAACCCCAGTCTATGCGTTGCTTCGCAAGGGGCTGATTTGGATCCACTAGTTTAACGTTATGGTTAGACGTTGTCTTAATTATTCTTTCGTAGTTGCGGATTCTTGCGAGAGGGGTTAATCATAAGTGGGATGCTTGTCCAAGTAAGGGAAGTACCCAAGCGCCGGCCACCCACATATCAAACTATCAAAGTAACGAACGCGAATCATATGAACATGATGAAACTAGCATGACAGAAATTCCCATGTGTACTCGAGAGCGCTTTTCCTCTTATAAGACTTTGTTCAGGCTTGTACCTTTCTACAAAAGGGATTGGGCCACTTGCTGCACCATTGCTACTACTTGTTACTTGTTACTTTTTGCTTGCTACGTTTCACCTCACTACACCATCACTTGTTACCGCTACTTTCAGTGCTTGCAGTTATTACCTTGCTGAAAACCGTTTATCAGAGCCATCTCCTCCTTGTTGGGTTCGACACTCTTACTTATCGAAAGGACTACAATTGATCCCCTATACGTGTGGGTCATCAAGGCCTACTTATGGTTTGAGCACCAAAGATGACGATAGGTGATTCTATCGTTGTATGCCTAGCGAAGGGCGTTAAACAATAGCGCTTGTTGGGAGGCAACCCAATGAATTTATCTTTTTCTTTCTGTTTTGTAGCGTCCGCACCATCATAATTCTGTTATGATTGTGTATTTTGTGTTTTCCTCTGTGTTTGAGCCAAGCAAAACCTTTATGACTAGTCTTGGTGATGGTTGTTTGATCCTGCTGGAAAAAGACAGAAACTTTTCGCTCACGAGATGATTTTTCATTTTTATTCAGAAAGATATTTTGAGTTGATTACTTTTTATGCTGGTTGATATGCCTTTTTCCCAGGCAGTCGTAATTTTTCAGAATTTCTGAGGTACCAGAAGTATACGAAGTATACAGATTGCTACAGACTGGTCTGTTTTTGACAGATTCTGTTTTTGTTTAGTTGGTCGCTTGTTTTGATGAAACTATGGATAGTATCGGGGGGTACTAGCCATGGGATAGTGAGAATACAGTAACCTAACACCAATATAAATAGAAATCAAGATTGCTACAGTACCTAAAGAGGTGGTAGTTTGTTTTCTTGTGCTAATGTTATCACGAGTTTATGTTTAAGTTTTGTGTTGTGAAGTTTTCAAGTTTTGGGTGATGTTCTCATGGACAAAGAGATAAGGAGTGGAAAGAGCTCAAGCTTGGGGATGCCCAAGGCATCCCAAGACAAATTCAAGTACACCAAAAAGCCTAAGCTTGGGGATGCCCCGAGAAGGCATCCCCTCTTTCGTCTTCAATCCATCGGTAACATTACTTGGGGCTATATTTTTATTCACCACATGATATGTGTTTTGCTTGGAGCGTCTTGTATCTTAGGAGTCTTTTCTTTTTGTTGTGTCACAATCATCCTTACTGCACACCTTTTGAGAGAGACTTGCACTCATCGTGATTTTTCTAGAATGCTCATCGTGCTTCACTTATATCTTTTGAGCTAGATAATTTTGCTCTATGTGCTTCACTTAGATCTTTTAGAGAACGGCGGCGCGTGACTTGGTAGTTGGTTTATGCTATGAAAGTAGTCCCAAAGGTGATAGGTACCCAAAGAGGATACAAAAACCTCCATCTTCATGTTCATTGAGTAGAAAGAGAAGTCTTGATTCCTCTAAATTAGTTTTGAGACATGGATTTGGTAATATTAAGAGTTATGTTAGTAGGGTGTTGTGAATCTAGAAATACTTGTGCTGAAGTTAGTGATTCCCGTAGCATGCACGTATGGTGAACCGCTATGTTAGGAATTCGGAGCATAATTAATCTATTGATTGTCATCCTTTGTGTTGAGGTCGGGATCGCGCGATGGTTAACACCTACCAACCCTTCCCCTAGGAGTATGCGCTTAGCACTTTGTTTCGGTTACTAATAAAAACTTTCGCAACAAGTATGTGAGTTCTTCATGACTAATGTGAGTCCATGGTATATATGCACTTTCACCTTCCACCATTTCTAGCCTCTCTAGTGTCGTGCAACTTTCGCCGGTACACAAACCCACCATATGCCTTCCTCAAAACAGCCACCATACCTACCTACTATGGCATTTTCATAGCCATTCCGAGATATATTGCCATGCAACTCCCATCGTTCCGTCTCATGACTTGTGTCGTCACTCTCATATTGCCATTGCATGATCGTAAGATATCTAGCGAGATGTTTCAACGTCATACGCCAAGCTAGATCGTTGCACATCCCGGTACACTACCAGAGGCATTTTCTATAGAGTCATCATCGTTTTGAGCTTTGAGCTGTGAGTAAATAAAAGTGTGATGATCATCATTATTAGAGCATTGTACCTTGTTAGGAATAAAAAAGGAGGCCAAAGAGCTCCCCAAAAAAAGAGAAGAGAAAAAAAGAGGCCCAAGAGCCCAAATAAAAAAAGAGAAAAAGAGAGAAGGGACAATGTTACTATCTTTTTCCACACTTGTGCTTCATAATAGCACCATGTTCTTCACGATTGAGAGCCTCTCGTTTCGTCACCACCATATGCTAGTGGGAATCTTTATTATATAACTTGGCATGTATATTCCAATGATGGGCTTCCTCAAAATTGCCCTAGGTCTTCGTGAGCAAGCAAGTTGGATGCACACCCACTAGTTAACCTTTTGAGCTTTCACATACTTATAGCTCTAGTGCATCATTTGTATGGCAATCCCTACTCATTCACATTGATATCTATTAATGGGCATCTCCATAGCCCTTTGATATGCCGAGTCAATGTGACCATCTCCTCTTTTTTTGTCTCACAACCACCACCACACTCTATTCCACCTATAGTGCTATATCCATGGCTCACGCTCATGTATTGTGTGATAGTTATAAAAAGTAAGAGTGCGAAAACAATTACTTGGCCAATACCAGGGTTGTTCATGATTTAAATTAGTTGTGTGAGGATGATGGAGCATGGCCAGACTATATGATTTTGTAGGGATAACTTTCTTTGGCCTTGTTATTTTGAAAGTTCATGATTACTTTGCTAGTTTGCTTGAAGTATTATTGTTTTCATGTCAATAGCAAACTATTGTTTTGAATCTTACGGATCTGAACATTCATGTCACACGAAAGAAGTTACAAATGACAAATATGCTAGGTAGCATTCCACATCAAAAACTCAGTCTTTATCACTTCCCTACTCGAGGACGAGTAGGAGTTAAGCTTGGGGATGCTTGATACATCTCCAACGTATCTATAATTTTTGATGGTTTCATGCTATTCTCTTGTCAAACTTTGGACGTTTTGTATGCCTTTTATATCTTTTTTGGGACTAACTTATTAACTCAGTGCCAAGTGCCAGTTCCTGTTTTTTCCGTGATTTTGACCCTTTTCAGAGGAGGGTTTTAAATGGAGTCCAAACGGAATAAAACCTGCGGAATGATTTTTTCCATAACAGAAGACACGCAGGAGACTTGAGAACCAAGGCATGGAACCTCGAAGGAGGTCACAAGCCCACCAGGCCCGACCTAGGGGGCCGGGCCTAGCAGGCTTGTGAGCTCCCCGTGGCTCCCCTGCCCTCGGTCTTTCGCCTATATATTCCCTAAAATCCCAGAACAAATCAGATCATCGAAAGTACTTTTCCACCGCCGCAAGCTTCTGTGTCCGCAAGATCCCATCTGGGGCACGTTCTGGTGCCCTACCGGAGGGGGATTCGGATACGGAGGGCTTCTTCATCAACACCATGACCTCTCCAATGATGCATGAGTAGTTCACCATAGACCTACAGGTCCATAGCTAGTAGCTAGATGGCTTGTTCTCTCTCTTGGATCTTCAATACAAAGTTCTCCATGATCTTCATGGAGATCTATCCGATGTAATCTTCTTTTGTGGTGTGTTTGTCGAGATCCGATGAATTGTGGATTAATGATCAGATTATCTATGAATCTTATTTGAGTTTCTTCTGATCTCTCTTATGCATGATTTCATATCCTTGTAATTCTCTTCGTGTTGTGGGTTTTGTTTGGCCAGCTCGATCTATGATTCTTGTAATGGGAGAAGTGCTTGGTTATGGATTCATATCGTGCGGTGACCTCACCCAGTTACAGAAGGGGTAGCGAGGCACGCATCGTGTTGTTGCCATCAAGGGTAAAAAGATGGGGTTTTCATCATTGGTTTGAGATTATCCCTCTATATCATGTCATCTTGCTTAAGGCATTACTCTGTTCGTCATGAACTCAATACACTAGATGCATGCTGGATACCGGTCGATGTGTGGAGTAATAGTAGTAGATGCAGAAAGTAGCGGTCTACTTGTCTCGGACGTGATGCCTATATGTATGATCATTGCCTTAGATATCGTCATGACTTTGCGCGGTTCTATCAATTGCTCGACAGTAATTTGTTCACCCACCGTAATACTTCCTATTTTGAGAGAAACCTCTAGTGAACACTATGGCCCCTGGGTCTACTCCACACTATATTTTCAGCCTTACACTTTTACTTCGTTGCACTTTCTGCCTTCAGATCTCACTTTGCAATCAATCTTGAAGGGATTGACAACCCCTTTATAGTGTTGGGTGCAAGCTCTTTTGTGTTTGCGCAGGTACTCTGGACTTGACGAGATTCTCCTACTGGATTGATACATTGGTTCTCAAACTGAGGGAAATACTTACTGCTCCTGTGCTGCACCACCCTTTCCTCTTCAAGGGAAAAAACAACGCAAGCCCAGTCTCCGTCAAAGTGTCAATCTCTGGCACTGTTGTCTGTTGCCGTAGAAAACACCCATACAGTTCTGGTGTTGTTCATGCTTCGCTCATGGTAGAGGTTTAGTCAGAGGATCTGAAACATTTACATCTCTGTGCACTTTGCAAATATTTATGTCTTCCTCCTTGATGTAATCGCGGATGGCGTTGAAGCGTCGCTTTATGTGTCTGGTCCTCTTGTGAAACCTTGGTTCCTTGGCTAGATCAATGGCACTAGTGTTATCAAAGAACAGATTGATTGGATCCAGTGCACTTGGCACTACTCCAAGATCTGACATGAACTGCTTCATCCAAACAACCTCCTTGGCCGCCTCTAAGGCACCTATGTACTCCGCTTCACGTGTAGAATCAGCTACGACACTTTCCTTGGAACTGCACCAGCTTAGCGCACCCCCGTTAAGAACAAATATGTATCCGGTTTGTGACTTAGAGTCATCCGGATCGGTGTGAAAGCTTGAGTCGACGTAACCCTTTACGACGAGCTCTTCGTCACCCCCATAAACGAGAAACATTTCATTACTCCTTTTCAGGTACTTCAGAATATTCTTGACCGCCACCCAGTGTTCCACTCCTGGATCACTTTGAAACCTGCCTGCCATACTTATGGCCAGCCTGACATCCGGTCTTGTGCACAACATTGCATACATGATAGACCCTATGGCTGAAGCATAGGGGGCGACACTCATCTTTTCTCTATCTTCTCGAGTTACTGGACATTGAGTCTTACTCAAGTTTATACCTTGTAACATAGGCAAGAACCCCTTCTTGGATTGTTCCAATTTGAACTTCTTCAAAACTTTATCAAGGTATGTGCTTTGTGAAAGAGCTATTAGGAGCCTTGACCTATCTCTATAGATCTTTATGCCCAATATGTAAGCAGCTTCTCCTAAGTCTTTTATTGAAAAAAAATTAATCAAGTAATATTTTACGTTTTCCAGAAACTCCACATTGTTTCCAATCACCAACATGTCATCCACATATAATATTAGAAACGCTATAAAGCTCCCACTCACTTTCTTGTAAATACAAGCTTCTCCAAAAACTTGTACAAACCCAAACGCCTTGATCACCTCATCAAAGCGTTGATTCCAACTCCGAGATGCTTGCACCAGTCCATAAATGGATCGCTGGAGCTTACACACCTTGTCAGCATTGTCTGGATTGACAAAACCTTCGGGTTGTATCATATACAACTCTTCGTTAAGAAACCCGTTAAGGAACGCCGTTTTGACATCCATCCGCCAGATTTCATAATCAAAAATGCAGCTATTGCTAACATGATTCGGACGGACATAGGCACCGCTACGGGTGAGAATGTCTCATCCTAGTCAACTCCTTGAACTTGTGAAAAGCCCTTTGCGAGAAGTCGAGCTTTATAAATGGTCACATTACTGTCTGCGTCCGTCTTCTTCTTAAAGATCCATTTGTTTTGAATAGCCTTGCGACCTTTAGGTAATACTTCCAAAGTTCACACTTTGTTTTCATACATATATCCTATCTCGAATTTCATGGCTTCTAACCATTAGATGGAATATGGGCCCACCATTGCTTCTCCATAACTCGCAGGCTCATTGTTGTCCAACAACATGATAGACAAGACAGGATTCCCGTACCACTCGGGAGCAGTACGTGCTCTTGTCGACCTACGAGGTTTAACAGTAACTTGATCTTAAGCTTCATGATCATCATCATTATCTTCCTCTTCAAGTGGTGTTGCCTCGATAGAAATTTCTTTCTGCCACGCGCCACTATTTTGTTGAAACAGAGGTTCTGTAACCTCATCAAGTTCTATCTTCCTCCCACTCAATTCTTTCGAGACAAACTCTTTCTCAAGAAAAGCTCCATTTTTAGCGAGAAACACTTTGCCCTCGGATATGAGATAGAAGGTATACCCAACTGTCTCTTTTGGGTAACCTATGAAGATGCACCTTTCCGCTTTGGGTTCCAGCTTTTCAGGCTGAAGCTTTTTGACATAAGCATCACATCCCCAAACTTTAAGAAACGACAACTTTGGCTTCTTCCTATACCATAGCTCATATGGTGTCGTCTCAACGGATTTTGATGGTGCCCTATTTAAAGTGAATGCAGCTGTCTCTAATGCATAGCCCCAAAACGATAATGGCAAATTGGTAAGAGACATCATAGATTGCACCATATCTAACAAAGTACGATTACGACATTCGGACACACCATTACGCTGTGGTGTTCCAGGCGGTGTCAACTGTGAAACAATTCCACATTATCTTAAGTGAGCACCAAACTCGTAACTCAGATACTCTCCTCCTCGATCAGATTGTAGGAACTTGATCTTCTTGCTATGATGATTTTCAACTTCATTCTGAAATTGCTTAAACTTTTCAAACGTTTCAAACTTGTGCTTCATCAAGTAGATATAGCCATACCTACTCAAATCGTCAGTGAAGGAGAGAAAATAACGATATCCACTGCGCGCCTCTATGCTCATTGGTCCGCACACATCACTATGTATAATCTCCAATAAGTCACTTGCACGCTCCATTGTTCCAGAGAACAGAGTCTTAGTCATCTTGCCCATGAGGCATGGTTCGCATGTGTCAAGTGATTCAAAATCAAGTGACTCCAAAAGTCCATCAACATGGAGTTTCTTCATGCGCTTAACACCAATATGACCTAAGCGGCAGTGCCACAAGAAAGTGGCGTTATCATTGTTAACTCTACATCTTTTGGTCTCAATGTTATGGATGTGAGTATACTCACGATCGAGATTTAATATGAACAAACCCCTCAAATTGGGTGCATGACCATAAAAGATATTACTCATATAAATAGAACAACCATTATTCTCGGACTTAAATGAGTAACCGTCTCGCAATAAACAAGATCCAGATATAATTTTCATGCTTAATACAGGCACAAGATAACAATTATTTAAGTTCATAACTAATCCTGATGGTAACTGAAGTGAGACCGTGCCAACGGTGATCGCGTCAACCTTGGAACCATTTCCCACGCGCATCGTCACTTCATCCTTCGCCATGCTTCGCTTATTCCGCAGTTCCTGCTTCGAGTTGCAAATGTGAGCAACAAAACCGGTATCAAATACCCAGGCACTACTATGAGAGTTGGTAAGGTATACATCAATAACATGTATATCATATATACCTTTTTTGGCGTTGGCCGCCTTCTTATCGTCCAGATACTTGGGGCAGTTGCGCTTCCAGTGACGAGTCCCCTTGCAATAATAGCACTTAGTTTTCGGCTTAGGCCCAGCCTTGGGTTTCTTCGTCGGAGGGGCAACAGTTTTGCTACTCTTATTGGAGTTACCCTTCTTGCCTTTGCCGTTCTTATTGAAACTAGTGGTCTTATTGACAATCAACACTTGATGTTCTTTCCGTATTTCTGACTCAGCGACTTTCAGCATCGCAAATAACTCTTTGGGTGACTTATTCATCCCTTGCATGTTATAGTTCAACACAAAACTCTTGTAGCTTGGTGGTAGTGATTGAAGAATTCTGTCAATGATAGCTTCTTGCGGGAGATCGATCCCCAGCTCAGCAGACGGTTTGAGTACCCAGACATTTTGAGCACATGTTCACTGACAGACGAATTCTCCTCCATTTTGGAAGCATATAATTTATCGGAGGTCTCATATCTCTCGATCTGGGAATTCTTCTCAAAGATAAACTTCAACTCCTCGAACATCTCATATGATCCATGACGTTCAAAGCGTCATTGAAGTCCCGGTACTAAGCCATACAAAACTGCACATTGAACTAGTGAGTAGTCATCCTTACAAGTGTTGGGACCCCGATCCTAAGCCATAGGAATCCGGCCTGTAACACATCGCATCCCTTTGCGGTATCACGCACGGTTAACCCCACGGCTGCCACCTTACCTTAGCCGGGACCGTTTGCGCCTTTTGACTCACGTATGCATTTGTGTCGCTAGAATTCCAATGTCAAAGAACCCGGGTTGACATAACTAGTCATAAACTCAAGTGGCTCAAGTGTACAGAGACAGGCATACATAACCCAACAAAGCAGGTGTCAGTCACCAGCGAGTGTAGACGTGTCGTAGCAAGCTACAAGGACTCCATTACACCATGTGACATTTACCCCTAGGGACAGACACAACAACTAAAAAGGATACATGCCAATCAACTAATGTGTCCGGAGCAGTAGCGAACTACCAAGGCTCGGCGGAAACACAAAGGGACATTTCTCTGTATAGAGAGCTACTAAGGGCATACGACTAGGTGTCGAATCCCATACATATCATAGTGCATCACACGTATGCATGACATACTTGATATGCATAGATACACCAATGGCATCACAACATAACCATACAACATCACAACATTTATTTAGAAGACGCGGAAGAGCCTTGCATAATATGTTCATACAGGTAGGGGTCACATGACCCGACACTCAAGTCATACAAGGAGAGTCATACAAACCAAGCGGAAGCATTAAAGATGTCTGACTACAGACAGTTGAAAGGAAAAGGCATAAAGCCTGACTATCTACAGACCCCTTCTGAAAGGGGCCAGGTCGTAGCTGGGACACCAACTACTCGTCATCATCGATGTCTAGATAGAACCCACATGTTGGCTCGTGGGTATCCTCTGCAACATTTATTAAGCAAACATGAGTACAAAAGTACTCAGCAAGACTTTAGAACAGATCTATCTACTCATGCACAAGTATCAATAAAGGGGGTTGTGGGGTTTCATGCAGCAAGCTACCTTTGACTCTTGGCTAGACTAAACTACAATTTTTAAATGGTTTTAACCACTTTGTTAAGTCGTACACGAGTCCACTACCACCACAACAATACACTATCATGGATTCCTTTCCGTCTCCCTACGGAAATGCCATACATGATACTCACACTTATCTTGATACTTTTATGGGTAGCCATTAAAGTTATCTATGAACAACATATGTCTCCAAGTAGTCCATATCCGCGGACGCGACTATTCGAATAGATCATAACCCTGCAGGGGTTTACTTCTTCACACACGCTCTTGCCACTTATCACCATGTGCATGTCATGCACCTCGGCAACCTTCAAGCGGAAGCCCAGCGAGGGGTTTATCGCCTATTTGAGAGTGAAACCGCACGGAAGTCCGGCCGAGGTTTCCGCCACGGCCCCAAACGATGTGCGCAGGGTTCCCAATCCCACCATCCGGGTGCCACTTGGTACACCGTGCCACTGCCTACCGCATCATAGACCACCTCTAAGGTCAGCACTATGCACGGCCTCCAGGATGACTATAAACACCAGAAACTACTTGCAACTCCTGGACCGAGTACTAGGCAATTAATAAGTTGAGCGGCGTCATATTTCAGGGCCCAACATGTGGTAGTAACTAGTCTTGGATTACATACACGAAACTCAGTTCCTAAGGACGGTTCCAATGAAACAACCCGCCATGTACTCCTACATAGCCTTTCATCGGTACCTTTACCAAATCAGGTTCCACACTTATTCTTAGTCACTAGAACACATTCATCCATTCCTGTTCATCACCCAGATGAAACAGACCTGACACAACTCTAGGCATAGCAAGCATAGCAGGAAACGGCACATCATGGCTCAAGCAACTACCAGGTATGCTAGGTTGCAAGGTTTGGCTATTTACTGTGATAATGACAGGTCATGCAAAGGAATAGGTTCAGCTACCGAAGTAAAGAATTTGAAATATTTTGTCCTAATGCAATAAGTGGGAGCAGGAGCAAGAACATGGGATTATATCGGGATGATCAAAAGGGTGCTTGCCTTGTTGCTCAGCAGAAGGATAAAATCCGTCAGTCGGATATTCGGACGTATCCGGGAGGGTAGAGCCTACCGAAATAATAACAACAATCAATAACATTCATATGAAACAATATGATGCATGATCATGGCATGAAATGAAATGTAGCATGAGCTAGTGTGGCTATCAAACCTTAGTATGAATCTGATTTGAATTCAAAATTCAAATATTAATTGAAGTAATATATTTATCAAATTCATTTAATTGATTTGACGTGATATTGTTTTTTAACTTTGTTTGTCATGCATGAACATAGCACCGTTGTTTTCATTGAATTTTTCTGATCAATTTGCATATATTATTTGTCAAATTTGGAGTTATATTTAATTTTCTATGACTTTCCACTTATTTTGAATTATTTAAATTACAGAAATACTATTATTGCATCAGCATGACATCAGCACGTGAGTCTAGCCGTTGAAAGTCAAACCTGACGAGTGGGACCCACTGGTCACCGACTCTAGTTAGATTTTAATTAAACTATAAGTTAAATAGCTAATTAACAGAGGCTGGCCCACATGTCAGTGTGTGGTTAGTGATTTAATTAATTAATTGTTTTAGTTAACTTAAACTTAATTAACCAGGGGCTGGCCCCACCTATCATAGGCTGAGGGGAGTCAACCCACCGGCGCTGAGGGTCAAACCCACCGGCGATGAGCCGCCGGTGGCTCCAGGGACGGCGGAAGGCATCGGAAATGCTCCTCCGGCGACCAAACAAGCGGTGGAGGGCACCAGAGGAACGACCCTTCGTCCGCAAGCTCTTTTTTGCAAGTCCTGGGGGTTGAAACGGTCGGAGTCTACGCCGGCGACGAGCTCGACGGCTGCCGGAGCTCGGGCCTCGTCGGGATCACTGGTACGGGGCTCAACACGCGTGGGGCTGGGCTCCTACGGCACCTACGTGATGAGCTGGAGCCGATGGTGGCCTCAAAACGACCAACCGCTCATCGGAGCGTCACCGGCGATGAGCTCCCGCGGCGGATCTCGTCGGGCTCACGTGGAATCGGGGCTTAGAGCATGGGACAGAGGGGGAAAAGAGAGGGAAAAGCACCCTGAGCTCACGGGGGTTGCACAGGTGTCGAGAGCGGGCTCGGGGATGACCTGGAGAGGGAGAATCACGGCGGCGAACGTCGGTGATCCGAGGAAGAAGACGACGGCGTAGAAGCGATGCAGGGCTCGGGGGCTTGTTTTCTTTGGCTGGGACGACATGCTCGATGAGGCGGAGAGGACGGCGTGCTCAGGGGAGCTTGCAGTGGCCGGAGATGACGGCGAGCTCGAGCTCGAGCTCAGCTCCAATGGGTCCCGAGAGGGCAGGAGAGCGAATGGGGAGGGGCTGACGCCTCGAATGGGTTGCGGGGGCTTATCCCTTCGTGGCCAGCACGACGGGGAGCCCAGGCAGGTACCGAGGTGCGTGGCCGCGCTGGAGGAAGCGACGGCCACCTCCTGCTGCCGACTGTCGCGACGAAGACGACAAGGGAGAAGATGGGCTGGGCCAGGTGAACGTCACGTAAGTTTTTTCCATTTTCTTTCTTTTCTGATTTCTGTTAAATCATTTCTGACATTTGTTTGATTTTATTTTTGGCTCCAAGCTATTCCTAAAATAGTGAAAATAATGTTGGGGTGTTATTTGAATTATGACCAAACCCATATAAAAGATTCAACATTTTATAATAAACACAGATATTTAAAACCACTTAATTGAATATTATGAGTGGATTTTGTGGTTTGAATAAAATGCCAAATGTATTTTAAAAATAAGTTCCAGCCATGAATTATTGTTTCCAATATTTGTCAAAAATGATGGAATTTTATGAAGGCCATTTTGGGTTCAATGATTTATCACAAGTTTTGAATTGGGTTGAATATGGAAGTGCTAGGGTTTATCTTTGGTTTCTATTTTCATTTTTAATGCAAGAATAAAACATGAGCACAATCTTGCTAATCATCAAAGGGTAGCTAGGGATGTGACAACTCACCCCCTCTCAAAAGAATCTCGTCCTGAGATTTTGAAGTTGTCGGGAATAGCGCGGGATACTCAAGTCGGAGACGGTCCTCTCTTTCCCATGTTGCCTCTTTCTCAGAATGATTTGACCATTGAACTTTAAGAAACTTGAGGTTTCGACGTCGAGTGGTACGCTCAGCTTGATCAAGAATATGAACAGGGTATTCTCGGTATGAAAGGTTATCTTGGAGATCAAGCGTTTCGTGGTCCACTCCATGGACAGGATCCGAGAAGCAACGCCTGTGTTGCGAGACGTGGAAGACATCATGAACCTTGGAAAGATGGGGAGGAAGTTCCAACTTGTAGGCAACTTCTCCTCGTTTGGCAAGAATGCGAAAAGGATCAATGTAACGAGGAGCCAATTTGCCTTTGATACCGAAGCGATGGGTACCCTTCAAGGGTGTAACCCGAAGGTAAGCCTTCTCGTCAACTTCAAAGGTCACAGCCTTATGATGACGATCATATTGGCTCTTTTGACGAGATTGAGCTGTTTTCAACTTTTCACGAATAATGCGAACTTGCTCTTTTGCTTCCTGGATCATATCCAGACCAAAGAGTTGCCTCTCTCCGGTTTCTGACTAATTAAGAGGCGTTCGACATCTTCGTCCATAGAGAACTTCAAAAGGGGCTTTGCCCAAGCTTGATTGATAACTCTTGTTATAAGCAAATTCAGCGAATGGAAGACACTTCTCCCAATTCATACCGAACGATATAACACAAGCTCGAAGCATATCCTCTAGGATTTGATTCACTCTTTCTACTTGACCACTTGATTGAGGATGTAAAGCAATGCTAAAAGATAGGTGAGTCCCCATGGCATTCTGAAAACTTTCCCAGAAACGAGAAGTAAAAATACTTCCACGATTTGAATTAATCTCCAGAGGGACACCATGAAGAGACACTATTCAAGAGATATATAACTCTGCTAGCTGGCTAGCTGTTATACTCTCACGAACTGGAAGAAAATGAGCTACTTTGGAAAGACGGTCAATGACCACAAAGATAGCATTATTTCCTTTCTTGGTCCTGGGAAATCCAGTGATGAAATCCATATTAACTTTATCCCATTTCCATTCAGGAATAGCTAAAGGTTGAAGGGTGCCAGCAGGCCTTTGATGTTCCGCTTTAACTCGACGACAAACGTTGTAGTTAGCAACGAACTCAGCAATTTCTCTCTTCATCCTAGTCCACCAAAACCTCCGGCGTAGGTCCTGATACATCTTAGTACTACCAGGATGAATGGTGAGAGGATAATCATGAGCCTCCTTAAGGATCAACTGCCTCAGATGTGGATTCTTAGGAACCACTAGACGGTTCTGGAAGAACACAACATCTTGATCATTCAAGGAGAATCCCTTAGCGTTTCCGCTAATAATATTCTCCTTGATCCGTGATATACCTTTATCACGCTTTTGGCCAGCTATGATTTGATCCCTAAGAGTAGGTTTCGCCACCAGGTTAGAAAGGAATCCTTGAGGAACAATGTGAAGGTTTAACTTCCGAAATTCCTCATAGAGACGTGGTTGACCTCGTTGTAACATCAGATTGTTACAGTAAGACTTACACTTAGTGCATCAGCCATGACATTGGCCTTCTCCGGGGTGTAAGTTATCCCTAAGTCGTAATCTGTGATCAACTCAACCCACCGTCTTTGCATGAGATTCAAATCCGTCTGGGTGAAGATATATTTCAGACTTTGGTGATCAGCGAATATTTCTCAATGATTACCAAGTAGGTAATTTTGCCAGGTTTTTAGTGCATGGACTATAGCTCCAAGCTCAAGATCATGTGTGGGATAATTATCCTCATGTGGGCGCAACTGTCGAGATGCGTATGCAATCACATGACGATCCTGCATGAGAATGCAATCTAATCCTTGTCGCGAGGCGTCGCAATAGATAACAAAGTCCTTAGAAAGATGTGGTGGTAGCAACACAGGTGCAGAAGTCAGACGTCTTTTCAGTTCGTGAAAACTATGCTCACACTATGGTGTCCACTCGAACTTTTTATATTTCTTGAGAAGTTCAGTTAGAGGCTTTGCAACCTTGGAGAAGTTCTCGACAAAGTGGCGACAATAGCTCGCTAGACCAAGAAAACTCCTAACTTGCTTAACCAATTCAGGTTGAGTCCAATCAAGGACAGCTTGAACTCTCTCGGGATTGACAGCAATACCCTTACCAGAGATTACGTGGCCTAGATAGGTCACTTCTGGTAACCAAAATTCACATTTTGAAAACTTGGCATAAAGGTGATGCTCTCAAAGTTTCATCAATACCAGCCTTAGATGCTCGGCATGTTTCTCTTCGTTCTTCGAGTAGATGTGAATATCATCAAGGTATACCATGACGAATTTATCCAAATACTCCATGAAGATTGAATTCGTCAAGAGAGAGAAGGTGGTTGGGGCATTGGTTAAACAAAAGGACATGACAGTGTACTCGTATTGGCCATAACGAGTGACAAAGGCCGTTTTTGGAATGTCCTCGTTCTTGATCTTGATTTGATGGTAACCCAACCTCAAATCCATTTTGGAGAAGACTGAGGATCCAGCGAGTTGATCATACAGATCGTTGATCCTGGGGAGCCGATACTTGTGCTTTATGGTGACCAGGTTAACCGGTCGATAATCTACAACCATTCGGTCCGTTCCATCTTTCTTCTTGACAAAGAGGACGGGACAAGCCCAAGGAGAAGAGCTAGGACGAATGAAACCTTTACTCAAGGCCTCATCTAGTTGTTTCTTAAGTTCGGCTAGCTCCAAGGGTGCCATCTTATAGGGTCTTCTGGCTATTGGGACAGTTCCTGGAACAAGATCTATCACAAACTCTACATCCGTGTCAGGTGGAATTCCTGGCAGTTCTTTTGGAAAAACATCCGGAAAGTCACGGACTACCGGAATGTATTCGAGTTCTCGGAGAGGACTAGCATTGAGGGAATAGAGTTGGCATTTGGCAACTCGAGTTGAGACATTAACTATCTCACCCGAGGTATGGGTAAGCTGAACATTCCTAGTATGGGTATCAATCTTGGCGTAATGAGCTGACATCCAGTCCATACCCAAGATGATATTGATATCTGAGGATTTGAGGGCTATCAATGATGCTAGAAAAACTAGCATGTCTACTAGGATTTCATTATCATAACTTATCCTAGAAGTTTGCCATTTACTACCAGGGGTTTCGACAACTAATGGGATTGGCATATCACAAAAGGACATGTTATGCAACTGTGCATAACTTTTGGAAATGAAGGAATGAGATGACCTAGTGTCAGAAAGAACAGACGTTGGGTGATGATTGACAAGGAGCGTACCCAAAATGACGTCGGGATCCTCTGCAGCTTCTTCTGCTAAAACATAATTCACGCGGCCACGCGCAGGAGTTGGCTACGCATAATATGCTTTGCCCGACTTGCCTTGCCTAACAGACTTCCCAGGTTGCTTGGCAGCTATATTCTGAGGACACTCTCGTGAATAGTGCCATGGTTCTCCACACTTGTAACAGATCACCTGATTGGCACGTGGTGCAGCATTGCTAGCTGGACCACCATAGGTCTTTGCTGGAGGGTTGGTCTAGTTCGTCTGAGGTGCCACATAGGATGGCCTCGGGGTATATCTTGGCGGCAGAGAGCTATTCGGGACCCACAACCGGCACTTCGGAAACGCGAAACCGGATGAGGAGCCCGAATCGCGAGAGTGCTTCTTTGTGGCTTCATAGTCGGTATGACCAGTCTCGGCACTGATCGCCTTGTTGACAAGAGCTTGAAAACTTGTACATTCATGAAGGTGCAGGTCACGACGAAGTTCGGGGCTCAGACCCTTGCGGAATCTTGCTTGTTTCTTGGCATCAGTTGACACCTCTTCAGTTTCGTACCGAGTGAGATTACCGAACTCGCAGCTATAACCATCCAGGGTCAACTTTCCCTGGGTGAAGGCACATAATTCCTCTCTCTTACGGTCCATGAGACCCTTTGGAATGTGGTGCAGACAGAAGGCTGCACTGAAATCTGCCCATGTGGCTGCTGGTCCGGCAGGACGCATACCTTCAAAATTCTCCCACCACAGATTAGCGGGGCCTTACAGAAAGTATGCAGCAAAGGTTACCTTGTCAGCCTCTGAAACATTGATAGAGCGTATCTTGCGTGATATACTGCACAACCAGTCATCAGCGTCGAGAGGATCGACGGAGTGATGGAACTTCAGGGGATTCAGCTTCACAAAGTCATTGAGGGACACTGCGTCATTTCGCGGCTGATGAGCCGTGTTTTGCTCAATACGTTCTAGCAGACGGTTGGTCTCTCGCTCGTTTCTTTCCGCCTCGAGCATAACCTCCGCCAGAGAAGGCGGGTGAGGCAGTTCCTCCTGGGCTACCTGACTATCTTCTCCCTGCTCATGGTTAGGGGCACGGTTCTACCTGGTAAACACCATCCTAGCAAACAAACTCACAGCTTAGACTAGATCAAACATTAACACTAACTATGGATTAAGAATGCATTGAACACATGGAATGCGAAAATGAACATCCGAACAACATGGTAACAAGCAACTACTATATATACACCATGATTCATACACACCATTACATAGTTCAGTACAACCTCAAACTGAAGAGCGAACTACGGAAAAGACGATACTACTCATGAGAGGCTTTCCAAGCTTCCTATACATTATTTATCTATGCCTTCGGAACTCATCTCACAACATAGTCATACTCCACAAGAAACACAGGACTGTGGAAGTACAACTACTACCATACTACTCTTCCACTCACGGGTTCAAGCATCCCCATAAAACATCTCATAAAGGTTGCCTCCATGGCCTGGGAGCTGAACCTGCGGATCAGGAAATACTCAAGCCTGAGACCCCTGGGAACCGTAAGGACACGGGTGTGGCCTTGGTCCCTTGACTGGTGGTAGTAGAGGTCCCCGAAGAGGGGTGACACCTCTATAGCAGGCCAGTCAACATGAGCTGGAAGATGAGTCCTAACGGGGTTCAACATCTCCATGTCCCCATACCCAATCTGAAGTACAGGTGCCAGCTGTGTCAAAGCTGTCCACAAACAGGCACGAGTAGCATAGAGCTCCATACGAAGGGCACGAGCATCTCTGTCTCTATTCTCTAGCATCTCAGTGGTAGACTGCAGCAGCGGATCCTCCAAAGAAGAATCAAAGTAAATCCCACTGAGATATCCTTCTTCTCCTAGCTGAGAAGCGGGAACATAATAGAACTCTGAATTCTGTAGCAGTGCATGTCTGGCTCTCATGATGGTCAACATTGAATAGGTGACATCTTGTACCGCCATGTCAACGGTAACCCCCAATCCATAATACCAATGGATCGGCTCCTTGGCTCCAGGGTTATCTGGGAATACCCTAACAGTGCATAGGTACTGACTCTGGTTGAAATCCCAGTACTGCTCCTCCACTGTATACTCTGGGTACCAGCGGTAACCGGCTACTCACATCATCCTGACCAGCATGGCCGTGTGACCCGGCACATCAATGCACCTAGTCAGACGGACCACCTGACGAGAAGGACGGCCAGGCACCTGAAATAGAGAGTAATGCAAAAGGCATTAGAGCTCTGGAGATAAAATTGGGCAGCATAACGGGTGTAAATGCTCAAAAACAATTTTGAGACAACCCACAAAAGATAGGATAGCATAACCACTCAACTATCAAGTTCAATTCCATGGTCATCAAATACTTATTTTATTTTCTTTGAAACAAAAGGAAAACTCGGAATAACTCTCGAACCGGTTCCCTACAATCTACCGAATAATAACACGCGATCCTGAGAGATAGAGAAGTAACCTAGTTCTTAATCCCCGTACAAAATATGAGGATGACCAGAATAGAATGACTTGAGAAGAGAAGCAAGAAACTTATGTTCCCTTCCACAAACAATTCCCTTATATATAGCTAAAGCATTTCTAGACTCAACTTCGACCAGTTTGGCTTGGTAATCCTACAGTCAGTCAGGCTCTGATACCAACGTTGTCGGGGCCCTGATCCTAAGCCATAGGAATCCAACCTGTAACACATCGCTTCCCTTTGCGGTCTCACGCACGGTTAACCCCACGGCTGCCACCTTACCTTAGCCAGGACCGTTTGCGCCTTTTGACTCACGTATGCATTTGTGTCGCTAGCATTCCAATGTCAAAGAACCCAAGTCGACATAATGCTACTGCGACAACAGACCTTCCCTGGCAACGGTGCCAGGAATCCTGCTGCTACAGCTATGCCTATAGGGACTTCCTTGGCAAATATGCAAAGGATTTCCCCGCGTCCTTGGAGCCTTACGTTGGTGTTCCCTTGAAGAGGAAAGGGTGATGTAGCACAGCGGCGGTAAGTATTTCTCTCAGTTTTGAGAACCAAGGTATCAATCCAGTAGGAGGAGCATTCAAGTCACAAGTATCTGCACAAGCACAAAGAGCTTGCACCCAACGCTATGAAGGGGTTGTCAATCCCTTATGGATTGTTTGCAAAGTGAGAACTGAAAGCAAAGAGTAAACGAAGCAAAGTAAAAGTGAAAGTGGAAACGATAGTTGTGAATAGACCCGGGGGCCGTAGTGTTCACTAGTGGCTTCTCTCATGAAAGCAAGTAGATGGTGGGTGAATGAATTACTGTCGAGCAATTGATAGAACCGCGCAAAGTCGTAACGTTATCTAAGGCAATGATTATATCTATAGGCATCATGTCCAAAACAAGTAGACCGATACTTTCAGCATCTACTACTATTACTCCACACGTCGACCGCTATACAGCATGCATCTAGTGTATTAAGTCCAAAAGAACAGAGTAACGCCTTAAGCAAGATGACATGATGTAGATGGACAATCTCATATCTACGATAAAAGACCATCTTGTTACCCTTGATGGCAACAACATGATGCGTGCCTTGCTGCCCCTTCTGTCACTGGGAAAGGTCACCACACGGTATGAACCCAAAACCAAGCACTTCTCCTATTGCAAGAATCATAGATATAGTTGGCCAAACAAAACCCAAGACTCGAAGAGACTTACAAGGATATCAAATCATGCATATAAGAAATCAGCAAAGACTCAAATATAATTCATAGATAATCTGATCACAAATCCACAATTCATCGGATATCGACAAACACACCGCCAAAGAAGATTACATCGGATAGATCTCCATGAAGATCATGGAGAACTTTGTATTGAAGATCCAAGAGAGAGAAGAAGCCATCTAGCTACTAACTACGGACCCCTAGGTCTGAAGTGGACTACTCACGAGTCATTGGAGAGGCGATGATGTTGATGTAGAAGCCCTCCAACTCCAAAGTCCCCCCCGGCAGGGCACCGGGAAGGGTCTCCAGATGAGATCTTGCGGAAACGGAAGCTTGCGGCGGCGAAAAAGTGTTTTCGTGGATGCCCTCATTTTTTCTAGACTTTTAGGGAATTTATAGGCCAAAGAGCTAGGGCAGGGGAGCGACAGGGAGGCCACAAGCCTGGTTGTCACGGGCCCCCCTGGCCGCGGCAACAGGGCTTGTGGGCTCCATGTGGGCCCCTCCCTTGGCCCTCAAGTCTCCCGATCTTCTTCCGTTCTGGAAAAATTTATTTCTGGGATTTTATTCCATTTGGACTACGTTCCAAAATCAGATCTGAACAGAGTCAAAAACACAGAAAAAACAGGAACTGGCACTTGGCACTGAATTAATAAGTTAGTCCCAAAAAAGATATAAAAGGTAAACAAAACTTCCAAAGTTGACAAGATAACAGCATGAAACCATCAAAAATTATAGATACGTTTGAGACGTATCACATAACTAGTCATAAACTCAAGTGGCTCAAGTGTACAGAGACAGGCATACATAACCCAGCAAAGCAGGTGTCGGTCATCAGCGAGTGTAGACCAGTTGTAGCAAGCTACAAGGACTCCATTACACCGCATGACATTTCCCCATAGGGACAGACACAACAACTAAGAAGGATACATGCCGGTCAACCACTGTGTCCGGAGCAGTAGCGAACTACCAAGGCTCGGTGGAAACACAAAGGGGCATTTCTCCATATAAAGAGCTACTAAGGGCATACGACTAGGTGTCGAATCCCATACATATCATAGTGCATCACACGTACGCATGACATACTCGATATGCATAGATACAACAATGATATCACAACATAACCATACAACATCACAACATTTATTTAGAAGACTCGGAAGAGTCTTGCATAATATGTTCATACAGGTAGAGGTCACATGACCTGACACTCAAGTCATACAAGCAGAGTCATACAAACCAAGTGGAAGCATTAAACCTGTCTGACTACACACAGTTGAAAGGAAAAGGCATAAAGCCTGACTATCTATAGATCCCTTCTGAAAGGGGCCAGGTCGTAGCTGAGACACAGCTACTCGTCATCATTGATGTCTAGATAGAACCCACATGTTGGCTCGTGCCTATCCTCTGCAACATTTATTAAGCAAACATGAGTACAAAAGTACTCAACAAGACTTTAGAACAGATCTATCTACTCATGCACAAGTATCAATAAAGGGGGTTGTGGGGTTTCATGCAGCAAGCCAGCTTTGACTCTTGGCTAGACTAAACTACAATTTTTAAATGGTTTTAACAACTTTGTTAAGTCGTACACGAGTCCACTACCACCACAACAATACACTATCATGGATTCCTTTCCGTCTCCCTACGGAAATGCCATACATGATACTCACACTTATCTTGATACTTTTATGGGTAGCCATTAAAGTTATCTATGAACAATATATGTCTCCAAGTAGTCCATATCTGCGGACATGGCTATTCAAATAGATCGTAACCCTATAGGGGTGTACTTCTTCACACACGCTCTCGCCACTTATCGCCATATGCACGTCATGCACCTCGTCAACCTTCAAGCGGAAGCCCAGCGAGGGAGTCGGCCACGACCGTTAACCACGCTAATACCTAGTCCAGGTTTATCGCCTATTTGAGAGTGAACCCGCATGGAAGTACGGCCGAGGTTTCCGCCACGGCCCCAAACGATGTGCGCAGGGTTCCCAAGCCCACCATCCGGGTGCCACTTGGTACACCGTGTCACTGCCTACCGCATCATAGCCCACCTCTAAGGTTAGCACGATGCACGTCCTCTAGCATGACTATAAACACAAAAAACTACTTGCAACTCCTGGACCGAGTACTAGGCAGTTAATAAGTCGAGCGGGGTCATATTTCAGGGCCCAGCATGTGGTAGTAACTAGTCTTAGATTACATACACCGAACTCAGCTCCTAAGGACGGTTCCAATGAAACAACCCGCCATGTACTCCTACATAGCCTTTCATCGGTACCTTTACCAAATCAGGTCCACACTTATTCTTAGTCATTAGAACACATTCATCCATTCATGTTCATCACCCAGATGAAACAGACCAGACACAACTCTAGGCATAGCAAACATAGCAGCAAAAGGCACATCATGGCTCAAGCAACTACCAGGTATGCTAGGTTGCAAGGTTTGTCTATTTACTGTGACAATGACAGGTCATGCAAAGGAATAGGTTCAGCTACCGAAGTAAAGCATTTGAAATATTTTGTCCTAATGCATTAAGTGGGAGCAGGAGCAAGAACATGGGATTATATCGGGATGATCAAAAGGGTGCTTGCCTTGTTGCTCAACAGAAGGATTAAATCCGTCAGTCGGATATTCGGACGTATCCCGAAGGGTAGAGCCTACCGAAATAATAAGGACAATCAATAACATTCATATATGCAACAATATGATGCATGATCATGGCGTGAAATGAAATGTAGCATGAGCTAGTGTGGCTACCAAACCTTAGTATGAATCTGATTTGAATTCAAAATTCCAATATTAATTGAAGTAATATATTTATCAAATTCATTTAATTGATTTGACCTGATGCTGTTTTATAACTTTGTTTTTCATGCATGAAAATAGCACCATTGTGTTCATTGAATTTTTCTGATCAATTTCCCTGTATTATTTGTCAAATTTGGAGTTATATTTAATTTTCTATGAATTTCCAAAGTTTTGCACTTATTCTGAATTATTTAAATTACAGAAATAGTATTATTGCATCAGCATGACATCAACAGGTCAGTCTGGCTATTGAAAGTCAAACCTGACCAGTGGGACCCACTGGTGAGTGACTCTAGTTAGATTTTAATTGAACTTTAAGTTAAATAGATAATTAACAAAGGCTGTCCCACATGTCAGTGTGTGGTTAGTGATTTAATTATTTATTTATTTTAGTTAACTTAAAATTAATTAACCAGGGGCTGGCCCCACCTATCCTAGGCTCAGGGGAGTCAACCCACCGGCGATGGGGGTCAAACCCATCGGCAATGAGCCGCCGATGGCTCCAGGGACGGCGGAGGGCATCGGAAATGCTCCTTCGGAGACCAAACAAGCGGCGGAAGGCACCACAGGAACGGCTCTTCCTCCGCAAGCTCATTTTTGCAAGTCCAGGGTGTTGAAACGGTCCGAGTCGACGCCGGCGACGAGCTCGGCGGCTACCGGAGCTCGGGCTTCGTCGGGATCACTACTATGGGGCTCAACACGCGTGGGGCTGGGCTCCTACGACACCTACGCGACGAGATGGAGCCAATGGTCGCCTCAGAACGACCAACCCCTCACCGGAACATCATCGGCGATGAGCTCCCACGGCGGATCTCGTCGGGCTCACATGGAATCGGGGCCTAGAGCATGGGATCGAGGGGGAAAAGAGGGGGAAAAGCACCCTGAGCTCACGGGAGTTGCTGAGGCGTCGAGAGCGGGCTCGGGGATGGCCTGGAGAGGGAGAACGACGGCGGTGAACATCGGCGATTCGAGGAAGAAGACGACGACGTTGAAACAATGCAGGGCTCGGGGGCTTGTTTCCTTTGGCAGGGACAACATGCTCGACGAGGCGAAGAGGATGGCGTGCTCGAGGGAGCTTGCGATGGCCGGAGATGGCGGCGAGCTCGAGCTCGGCTCCAATGGCGGCCGAGAGGAGAGAGTGCAGGAGAGCGAATGGGGAGGGGCTGACGCCTGGAATGGGTTGCGGGGGCTTATCCCTTCATGGCCAGCGCGACGGGGAGCCTAGGCAGGCACCGAGGTGCGTGGCTGCGCCGGAGGAAGCGGCGGCCACCTCCTGCTGTCGACTGGTGCGAGGAAGACGACAGGGGAGAAGATGGGCTGGGCCACGTGAGCGTCACATAAGTTTTTTCCATTTTTTTTCTTTTTTGATTTCTGTTAAATCATTTCTGACATTTGTTTGATTTTATTTTTGGCTCCAAGCTATTCCTAAAATAGTGAAAGTTATGTTGGGGTGTTATTTGAATTATCCAAACCCATATAAAACATTCAACATTTTATAATAACCAGAGATATTTAAAACCACTTAATTGAATATTATCAGTGGCTTTTGTGGTTTAAATAAAATGCCAAATGTATTTTAAAAATAAGTTCCACCCCTGAATTGTTGTTTCCAATATTTATCAAAAATGATGGACTTTTATGAAGGCCATTTTGGGTTCATTGATTTATCACAAGTTTTGAATTGGGTTGAATATGGAAGTGGTAGGGTTTATCTTTGGTTTCTATTTTAATTTTTAATGCAAGAATAAAACATGAGCACAATCTTGCTAATCATCAAAGGGTAGCTAGGGATGTGACAACAAGCTTTCCAAGCGTTCAAAACACCTTGTTCAGCCGTAGCGGGTGGTTCATCTCCTAGCGCTGCATCAAGGACATAATTCTTTTGCCCAGCTTGAAGGACAAGCCTCAGATTTTGAGCCTAGTCTACAAAGTTGCTACCATCATCTTTCAGCTTAGCTTTGTCTAGGAACGTATTAAAATTTAGGGTTGCTACTGCGCGAGCCATTGATCTACAACATAAATTTTTGCAAAGATTACTTAGACTTTGTTCAAGACAATATAGTTTAGCTAATCATATTACTTATAAACTCCCACTCAAATAGACACCCCTCTAGTTATTCGAGTGTCGCATGATCCAAATTCACTAACTCAAGTGTGATCATCACATGAGTTGAGTATAGTTTCAGTGGTGAACATCTCCATGTTGATCATATCTACTATATCACTCATGCTCAACCTTTCGGTCTCTTGTGTTTCGAGGCCATGTCTGTATATGCTAGGCTCGTCAAGTTTAACTCGAGTGTTCCGCATGTACAACTGTTTTGCACCCGTTGTATGTGAACGTTGAGTCTATCACACCCAATCATCACGTGGTGTCTCAAAACGACGAACTGTCGCAACGGTGTACAGTTGGGAGAACACAATTTTATCTTGAAATTTTAGTGAGGGGCCACCTTATAATGCTATCGTCATTCTAAGAAAAATAAGGTGCATAAAAAGATTAACATCACATGCAATTCATAAGTGACATGATATGGCCATGATATTGTGCTTCTTGATCTCCATCACCAAAGCACCGGCATGATCTTCATCGTCACCGGCGCCACACCATGATCTCCATCATCATGATCTCCATAATTGTGCCGCCATTGAGGTTGTCGTGCTATCTATGCTATCATTACTAAAGCTACTACCTAGCAATATAGTAAACGCATCTACAAGCACAAACGTTAGTCTAAATACAACCCTATGGCTCCTGCCGGTTGCCGTAGCATTGACGTGCAAGTCGATATTTAACTATTACAACATGATCATCTCATACATCCAATATATCACATCATGTCTTTGGCCATATCACATCACAAGCATGCCCTGCAAAAACTAGTTAGACGTCCTCTAATTTGTTGTTGCATGTTTTACGTGGCTGCTATGGGTATCTAGTATGATCGCATCTTACTTATGCAAAGCCACAACGGTGATGTGCAAATTGCTATTTAACCTTCTCCAAGGACTGCCTTGGTTAAATCCGATTCAACTAAAGTTGAAGAAACAGACACCCGCTAATCATCTTTATGCAACAAGTTGCATGTTAGTCGATGAAACCGATCTCTCTTAAGCTTACGAGTAAGGTTGGTCCGGGCCGCTTCAATCCAACAATACCGCCAAATTGAGAAAAGACTAAGGAGGGCAGCAAATCGAACATCAACACCCACAAAAACTTTTGTGTTTTACTCGAGATTTCATCTACGCATGAACCTAGCTCTGATACCACTGTTGGGGAACGTTGCATGGGAAGCAAAAAAAATTCCTACGCACACGATAACCTATCATGGTGATGATAATCTATGGGAGGGAGATCGAATCTACATACCCTTGTAGATATCTAAGCGGGAAGTGTTAAGAAACATGGTTGATGTACTGGAACGCCTTCGCGATCCAAATCGCCGCCGTCCCACGATCCGTCCCGATCTAGCACCAAACGGACGACACCTCCGTGTTCAGCACACGTACAGCTCGATGACAATCTCCGCCTTCTTGATCCAGCAACAGAGATGGGGAAGTAGATGAGTTCTCCGACAGCGTGACGACGCGCCGGTGATGGTGGTGATCTATTCCTGCAGGGCTTCGCCTAAGCACCGCAGAAATCCGATCTAGAGGAGGAACTACAAACTAGGTGAGAGGGTTGCACGTGGTTGAAATTGTGTCTCAAAAACCCTAAAAACTCTAGTATATATAGGAGTAAGGAGGGGCTAGCCTTGAGCACCAAGGAGAACTTCATTGGGCTCGGCCGAACTAGGATTGCAGGAGTCCTCCTCCAATCCTACTTGGAGTAGGACTCCTCCCCAAGTTGTCCACCTCTTTTGGTTTTTCCACTTTTACCTCATGGGCTTTCTTTGGTTGATTAGTCAGCCCACTAAGAGCTATTGCACCACCATCAAGTCCATGTGGCCCTCTTGGGGAGTGGTGGGCCCATCTGGTGGGCCCCTGGTACCCATTCGTCACTCCTGGTACACTGCCGGCAATGCCTGAAATTCTTCCGGAATCCAAATACCAACTTCCTATATATCAATCTTCGTTTCCGGACCATTCCGGAACTCCTCGTGATGTCCAATATCTCATCCGGGACTCCGGACAAAACTTCGGTCACCGGCACCTATAACTCAACTATACCGAAACGTCACCGAACCTTAAGTGTGCACACCCTGCGGGTTCGAGAACTATGCAGACATGACCTGAGACACTCTCCGCTCAATATCCAATAGTGGGACCTGGATGTCCAAATTGGATCCTACATATTCTACGAAGATCTTATCGGTTGAACCTCTATGTCAAGGATTCATATAATCCCGTATACCATTCCCTTTGTCCTTCAGTATGTTACTTGCCCAAGATTTGATCGTCGGTATCTCCATACCTATTTCAATCTCGTTACCGGCAAGTCTCTTTACTCATTCAATAATACAAGATCCCGTGACTAAATCTTTAGCCACATTACTTGCAAGGCTTATATGTGATGTTGTATTACCGAGTGGGCCCCGAGATACCTCTCCGTCACACGGAGTGACAAATCCCAGTCTTGATCCATGCTAACTCAACGGACACCTTCGGAGATGCCTATGGAGTACCTTTATAGTCACCCAATAACGTTGCGACGTTTGATACACACAAGGCATTCCTCCGGTGTCAGTGAGTTACATGATCTCATGGTCATAGGAATGAATACTTGACATGCAGGAAACAATAGCAACAAAATGACACGATCATATGCTATGTTCAATGTTTGGGTCTTGTCCATCACATCATTCTCCTAATGATGTGATCCCGTCATCAAGTGACAACACTTGTCTATGGCTAGGAAACCTTAACCATCCTTGATCAACAGGCTAGTCAACTAGAGACTCACTAGGGACACAACTTTGTCTATATATCCACACATGCATCTATGTTTCCATTCAATACAATTATAGCATGGATAATAAACGATTATCTTGAAACATGAAATATAATAATAACTATTTTATTATTGCCTCTAGGGTATATTTCCAACATGAACTATCACGTAGTCATAAAAAAGTGTATGTCACATGTTCACAACATCCACAAACGAAGCTCGGGGTACAACACACCGAGGAGTGCATTAAGGACATAAGCCTTCTACGCAGCAATGAGGACAATCCTGAGTTTACAGACCCAGTCCGCATAATTGCTACTATCATCTTTCAACTAAGTTTTCTCTCGGAACATATCAAAAACTGTTGAGCTACAGAGCAAGCTACAACATAATTTGCAAAGACATTTTGACTATGTTCATGATAATAAGTTCAATTAATCATATTACTTAAGAACTCCCACTCAAATGGACATCCCTCTAGTCATTCGAGTGTCGCATGATCCAAATTCACTAACTCAAGTCCGATCATCACGTGAGTTGAGTATAGTTTCAATGGTGAACATCTCCATGTTGATCATATCAACTATATGATTCATGCTCGACCTTTCGGTCTCTTGTGTTCCGAGGCCATGTGTGTACATGCTAGGCTCGTCCAGTTTAACCTGAGTGTTCCGCGTGTGCAAGTGTTTTGCACCCGTTGTATGTGAATGTTGAGTCTATCACACCCGATCATCACGTGGTGTCTTGAAACGACGAACCATCACAACGGTGCACAGTCGGGGAGAACACAATTTTATCTTGAAATTTTACTGAGGGATCACCTTATAATGCTACCGTCGTCCTAAGCGAAACAAGGTGCATAAAAGGACTAACATCACGTGCAAATTATAAGTGACATGATATGGCTTTGAACTTGTGCTTCTTGATCTCAATCACCAAAGCACCGGCATGATCTCCATCGTCATCGGCGCCACACCATGATCTCCATCATTGTGCTGCGATCGAGGTTGTCGCGCTAACTATGTTGTTACTACTAAAGCTACTACTAGCGATAAAGCAAAGCATCACCAAGCGCAAAAATAATTAAAGACAACCCTATGGCTCTTGCCGGTTGCCGTAGCATCGACGTGCAAGTCGATATTTAACTACTACAACATGATCATCTCATACATCCAATATATCATATCATGTCTTTGGCCATATCACATCACATGCATACCCTGCAAAAACAAGTTAGACGTCCTCTAATTTGTTGTTGCGTGTTTTACGTGGCTGCTATGGGTATCTAGTATGATCGCATCTTACTTACGCAAAACCACAATGGTGATATGCAAGTTGCTATTTAACCTTCTCCAAGGACCGCCTCAATCAAATCTGATTCAACTAAAGTTGAAGAAACACACACCCGCCAGTCATCTTTATGCAACAAGTTGCATGTTAGTCGATGAAACCGGTCTCTCGTAAGCGTACGAGTAATGTTGGTCCGGGCCGCTTCAATCCAACAATACCACTGAATCAAGAAAATACTAAGGAGGGCAGTAAATTGAACATCAATGCCCATAAACTCTTTTGTGTCCTACTCGAGATATCATCTACGCATGAACCTAGCTCTGATACCACTGTTGGGGAATGTAGCATGGGAAAAAATCCTACACACACGCAATACATATCCATGGTGATGATCATCTACGAGGGGGAGAGTGAATATACATACCCTTGTAGATCGCTAAGCAGAAGCGTATATAACGTGGTTGATGTAGTGGAACATCTTTGCGATCCAAATCGCAGCCCGTCCCGCGATCTCATCATGATCCATCCCGATCTAGTGTCGAACGGACGAGACCTCCGCGTTCAGCACACGTACAGCTCGATGACGATCTCCGCCTTCTTGATCCAGCAAGAGGGGCACAAAGGTAGATGAGTTCTCCAGCAGGCGGCATGGTAGTCGTGCTGGTGGTGAACTAGTCCAGCACGGCTTCGCCTAAGCACTGCCGAACTAGACTAGAGGAAGAACTACGATCTAGATGAAGTAGAGGGAGCACATGGGAATTAGGGTTAACCCTCACCTCTAAAACCACTAGTATATATAGGAGGAGAGGAGGGATGCTGGCACCCTAGGTCTTGTCCTTTGGGTCGGCCGAAATGAGGAGGAGAGAAGGAGTCCTCCTCCAATCCAAGTAGGATTAGCATTCTTTCCTTCCCACTTGGAAACTCTTTCCACCTTTGGCTTTTTGCCTTATTCCTCCACTCCAACCGCATGGGCCCTTAGGGGAGGCTTAGGCCAGCCCACCAGGGGCTGGTCTACCTCCTCTCATAGCCCATGAAGCCTTTGGGTCGTCACACCCCTCCCGGTACCCTCCCGGCACTCTTGGTACACTACTCATGAGCCCGAAACTTTTCCAGTGACCAAAGCAGGACTTCCTATATAACAATCATTACCTCCGGCCATTTCGGAGCTCCTCATGATGTCTAGGATCTCATCTGGGACTCCAAACAATCTTCACTCACCAAAACCTATAACTCAACTATACTGAAACGTCACCGAACCTTAAGTGTGCACAGCCTCCGGGTTCGAGAACTATGTAGATATGACCCGAGATATTCTCTGGTCAATAACCAATAGCGGGACCTGGATGCCCAAATTGGATCCTACATATTCTACGAAGATCTTTATCGATTGAACCTCTATGTCAAGAATTCGATTAATCCCGTATGTTGTTCCCTTTGTCCTTCGGTATGTTAATTGCCCGAGATTCGATCGTCGGTATCTCTATACCTAGTTCAATCTCGTTACCGGCAAGTCTCTTTACTCGTTCCGTAATACAAGATCCCGTAACTAGCTCCTTAGTCACATTGCTTGCAAGGCTTGTTGTGATGGTGTATTACCGAGTGGGCCCCGAGATACCTCTCCGTCACACTGAGTGACAAATCCCAGTCTTGATTAACGCCAACCCAACAGACACCTTCGGAGATACCTTTAGAGCACCTTTATAGTCACCCAATTACGTTGTGACGTTTGATACACACATGGCATTCCTCCATTGTCCGGTAGTTGCATGATATCATGGTCATAGGAACAAATACTTTGTCATGCAGAAAACAACAACAATAAACTGACACGGTCATATGCTACGTTCATAGTTTGGGTCTTGTCCATCACATCATTCTCCTCATGATGTGATCCTGTTATCAAATGTCATCTCATGTCTATGGCCAGGAAACCTTGACCATCTTTGATCAACGAGCTAGTCAACTAGAGGCTCACTAGAGGCAGTGTTTTGTCTATGTATCCACACAGGTATTTGAGTTTCCAATCAATACAATTCTAGCATTGATAATAAACGATTATCATGAACAAGGAAATAAAATAATAACGAATTTATTATTCCTCTAGGGCATATTTCCAATAGGATAAGATCTAATGGGGAAAAAGACCCCATTTATATAGTGGGGGAAAGAATCTGACCGTTACCCCCACTCACTGCCCGAGCGGAGCGGTACTGTTGCTGCTAGGGGCGGGACTACCGCACGGTAGGTTCACCAACCATGCTAGTAAAAAATTTACTATCGTGCTACCACCGTTGAGGCTGTGGATGTGCAAAAAGTCTGACGGAGCGGTACTACCGCCCAGATAGAGGTACTAAAAAACTACTACCACTCCAAGAGCGGTACTATCGCCTAGAGAGCAGTAGTTAAAAACTACTACCACTCCAAGAGCGCTACTACGCTGGCCACTGAAACTACCGTAACTTTCGCATACGAGCTTCGAATCGAGCAAACTCAAGCTTGTTGGACTTAGGATGACAAGAGCTATCTTAAGAACATGCAGTTGTGAAAATGACAATGATATAGAGATGTGATACATCTATGAATGAAGAACCGGAAAAAGCTTCCAACATTGAAAACATCGTAGAAGATGCATATGGACTCCGTTTTCGATAAACTCGAGCTTGTCATGAAGTTGACCATAAGTTCTAAAACTCACAAAGAGAAACACCAAACAAGAACCAAGAAATATGATGCAAGGATGCAAATGGTTTGAGCTCTCAACGAACGATACGATCAAGCTACTCACTTGAGAGCCCCCCTTAACAGTACGCCAATCTATCCTAAAATAGAAAACCTATTAAGGGCAAACCTATACCTTGCACCTAGTCCTCTTGAGCTAGATGATGATGATCTTGGCTTCCTCAAGATGGACCATCTTTCTTCATTGTGTTGGTTTGATGAAGACCAGTTGTTTGCTCTCCCATACTCACTATTGATGATCCACTCTTCAGCACATCTTCACAAGTCCATTGCCACCACAATGGACGGCAAGCTTCAAGCATGATATCTTCGTGATGCTCCACTTGAACTTGCACACAGCAAGCTTTATGACGATCACCACTTGATGTCACCCTTCATAGGTTGAATGAGATCTTCCTCTTGACGCAAACCCATGGAAACACACCTAACCCCACATAGAACTCTCATGAATACAATGGGTTAGTACACAAAAGCGTTATGGACAATGCTTACCATACCATGGGATCACTTGATCCCTCTCGGTATATCTTGTACACTTTGTTGTTGACCATCTTGATTTACTCTTTGCTTAATCTTGATCAACCATATGTATTTATGACCAATCTTTGGATAATACCTTGAATACCACCTTGGTCATCATATAAACGCCTTGAAACCAACAGATGGAGTTCAAGAAGTGCCTATGGACAAGTCCTTCGAATATAACTTAAGGCAACTATTAGTCCATAGGGATTGTCATCAACTACCAAAACCACATATGGAGAAACATGCTCTAACAACACCTCTGATCTTGAACATATTGATGAGATGTGAGAGTAACTATTGTCCCTGAGGACATGGGAGAAGTCTTGTTATAAGTAACCATATAAAGTTAGCATTCGTTCGATATTTTGATGATATGTATGTTGTTACTTCTCTTACTGGTGCCATGTGCTACATGACACTTCACCATGTTATGGGCCTAAGGGAAGTCATTGTGTAGTAACAAGTAGATGATGGGTTGCGAGAGTGACAGAAGCTTAAACCCCAGTTTATGTGTTGCTTGATAAGGGGCTGATTTGGATCCACGTGTTTCATCCTATGGTTAGATTTACCTTAATTCTTATTTCGTAGTTGCGGATGCTTGCAAGAGTGGGTAATCATAAGTAGGTTATTAGTTCAAGTAAGAACATCACCTTATCACCGGTCCGCCCACATATCAAATTATCAAAGTGTGAATGCAAATAAACTCAATATGCTGAACATGACTAGACAGAAATTCCCATGTGTCCTCAAGAGTGTTTTCTTTACATAAGAGTACTTACATGCATGTCCTTTGCTATAAAAAGGATTGGGCTACCTTTCTGCACCTTTGTTACTATTGTTACCTGTCACTTGTTACAAATTATCTTGCTACAAAACAATCTATCACTGTTACTTATAGCACTTGCAAAGAATACCTTGCTGAAAACTGCTTATCATTTCCTTCTGCTCCTCGTTGGGTTCGACACTCTTACTTATCAGAAGGACTATGATTGATCCACTATACTTGTGGGTCATCAAGGCTTTTTTCTGGTGTTGTTGCCGGCGGGACCTAAAGCGCCTCTGGCAAGTGGGAATTAGTAAGGAAACATTTTCTATACGTGCTAAAATTTACTGATTCTTGTCACTATGAATGGTCACCCGTTGAGTGGTTTGTTCGGGGCATCTTTGCCTCGAACTAAAGATGAGGAAGTTTTTCCTCAACCTACTGAACCTACTGAAAATAATTATTGTGAAATTCCTTTTGGGTATGTGATACGTCCATTTTGCATCACGTTTTCATGTTGATATTTATCGCTTCTTGGGATGTTATTTCACTCCACGATCAAATTCTTATGCCTTTTGTCTCTTATTTTGCAAGGTTTACATGAAGAGGGAGAATGCCGGCAGCTAGAATTCTGGCCTGAAAAAGGAGCAAAGTTGAGATACCTATTCTGCACAACTCCAAACGCCGTAAAAATCAACGAGGATTTTTTCCGGATTTATAAAAAATATTAGGCCGAACAAGCGCCAGAGGGGCGCCAGCAGGTGGCCACAAGCCTGCTTGGCGCGGCCACACCCCTGGCCGCGCCCAAGTGGCTTGTGGGCAGCCTGCTGGCCCACTGGCCCCCCTCTTCTGCTATATGAATGGTTTCGTACAGAAAAAAAATCGAGGAGGAGCGTTTTCGTGGATTCGCCGCCGCCACGAGGCGGAACTTGAGCAGAACCAATCTAGAGCTCCGGCAGGACGATCCTGCCGGGGAAACTTCCCTCCCAGAGGGGGAAATCGTCGCCATCGTCATCACCAACACTCCTCTCGTCGAAGGGGACTCATCACCATCAACATCTTCATCAACACCATCTCATCTCCAAACCCTACTTCATCACTTGTAACCAATCTCCGTCTCGCGACTCCGATTGGTACTTGTAAGGTTGCTAGTAGTGTTGATTACTCTTTGTAGTTGATGCTAGTTGGATTATTTGGTGGAAGAGTTTATGTTCAGATCCTTGATGCTACTCATTACCTCCCTGGTCATGAATATGATTATGCTTTGTAAGTAGTTACTTTTGTTCCTGAGGACATGGGATAAGTCATGCTAATAGTAGTCATGTGAATTTGGTATTCGTTCCATATTTTGATGTGTTGTATGTTGTTTTTCCTCTAGTGGTGTTATGTGAACGTCGACTACATAACACTTCACCATTATTTGGCCTAGAGGACGTCATTGGGAAGTAGTAAGTAGATGATGGGTTGCTAGAGTGACAGAAGCTTAAACCCTAGTTTATGTGTTACTTCGTAAGGGGCTGATTTGGATCCACTAGTTTAATGATATGGTTAGACTTTGTCTTAATTCTTCTTTCATAGTTGCGGATGCTTGCGAGAGGGGTTAATCATAAGTGGGATTCTTATCCAAGTAAGGGCAGTACCCAAGCGCCGGTCCACCCACGTATCAAACTATCAAAGTAACAAACGCGAATCATATAAACATGATGAAAACTAGCATGACAGAAATTCCCGTGTGTCCTCGGGAGCGCTTTTCCTCCTATAAGAATTTTTCCAGGCTTGTCCCTTGCTACAAAAGGGATTGGGACACTTTGCTGCACCGTTGCTACTTTTGTTACTTGTTGCTTGCTACGAATCATCTCACCACACAATCACTTGTTACCGACAATTTTAGTGCGACAGATTTTACCTTGCTGAAAACCACTTGTCAGATCCTTCTGCTCCTCGTTGGGTTCGACACTCTTACTTATCGAAAGGACTAAGATTGATCCCCTATACTTGTGGTTCATCAGTATGCTTGAAAAACTTTTATCTAATCCATACGATCGTACGACTCATCCTCATTACCATTTGATATTTGTCGATGAGACTTGTGGATTTTTTAAGCTTTCAGGTCTACCTGGATACAAAGTTAATAAGAAAGTTTTCCCTTTATATTTGGAGTGAAAAACATTAATGTGGTATACACTATTTGAAGGTATTGGATCGTGGGGCTGGAATTGCTTGAAGCTAGAATTTCATAAGAAGTTTTATCCAATGCATTTAATCCATCATGATCCCGATTTTATTTATTATTACCAGCCTCATGAAGGAGAATGTATCGCTCAAGCTTGGGGAGGCTTAAATCTATGATGCACACATGCCCCAACCATGTGCTCCCAAGAGAATTGATTATACAAAAAAATATGCTCGGCTTTCTCATGATGATCAAACGTTACTTGATTCTTGTGCTACTGGTTCTTATATGAAGGAGACTATTGAATTCAGATGGGATGTTTTGGAAAAGATTAAATGCAACTCTGAAGATTGGGAACTCGATGAAGGTAAAGAGTCGGGTATAAAGCTTGACTTTGATTGCGTTAAATCTTTCATGGAAACTTATACCTTTCATGATTTTTGCAATAAATATGGCCTTGACTCTGAGATAGTAGCTACTTTCTGCGAATCTTTTCCTACGTATGTTGATCTTCCAAAGGAGAAGTGGATTAAATATCATCCTCCCATTGAAAAATTACTCGAGGAATCTATTAAAATTAAGAAGGAAGAAATAATTGTAAGCCATGTTGATTCAATTGTTCCTACTTCTTACATTGAGAAACCTCCTTTTCCCGTTAAGATTAGAGAACATGCTAAGGCTACAACAGTGGTTAATAAGAGTTATGTTAGGACACCTAAAGCTTCTGAACAAAAAAATATTGAGCCTAATGTTGCTATAGTTAATGATGTCCTAGTTGATAATATTGGTGGGCAGGTTATTTATCTCTGTGATCAAGCTGCTAGAATTGCAAAACCTGTTAGAAACAAACGGGATGAACTTGATAAAAGTAAACTAATGGTAGGCACACATGTTATCTCTGTTAAAATTAGAGATCATTGTTATCATGGCCTGTGTGATATTGGTTCTAGTATTAGTGCTATACCTTTTACATTATATTAAGAAATTATGGATGATATAACACCCTCTGAAATTGAAGATATTGATGTCACTATTAAACTTGCAAAGCGTGATACTATTTCGCCACTTGGGATTGCTAGGGATGTTGAAGTCTTGTGCAGAAAAGTCAAGTACTCGACTTATTTCCTACTACTTGGTTAAGAAAAATATAACTTTTATCCCATCATATTTGGTAGGCCTTTTGTCGGGACCCCGATCCTAAGCCATAGGAATCCAGCCTGTAACACATCACATCGCTTTGCAGTCTCACGCACGGTTATCTCCACGGATGCAGCCTTACCTTAGCCGGGACCGTTTGCGCCTTTTGACTCGCGTATGCAATCGTGTCACTAGCATCCCGATGTCAAAGAACCCGGGTCAACATGTCTAGTCATAAACTCAAGTGGTAGTTCCGTATAGGGACAGGCATACATGACCCAACAAAGCAGGTGTCGGTCATCAGCGAGTGTAGACGAGTCGTAGCAAGCTACAAGGACTCCATTACACCACGTGACATTTCCCCAAAGGGACAGACACAACAGCTAAGAAGGACACATGTCGGTCAACCAATGTGTCCGGAGTAGTAGCGAACTACCATGGCTCGGTGGAAGCACAAAGGGGCATTTCCCTGTAAGGAGTGCTACTAAGGTATACGACTAGGTGTTCGAACCCCATACATATCGAGTACAACACACGTACGCATGGCATACCCGATATGCATCAATACATCGATGGCAACCATAAACATACAAACTTTATTTAGAGGGCTCGGAAGAGCCTCACACATAATATTACATAGATAGGGGTCTCACGACCCATCATCACAAGTCATTCAAACAAGTCTTACAAGCCAGCGGAAGATTAAAGTTCTCTGAGTACAGACATATGGAAAGGTAAAAAGGCACATGGCCTGACTATCTACAAACCCAACCTAGGGCCAGATCGTAGCTGGGACACCAGCTACTCGTCGTCGTAAACATCTAGATAGAACCCACCATTAGGGTCATTAACAACCTCTGCAACAAATTATTAAGCAAACGTGAGTACAAAAGTACTCAGCAAGACTTTAGTATAATCTATCTACTCATGCAAAGTATCAACAAGGAGTTGTGGGGTTTCATGCAGAACGTCAGCATTTGACTCTTGGCTAGACAAAGCTACAATTTAAAATAGTTTCGACAACTTTGTTTTCTCGCACACGAGTCCACTAACTCCACAACAATATTCCATCATGGAATCATTCCGTCACCCTGCGGAAATGCCATCCACGACACTCACACTTATCTTGGCAATTTTTATGAGTAGCCATTATAGTTGTCTACGAACAACATATGTCTCCAAGTAGTCCATATACGCGGACGCGGCTATTCGAATAGATCATAACCCTGCACGGGTGTACTTCTTCACACACGCTCTCGCCACTTATCGCTATGTGCACGTCATGCACCTCGGCAACCTTCAAGCGGAAGCCCAGCGAGGGAGTCGGCCACGACCGTTAACCACGCTAATACCTAGTCCAGGTTTATCGCATATCTAAGGGTAACCCGCACGGAAGTCTGGTCGAGGTTTCCGCCACAGCCCCAAACGATGTGCGCAGGGTTCCCAAGCCCACCATCCGGGTGCCACTTGGTACACCGTGCCACTGCCTACCACATCTTAGCCCACCTCTAAGGTCAGCACTATGCACGGCCTCAAGCATGACTATAAGCACTAGAAACTACTTGCAACTCCTGGACCGAGTACTAAGCGATTAATCAGTCAAGCGGGGTCATATTTCAGGGCCCAGCATGTGGTAGTATCTTGTCTTCGATTACATACACGGAACTCAGTTCCTAAGGACGGTTCCAATGAAACAACCCGCCATATACTCCTACATAGCCTTTCACTGGTACCTTTACCAAATCAGGTTCAACACACAACCTTTATTAACTGAACACATTCTCACGATCATGTTCATCACCCAGATGACAGACCATACACGACTCTAAGCATAGCATGCATAGCAGGATAAGGCACATCACGGCTCAAGCATCTACCAGGTATGCTAGGTTGCAAGGTTCAGCTAATTACTGTGACAAGAACAGGTCATGCAAAGGAAGTGGGTTCAACTAACGTGGTAAAAGCATTGAAAGCATTTTGACCTAATGCAATAAGTAAGAGCAGGAGAGAGAACATGGGATTTATCGGGATGGTCAAAATGGTTGCTTGCCTTGTTGCTCAGCAAAGGGGTAATATTCGTCAGTCGGATAATCAGTCATATCCGAAGGGGCGGGGCCTACCGAATAACAACATACAAATATTAACAATCATATGCAACAATCATGGTGCAAGAACATGGCATGAAATTAAAGGTGATATGTTTCAATGTGGTTGGTGAAACCTTAGTTGCATCTGGTTTGAAATCCAAATTCAAATAATATTTGAAATGGCATATTCCTCTCAATTATTTAATTGATTTGATTTGATGATGTTTCATAACTTTGTTTTTCATGCATGAAAGTAGCATCATTGTGTTCATTGGATTTTTCTGATCAATCTGCATATATTATTTGTCTGATTTGGAATTATATTCAATGTTCTATGAATTTCCAAAGTTTTGCAATTATTCTGGGATTATATTAAAACCAGAATTAGATTTATTGCATCAGCATGACATCAGCAGGTCAGCTCGTCGTTGAAAGTCAAACCTGACCAATGGGACCCACTAGTCAGTGACTCTGGCCAGTTTTAGATTAAGTTTAAACTTAAATAGCTAATTAACAGAGCTGGACCCACATGTCAGTGACTATTTAATTGTTAATGTAATTATTATTTTTATTTGACAAAACTAATTAGTCTGGGGGCTGCCCCACTTGCGAGAGACTCGCGAGAGTCAACCCCACCGGAGATGGGGTCAAACCCACCGGCGGCGAGGCTCCGGCGACCACCAGAATGGCGGAGGGCCTCGAGTTTGCTATTCCGGTGACCAAAAGCACGACTGATGGCACCAGACGATCGCAGCTCCATTTTTGCAAAGAGCAGGGGCTGAAACCACCGGAGATGACGCCGGCGACGAGCTTGGTGGCTGCCGGGGCTCAGGCACCATCGGGATCATGGCTATGGGGCCTATCACGCACGGGGCTGGGCTCGTACAACACCTACACGATGTACTGAAGCTAGCGGTGGCCTCAGAATGACCAGCCGATCACCGGAGGGCTACCGGCGACGAGGTCCCGCGCCGGATCTCGTCGGGCTCCGGTTGAATCGGGGCCTAGAGCTCGGGATCGAAGGGGATAATGAGGGGGAAAGCACCCTGAGCTCACAGGGAGTGCAGAGGCGACGAGAGAAGGCTCGGGGATGGTCTGAGGAGGGAGAACGACGGCGGTGAGCTCCGGGGATCCGACGTTGAAGACGATGGCGTCACGGCGTCTCAGGGGTTCTCGGTGTCGAGCGACTGGTTGGAGAGCTTCAGGGGACCAAGGCGAAGCTATTGCGCAGCTCATGTGAGAGGGAGAGGGGCTGGAGCGACGACGAGCTTGAGCTCAGCTCGGGCTCTAATGGCGGCCGATAGAGGAGAGAGCTAGGGGAGGAATGAGGCGAGGAGGAGCTCGGGGACGGCTGTGGAAGGCTTATCCCCTCCTTGCCAGCGCAAAGCGGCGGCCAGGCAGGCACGCAGGTGCGTGGCCGCGCCGGAGGGAGTGGCGGCCACCTCCTGCTGCTCGCTGGCACGAGGATGACGACACGCTAGCTAGGTTGGGCCAGGGGTGAGCGACAGGTAAGGTTTCTTTCCATTTTTTCATTTCTGTTTCTGTTATTTACTTACTGACTTTGTTTTATTTTATTTTTGGCTCCAAACTATTCCTAAAATAGTTTGAAACATGCTGAAATGTTATTTGGAATATTTCCAAACATTTATAAAAGTTTCAGCATTTTTGAAAACTTTGAAATATTTGACATCAATTATATAGTTGATTTCAATAGCTTTTAGCTTTAAAATAAAATGCCAAAAGCATTTTGAAAATGTATTTCATCAGTGATATTTTGTTTTCAACATTTATCAGAAATGATGAACTTTTCTATTAGCCATTTTGGAATTTTTAAGTTGCCACCAAAATTGAAAAAAAAATCAATATAGAGTTGCTAGGTTTTGCTTTGGTTTCCTTTGCTTTGCTTTTGATTTCATTTCATTATCTTGGATGCAATGAAGAAGACATGAGCACAACTTGCTATACTCTAGTAGGGATCAGGGATGTGACAACTCACCCCCACTCAAAAGAATCTTGTCCCGAGATTTGGAAGTCGTCGGGAATAGCGCGGGGTACTCAAGTCAAAGACGATCCTCTCTGTCCCATGTTGTCTCTTTTTCAGAATGATTTGACCATTGAACTTTAAGAAACTTGCGGTTCCGACGTCGAGTGGTACGCTCAGCTTGATCAAGAATACAAATAGGGTACTCTCGGTATGAAAGGTTATCTTGGAGATCAAGCGTTCTGTGGTCCACTTCACGGATAGGATCCGAAAAGCAACGTTTGAGTTGCGAGACGTGGAATACATCATGAACCATGGAAAGATGCGGAGGAAGTTCCAATTGGTAGGCAACTTCTCCTCGTTTGGCAAGAATGCGAAAAGGACCAATATATCGAGGAGCCAACTTTCCCTTGATACTGAAACGATGGGTACCCTTCACAGGTGTAACCCGAAGATAAGCCTTCTCGCCAACTTCAAAGGTCACAGCTTTATGATGACGATCATATTGGCTCTTTTGACGAGACTGGGCTGTTTTCAACTTTTCACGAATAATGCAAACTTGCTCTTCTGCATCCTCGATCATATCCGGACCAAAGACTTGCCTCTCTCCAGTTTCTGACCAATTAAGAGGTGTTCGACATCTTCGTCCATAGAGAACTTCAAAAGGAGCTTTGCCTAAGCTTGATTGAGAACTATTGTTATAAGCAAATTCGGCGAATGGAAGGCACTTCTCCCAATTCATACCAAATGATATAACACAAGCTCGGAGCATATCTTCTAGGATTTGATTTACTCTTTCTACTTGACCACTTGATTGAGGATGGAAAGCAGTGCTAAAAGATAAGTGAGTCCCCATGGCATTATGAAAACTCTCCCAGAAGCGAGAAGTAAAAATACTTCCACGTCCCGAGTTAATCTCCAGAGGAACACCATGAAGAGACACTATTCGAGAGACATATAACTCTGCTAGCTGGCTAGCTGTCATACTCTCATGAATTGAAAGAAAATGAGCTACTTTGGAAAGACGGTCAATGACCACAAAGATAGCATTATTTCCTTTCTTGGTCTTGGGAAATCCAGTAATGAAATCCATACTGACTTTATCCCATTTCCATTCATTAATAGCCAAAGGTTGAAGGGTTCCAGCAGGCCTTTGATGTTTTGCCTTAACTCGACGACAAACGTCGCAATTAGCAACGAACCCAGAAATTTCTCTCTTCATCCTAGTCCACCAAAACCTCTAGCGTAGGTCCTGATACATCTTAGTACTACCAGGATGAATGGTGAGATGAGAGTCATGAGCCTCCTTAAGGATCAACTGGCTTAGATGTGGATTCTTAAGAACCACTATACGGTTTGGGAAGAACACAACATCTTGATCATTCATGGAGAATTCCTTAGTGTTTCCGCTAATGATATTCTCCTTGATTCGTGATATACCCTTATCACACTTCTGGCCAACTATGACTTGATCCTTAAGAGTAGGCTTCGCCACTAGGTTAGAAAGCAATCCTTTAGGAACAATGTGAAGATTTAACTTTCGAAATTCCTCATAGAGATGTGGTTGACCTCGTTGTAGCATCAGGTTGTTACAATAAGACTTACGACTTAGTGCATCAGCCATAACATTGGCCTTCCCCGGGGTGTAAGTTATCCCTAAGTCGTAATCTGTGATCAACTCAACCCACCATCTTTGCCTGAGATTCAAATCCGGCTGGGTGAAGATATATTTCAGACTTTTGTGATCAGTGAATATTTCGCAACGATTACCAAGAAGGTAATGTCGCCAGGTTTTAAGTGCATGGACTACAGCTGCAAGCTCAAGATCATTTGTGGGATAATTATCCTCGTGTGGACGCAACTGTCGAGATGCGTATGCAATCACATGCCGATCCTGCATGAGAATGCAACCTAATCCTTGTCGCGAGGCGTCGCAATAGATAACAAAATCCTTAGAAAAATCTGGTGGTAGCAACACACGTGCGGAAGTCAGGCATCTTTTTAGTTCCTGAAAACTATGCTCACACTGTGGTGTCCACTCGAACTTTTTATCTTTCTTGAGGAGTTCAGTTAGAGGCTTTGCAACCTTGGAGAAATTCTCGACAAAGCAGCGACAATAGCTCGCTAGGCCAAGGAAACTCCTAACTTGCTTAATCGATTCAGGTTGAGTCCAATCAAGGACGGCTTGAACTCTCTCGGGATTGACAGCAATACCCTTACCAGAGATTACGTGGCCTAGATATGTCACTTCTCGTAACCAAAATTCACATTTTGAAAACTTGGCATAAAGGCGGTGCTCTCGAAGTTTCATCAATACCGGCCTTAGATGCTCGGCATGCTCTTGTTCGTTCTTCGAGTAGATGAGAATATCATCGAGGTATACCACGACGAATTTATCCAAATACTCCATGAAGATTGAATTCATCAAATGAGAGAAGGTGGCTGGGGCATTGGTTAGACCGAAGGACATGACGGTGTACTCGTATTGGCCATAACGAGTGACAAAAGCAGTTTTTGGAATGTCCCCATTCTTGATCTTGATTTGATGGTAACCCAACCTCAAATCCATTTTGGAGAAGACTGAGGATCCAGCGAGCTGATCATACAGTTCGTTGATCCTGGGGAGCGGATACTTGTTCTTTATGGTGACCAGGTTAACTGGTCGATAATCTACAACCATCCGATCCGTTCCGTCTTTCTTCTTGACGAAGAGGACGGGACAAGCCCAAGGAGATGAGCTAGGACGAATGAAACCTTTATTCAAGGCCTCATCTAGTTGCTTCTTAAGTTCGGCTAGCTCCAGGGGTGCCATCTTATAAGGTCTTCTGGCTATTGGAACGGTTCCCGGAACAAGGTCTATCACAAACTCTACATCCCTGTCAGGTGGAATTCCTCGCAGTTCTTCTGGAAAAACATCCGGAAAGTCACGGACTATCGGAATGTCTTCAAGTTCTGGAAGAGGGTTGGCATTGAGGGAATAGAATTGGCATTTGGCAACTCCAATAGAGACATTAACTATCTCACCCGAGGGATGGGTAAGTTAAACATTTCTAGAATGAGTATCAATCTTGGCATAATGAGCTCACATCCAGTCCATACCCAAGATGATATTGATATCCAAAGATTTCAAGGCTATCAAAGACGCTAGAAAAACTAGCCTGTCTACTAGAATCTCATTGTCATAGGTTATCGTGGAGGTTTGCCACTTACTACCAGGGGTTTGGACAACCAATGGGATTGGCATATCACAAAAGGACATGTTATGCAACTGTGCATAACTTTCTGAAATGAAGGAATGAGATGACCCTGTGTCAAAAATAACGAACACTAGGTGATGATTGACAAGGAGCGTACCCAATATGACGTTAGGATCCTCTGAAGCTTCTTCTACTGAAACATAGTTCACGCGGCCACGTGCAGGACTTGGCGTCACATAGTAAGCTTTGCCCGACTTGCCTTGCCCAACGGACTTTCCAGGTTGCTTGGCACCCATATTCTGAGGACACCCTCGTGAATAGTGCCCTGGTTCTCCGCACTTGTAACAGATCACCTGATTGGCACGAGGTGCAGCATTGCTAGCTGGACCACCATAGGTTTTTGCTGGAGGGTTGGTCTGATTCGCCTGAGGTGCCACATAGGATGGCCTTGGGGTATATCTTGGCGGCAGAGAACTATTTGGAACCCACAGCCTGCGTTTTGGGAATGCGGAGCCAGATGATGAGCCAGAGTCACGGGAGTGCTTCTTCGTGGCTTCATAATCGGTATGACCAGTCTCGGCACTGATCGCCTTATTGACAAGAGCTTGAAAGCTTGTACACTCGTGGAGGCACAAATCACGACGCAGCTCAAGGCTTAGACCCTTGTGGAATCTTGCTTGCTTCTTGGCATCAGTTGACACCTCTTCAGTTGCATAGCAGGTGAGGTTACCGAACTCGCGACTATAAGCATCCACGGTCAATTTTCCCTGGGTGAAGCCACAGAAATCCTCTCGCTTACGGTCCATCAGACCCTCTCGAATATGGTGCATACGGAAGGCTGCACTAATGGCTGCCCATGTGGCTCCTGGTCCGGCAGGACGCATAGCTTCGAAGTTCTCCCACCACAGATTGGCGGGTCCTTCCAGAAAGTACGCCGCAAAGGTCACCTTGTCAGCCTCAGAAACATTTGCAGAGCGAATCTTGCGCGATATACTGCACAACCAGTCATCAGCGTCGAGGGGATTGACGGTGTGATGGAACTTCGGAGGATTCAGCTTCACGAAGTAATTGACGGACACTGCATCATTCCTCGGTTGACGAGCCGTATTTTGCTCGATACGCTCTAGCAAACGGTTGGTCTCCCTTTTGTTTCTTTCTGCCTCAAGCATAACTTCTGCGAGGGAAGGCGGGTGAGGCAGTTCCTCCTGTGGTGCTTGACTACTCTCTCCCTGGTCATGGGCAGGGCACGGTTCAACCTGGTGAACACCATCCTGACAAACAAACTCATAGCTTAGACCAATATAACATCATTACCAGCTATGGATTAAGAATGCACTGAACACATGGAATGCAGAAATGAACATCCGAACAACATGGTAACAAGCAACTGCTATATATACACCATGGTTCATACACACCATTACAGAGTTCAGTACAACCTTAACCGAAGAGCAAACTACTGAAAATGTGATACTACTCATCAGAGGCTTTCCAAGCTTCCTATACATTATTTATCTATGCCTCCGGAATTCATCTCACGACATAAGCATACTCCACAAGACACACAGGACTATGGAAGTACAACTATTACCATACTACTCTTCCACTCATGGATTCAGGCATCCGCAACATCTCATAAAGGTTGCCTCCATGGCCTGGGAGCTCAACCTGTGGATCAGGAAATACTCGAGCCTGAGACCCCTGGGAACCGTAAGGACACGGGTGTGGCCTTGGTCCCCTGACTGGTGGTAGTAGAGGTCCTCGAAGAGGGGTGACTCTTCCTATATCAGGCCAGTCAACATGAGTCGGAAGATGGGTCCTAACAGGGTTCAGCATCTCCATATCTCCATACCCTGTCTGGACTACGGGTGCGAGCTGTGTCAAAGTCGTCCATAGGCGGGCACATGTAGCATAGAGCTCCATACGGAGGGCACGAGTATCCCTGTCTCTATTCTCTAGCATCTCAGCGGTGGACTGCAGCAGCGGATCCTCCATAAAGGAATCAAAGTAGACCCCACTGAGGTATCCTTCTTCTCCTGGCTGAGAGGCAGGAAAATAGCAGAACTCTGAATTCTGCAACAGTGCATGTCTGGCCCTCATAATGGTCAACATTGAGTAGGCAGCATCTTGTATTGTCATGTCAACAGTAATCCCCAATCCATAAGACCAATGGATCGGCTCCTCAACTCCAGGGTAATCTGGGAATACCCTAACAGTACACAGATACTGACTCTGATTAAAATCCCGGTACTGCTCCTCCACTATATACTCTGGGTACCAACAGTAACCGGCTACTGACATCATCCTGACTAGCATGGCCGTGTGACCCGGCACAACAATGCACCTAGTCATACGGACCACCTCACGAGAAGGACGTCCAGGCATCTGAAAATAGAGAATAATGCAAAGGCATTAGAGCTCTGGAGACAAAATTGGGCAGCATAACAGCTGTAAATGCTCAAAGCAATTTTGAGACAACCCACAAAAGATAGGATAGCATAACCACTCAACTATCAAGTTCAATTCCATGGTCATCAAAACTTACTTTCTTGGAATAAACGAAACTCGGAGTAACTCTCGACTCGTTGTTCTATAGTCTACCGATCAGCGATACACGATCCTGAGAGAAATATAAGTAACCTAGTTCTTAATCCCCGCAGAAAAGACGAGGATGACCAAAATAGAATAACTTGAGAAGAGAAGCAAGAGTCTTACGTTCCCTTCCACAAACAATTCCCTTATATATAACTAAAGCAATTCTAGACTCAACTTCAACCAGTTTGGCATAGTGATCCTACAGTCAGTCAGGCTCTGATACCAACGCTGGCGGGACCCCGATCCTAAGCCATATGAATCCATCCTGTAACGCATCATATCTCTTTGCGGTCTCACGCACGGTTATCTCCACGGCTGCAGCCTTACCTTAGCCAGGACCGTTTGTGCCTTTTGACTCGCGTATGCAATCGTGTCGCTAGCATCCCGATGTCAAAGAACCTCGGTCGACATGTCTAGTCATAAACTCAAGTGGCAGTTCCGTACAGGGACATGCATACATGACCTAACAAAGCAGGTGTCGGTCATCAGCGAGTGTAGACGAATCGTAGCAAGCTACAAGGACTCCATTACACCACGTGACATTTCCCCAAAGGGACAGACACGACAGCTAAGAAGGGCACATGTAGTTCAACCAATGTGTCCGGAGCAGTAGCGAACTACCATGGCTCGGTGCAAGCACAAATGGGCATTTCCCCGTAAGGAGTGCTACTAAGGCATACGACTAGGTGTTCGAACCCCATACATATCAAGTACAACACACGTACGCATGGCATACCCGATATGCATAGATACATCGACGGCATCACAACATAACCATAAACATACAAACTTTATTTAGAGGGCTCGGAAGAGCCTCACACATAATATTACACAGATAGGGGTCTCACGACCCATCATCACAAGTCATTCAAACAAGTCTTACAAGCCAGCGGAAGATTAAAGCTGTCTGAGTACAGACAGATGGAAAGGTAAAAAGGCACATGGCCTGACTATCTACAGACCCAACCTAGGGCCAGATCATAGCTGGGACACTAGCTACTCGTCGTCGTCAACGTCTAGATAGAACCCACCATTAGGGTCATTAACAACCTCTGCAACAAATTATTAAGCAAACGTGAGTACAAAAGTACCCAGCAAGACTTTAGTATAATCTATCTACTCATGCAAAGTATCAACAAGGAGTTGTGGGGTTTCATGCAAAATGCCAACATTTGACTCTTGGCTAGACAAAGCTACAATTTAAAATAGTTTCGACAACTTTGTTTTCTCGCACACGAGTCCACTAACTCCAAAACAATACTCCATCATGGAATCATTCCGTCACCCTGCGGAAATGCCATCCACGACACTCACACTTATCTTGGCAATTTTTATGAGTAGCCATTATAATTGTTGATGAACAACATATGTCTCCAAGTAGTCCATATTCGCCGGCGCGGCTATTCGAATAGATCATAACCCTGCAGGGGTGTACTTCTTCACACACGCTCTCGCCACTTATCGCTATGTGCACGTCATGCACCTCGGCAACCTTCAAGCGGAAGCCCAGCGAGGGAGTCGTCCACGACCGCTAACCATGCTAATACCTAGTCCAGGTTTATCGCCTATCTGAGGGTAACCCGCACGGAAGTCCGGCCGAGGTTTCCGCCACGACCCCAAACGATGTGCGCAGGGTTCCCAAGCCGACCATCCGGGTGCCACTTGGTACACCGTGCCACTGCCTACCGCATCATAGCCCACCTTTAAGGTCAGGACTATGCACGGCCTCTAGCATAACTATAAACACCAGAAACTACTTGCAACTCCTGGACCGAGTACTAAGCGATTAATAAGTCGAGCGAAGTCATATTTCAGGGCCCAGCATGTGGTAGTATCTTGTCTTGGATTACATACATAGAACTCAATTCCTAAGGACGGTTCCAATGAAACAACCCGCCATGTACTCCTACATAGCCTTTCACCGCTACCTTTACCAAATCAGGTTCAAGACACAACCTTTATTAACTGAACACATTCTCACGATCCTGTTCATCACCTAGATGACAAACCATACACGACTCTAAGCATAGCATGCATAGCAGGATAAGGAACATCACGGCTCAAGCATTTACCAGGTATGCTAGGTTGCAAGGTTCAGCTAATTACTGTGACAAGGACAGGTCATGCAAAGGAAGTGGGTTGAACTAACGTGGTAAAAGCATTGAAAGCATTTTTACGTAATGCAATAAGTAAGAGCATGAGGGAGAACATGGGATTTATCGGGATGATCAAAATGGTTGCTTGCCTTGTTGCTCAGCAGAGGGGTGATATTCGTCAGTCGGATAATCAGTCGTATCCGAAGGGGCGGGGCCTACCGAATAACAACATACAAATATTAACAATCATATGCAACAATCATGGTGCAAGAACATGGCATGAAATGAAAGGTGATATGTTTCAATGTGGTTGGTGAAACCTTAGTCGCATCTGGTTTGAAATCCAAATTCAAATAATATTTGAAATAGCATATTCATCTTAATTATTTAATTGATTTGATCTGATGTTGTTTCATAACTTTGTTTTTCATGCATGAAAGTAGCACCATTGTGTTCATTGGATTTTTCTGATCAATTTGCATATATTATTTGTCTGATTTGGGATTATATTCAATTTTCTATGAATTTCCAAAGTTTTGCAATTATTCTGGAATTATATTAAAACCAGAATTAGATTTATTGCATCAGCATGACATCAGCAGGTCAGCTCGCCGTTGAAAGTCAAACCTAACAAGTGGGACCCACTGGTTAGTGACTCCGGCCAGTTTTAGATTAAGTTTAAACTTAAATAGCTAATTAATAAAGCTGGACCCACATTTCAGTGACTATTTAATTGTTAATATAATTATTATTATTTTTTGACAAAACTTAATTAGTCTCGGGGCTGGCCCCACTTGCTAGAGACTCAGGGGAGTCAACCCCACCAGAGATGGGGTCAAACCCACCGGCGGCGAGGCTCCGGCGACCACCAGAACGGCGGAGGGCCTCGGGTTTGCTATTCCATTGACCAAAAGCATGGCGGAGGGCAACAGACGATCGGCCACTCGATCGCAGCTTCATTTTTGCCAAGAGCAGGGGTTGAAACCACCGGAGATGATGCCGACGACGAGCTTGGCGGCTCCCGGGGTTCGGGCACCATCGGGATCAACACTACGGTGCCTATCACGCACGGGGCTGGGCTCGTACAACACCTACACGATGTACTGAAGCTAGAGGTGGCCTCTAAATGACCAGTCGATCACCGGAGGGCTACCGACGACGAGGTCCCGCGCCAGATCTCGTCGGGCTCCGGTGGAATCGGGGCCTAGAGCTCGGGATTGAAGGGGATAATGAGGGGGGAAGCACCCTGAGCTCACAGGGAGTGCAGAGGCGACGAGATCAGGCTCGGGGATGGTCTGAGGAGGGAGAACGATGGTGGCGAGCTCCGGGGATCCGAGGTTGAAGATGATGGCGTCACGGCGTCTCAGGGGTTCTCGGCGTCGAGCGACTGGTTGGAGAGCATCAGGGGACCAAGGCGAAGCTATTGCGCAACTCAAGTGCGAGGGAGAGGGGCTGGAGCGACGGCGAGCTCGAGCTCAGCTCGGGCTCTAATGGCGGCCGAGCGCGGAGAGAGCTACGGGAGGAATGAGGCGAGGAGGAGCTCGGGGACGGCTGCGGAAGGCTTATCCCCTCCTTGCCAGCGTGAAGCGGCGGCCAGGCAGGCACGCAGGTGCGTGGCCGCGCCAGAGGGAGCGGCGGCCACCTCCTGCTGCTCGTTGGCACGAGGATGACGACAGGCTAGCTGGGCTGGGCCAGGGGTGAGCGACAGGTAAGGTTTCTTTCCATTTTTTCATTTCTGTTTCTATTATTTACTTACTGACTTTGTTTTGTTTTATTTTTGGCTCCAAACTATTCCTAAAATAGTTTCAAACATGCTGAAATGTTATTTCGAATATTTCCAAACATTTATAAAAGTTTCAGCATTTTTGAAAACTTTGAAATATTTGAAATCAATTATATAGTTGATTTCAATAGCTTTTAGCTTTAAAATAAAATTCCAAAAGCATTTTGAAAATGTATTTCATCCCTGATATTTTGTTTTCAACATTTATGAGAAATGATGAACTTTTCTATTGGCCATTTTGGAATTTTTAATTTGCCACCAAAATTGAAAAGCTTTTGAATATAGAGTTGCTAGGTTTTGCTTTGGTTTCCTTTGATTTGCTTTTGATTTCATTTCATTATCTTGGATGCAATGAAGAAGACATGAGCACAACTTGCTATACTCTAGTAGGGATAAGGGATGTGACACCTTTCTTGAATATGGTTAATGCCAAAATTAATTGTGCAACTTAGAAGGTCAAAGTGAGCTTTGGTGATATTTCTCATGAGTTAAATTTCTCCGAGTTTAGCAAACAGCCACATGAGAAAGAATTGCCTAATAAGGATGAAATAGTTGGTCTTGCTTCTATTCATATAACTCATATTGATCCACTAGAGCAATACTTGTTAGACCATGAAAAGGATATGCATTTGAATGAAAGGAATGTAATAGATATGATATTCCTTGATCAACAACATATCTTAAGCACAACTTACTAGTTGAAATCTTAGGTGATCCTCCTCCTCCCAAGGGAGATCAAGTATTTGAGCTTAAGACTTTACCTCATAATTTGAAATATGCTTATCTTGATGACAAGAAGATATATCATGTTATTATAAGTGCTAACCTTTGAGAGCATGAAGAAAAGAGATTACTCAAAACTTTAAAGAAGCACAGTGCTGCTATTGGATATACTCTTGATGGTCTTAAGGGAATATGGAACCGGATGCTAAACCGGCCGCTCACCATCAACGTCGTCTCAACCCTAAGATGAAAGAGGTAGTAAGAACTGAAATACTAAAACTTCTAGAAGCAGGTATAATTTATCCTATTGCTGATAGTAGATGAGAAGTCTTGTTCATTGTGTTCCTAAGAAAGGTGGTATAACTGTTGTTCCTAATGATAAAAACGAACTTATTCCACAAAGGATGGTAACGGGTTATAGAATGGTAATTGATTTGAGGAAATTGAATAAGGCTACTAGAAAAGATCATTACCCCTTGCCTTTATTGGTCAAATGTTAGAAAGGTTATCTAAGCACACACACTTTTGCTTTCTTGATGGATATTCGAATTCTCTCAAATACATGTGTCAAAAGAGGACCAAGATAAAACTATCTTTACTTGCCCTTTTGGAACTAATGCTTATTGGCGTATGCCTTTTGGTCTATGCAATGCACCTGCTACCTTTCAAAGATGTATGATTGCTATATTCTCTGACTTCTATGAAAATAGTGTTGAGGTTTTCATGGATGATTTTTCCATTTACAGGACTTCCTTTGATGATTGCTAGAGCAACCTTGATCGAGTTTTGTAGAGATATGAGTAAACTAATATCGTCTTGAATTGGGAGAAGTGCCACTTTATGGTGAATGGAGGTATAGTGCTTGGTCATAAAATTTCTGAACGAGGTATTGAGGTGGATAAGGCCAAACTTGATGCAATAGAGAAAACGTCTTTCCCAAATGATATCAAAGGTATAATAAGTTTCCTTGGTCATGTTGGTTTCTTTAGGCATTTCATTAAATATTTCTCAAAGATTTTTAGGCCATTAACTAATCTTCTCCAAAAAGATGTTCCTTTTGTTTTTGGTGATAATTGTGTAGAAGCCTTTGAACACTTAAGAAAGCCTTAATTTCTGCACCTATTGTCCAACCACCTGATTGGAACCTACCATTTGAAATTATGTGTGATGCTAGTGATTATGTTGTTGGTGTTGTTCTAGGGCAAAGAGTAGACAAGAAATTGAACGTTATTCATTATGATAGTAAGACCGTAGACACTGCTCAAAGAAATTATGCTACTACTGAAAAATGAATTTTTAGCAGTTGTGTTCGCATGTGATAAGTTTAGACCTTATATTGTTGATTCTAAAGTAATTATTCACACTAATCATGCTGCTATTCAATACCTTATGGCAAAGAAATATGCTAAACCTAGACTCGTTAGATGGGTGCTATTGCTCCAAGAATTTGATCTACATATCTTTGATAGGAAGGGAGCTGACAACCCTATAGCATATAATTTGTCTGGGATGGAAAATCTTCTTAATGACCCACTTCCTATTGATGAGCAACTTGTTGTTATAAACACTTCATGTAGTACTCCTTGGTATGCGGATTACGCTAATTACATTGTTTCTAAATATATTCCGCCTAGCTTCACCTATTAACAAAAGAAAAAAAAGCTTCTATCATTTACGACATTACTTTTGGAGTCTCCTACATCTTTAAAGAGAAGGAGTAGATGGTGTTATTAGATGTTGTATGCCTGAGCATGAACATGAACAAATTCTAAGGAAGTGTCGTGAGGCCTACGGAGGACACCATGCCGGTGACAGAACTGCACACAAGGTATTACAATCCGGTTTCCATTGGCCTACTCTTTTTAAAGATGCTCATAAGTATGTCCTTTCTTGTGTTGAATGCCAAAGAGTTGGTAATATTGGTAAAGGTTAGGAAATGCCTATGAACTATTCACTTGCTATTGAACCATTTGATGTGTGGCGTTTTGACTTTACGGGACCTTTTCCTTCCTCTAATGGGTATACTCATATTTTAGTTGTTGTTCATTACGTTACTAAGTGGATAGAAGCTATTCCAACTAGTAGTGTTGATCATAACACTTATATTAAAATGCTTAAGGATATTATATTTCTAAGGTTTGGAGTCCCTAGATATTTAATGGCTGATGGTGGTCACATTTTATTCATGGTGCTTTCCGTAAACTTTTAGCTAAATATGATGTTAACCATATAATTGCATCACCTTATCATCCTCAACCTAGTGGTCAAGTTGAACTGAGAAATCGCAAAATAAAATTAATCTTGCAGAAGATTGTCAATAGATCTAGGAAGAATTAGTCTAAGAAACTACATGATGCTCTTTGCGCTTATAGAACTGCTTATAAGAATCCCATGGGGATGTCCCCATATAAAATTCTCTATGGAAAAGCTTGTCATTTACCTCTTGAGTTAGAACATAAAGCTTATCGGGCAATTAAAGAACTTAATTATGATTTAAACTTGCCGGTGAAAAGAGGTTATTTGATATTAGCTCACTAGATGAATGGAGGAAACAAGCTTATGAAAATGCCAAGTTATTTAAAGAAAGGGTTAAAATATGGCATGACAAGAGAATTCAAAAATGAGAATTCAATGTTGGGGACCTAATCCTTTTGTACAATTATCGTTTTAGATTTTTTGCAAGGAAACTCCTCTCCAAATGGGAAGGACCATATGTTATCGAGGAGGCCTATCGCTCCGGTGCTATAAAAATTAATAAGTTCGAAGGTAAAACCCTGAGTGTGGTGAATGTGCAAAGAATAAAGCATTATATTTCAGGTACGCCCATTAATGAGGAAACTATTATCATCCAAGTCATAACACGGGAGGACCACATAAAGGAAGTCTTCTAGAACACTCCAGAAAGCTCAAAAAGGGGTAGGACTTCACCAATCCCATCTAAAGACAAGTTCTAAGAGAAGGTCATCAACCGCTACCTACCAGAGGTGATGAAGCACCCTCAAGCCATTGAGATGCATAAGGGGGTGCTCCACATCCGGGATGTTCAAGGTCCCAAGAAGGAGGGAAGCGAGAAGGCCATGCTTGCAGCATGGAGCAGGAGATCTTCAAGTGCCAAGGGATGCTTGAGCGTGGTTTGAGTGCCAACCACTCTATGATCACGGATTTCATCCTCGAAAAAAACTAGACACAAGGAACATGGGAGATATTCTTTCTAATCTCGAAGAACGGATCGATCACCTCCAAGATCAAATCTATGAACTTCAAGGCCAAAATTGTGATTATGAATCTAGGTTTCACAGAATGAGCCTTGTTGCCAATTTCAGTATTCCCGAGACAAAATTTTCTTTCTATTATGGGGAGTCTACGCCCTAGAGGATGGAGGACATCCCTACTATATCACCATCGCCATCACCTAAGGAGGACGCTTGAGTACATGGGCATGGGAACCACCCTTGGCTTGTCCCAAACTTGGGGGAGGTGGCCCAGTATCGTATCACCATCACTTTTATGACCATTATCTATCTTAGTTCGATCCTTAGTTGTTTCGTGATTTAGAGAAATAAATTTCAGATTTTCTTTGCTTAGAATTTTTGCTTTGAGTTCGATCTATCCTTGTAGTCGAGTATGTGAGTTATATAATAAAGATTAGTTGAGTTTTTGTGCTTTACTTGTGTGCACCCATCATCATAGCATGGCAATAAAAAGAAATATAAATATCGTATGCTCATATTACGAGAAGTAATGACTTCACACAAAAATGGTATAAGTGATAAAAGTTGTTGATAGTAAACAAACATAGTTTAGTCATTATCACAATCTAAGCAAGATTATGATATAGGAGAGGAGACTCACATATAAATACACAATCTTGGACATATTTTATGATTGTGAGACCTCATCAAGTATTATATAATGATCAAGTGTTGATGTTGGACATGGAAGACAACGTAAGGATCATGGTAGTTTATATTCACGTAGAAGTTATATGGTATTGGATCCTTTAACATGTGATGCTTGCTTTAGATCCTTTGCTAGCACAAAAAGTCCACACTAAGTAGAGATACTACTTGTGCATCCATAACCTTGAAACCCAGTTTCTTGCCATGAGAGTCCACCATACCTACGTATGGATTGAGTTAGATCTTTTAAGTAAGTTGTCATTGGTGCATCAAGCAATAAAAATTGTTCCTAAATATGTATGATCTTTTATTGCAAGGGAAAATAAGCTTTGTACGCTCATGTGATGGCAAATAAATAAAAGCGACATAGTGCATAATAAAGTTTGATATCATAAGGGGCAATATAATGTGAAGTTTCTTTGCATTAATAGTTTGCACATCCAACAATTTAAAAGCGCATGCCAACCTCGGCTTCCCTCTACGAAGGGTCTACATTTTATCTTTAGGAGTTCAATCATGTGCTTGAGTCAATAAAGCCTTTTTCCTCTTCCTACCTATTAACTCTATAGTGTCAAGCACCATGTGTTGAGGAAAGATTCATACTTATATATCCAAGTGGATGTAGATGATCAAGATTTATTATTGTTGACATTATCCTTGAGGTAAATAAGTTGGGTGGCAAATCATTTAAGCCACTATCTTCTTATGTGTCCTATGGAAACATGAGCTCCAAAAATATGCCTTGAGCGTGAGCCATCATAGAAAAATAAATGATAGTTGAGTATGTGAACTTGCCAAAAATAAATCTATTACATAGACTCTCCTCTGAATTATGATGAATTATGATTGTCCCAATCACTGACAACATAGTTTGTTAATTGTGAATTGAAATTTATGCTTCTTACTCCAATCGTTGTGAATGGATTGTCACTTGTTTATGAGGATCTATATGATACAATACTTGATGTTGTGCTAATATTCATGATACTCTTATGTTTGTATTCTGTTTTTATTGACACCTCTCTCGCAAATCACGTGGTCATTATTTTCAAGCTCGGCTTTCGCTTGAGGACAAGCGATGTCTAAGCTTGGGGGAGCTGATACGTCTATTTTGCATCATGAATTACTATTGATATTTGCGTTAATCTTGTCCATTATCCCTTATTATCATACAATTCTTATGTTCTTTCTCTTTGAATATGCAAGGTAGATCATTGAGAGGGAAATGTCTGGAAACTCAAATTCTGGACTAGGAAATTGAGAAAATGGCAGAAAAATCAACTTGTTCCAAATGACCTGAAACTTTGCAGTGAATTTTATTGAATATTTAATAATTTCTGGACCAAAAATATACCAGAGAGGGGCCACCTTCTGGCCACAAGCGAACAGGGCGCCCCCAGGCCGTGCACTGATGGCTTGTCGGGCCCTTGCAGGTCTCCCGACCCCTCTCTTCTCCTATATGGTGTGTTTTACCGTAGAAAGAAATCATAAGTTATCTTTCAAGATGAAGTGCCGGAAACCTGGGCAGAGGCCCTTTTGCTCTCCGACAGAGAGATTCTGTCAAGGAAACTTCCCTCAAGGAGGGGGAAATCGAATCCATCGTCATCACCAATGTTTCCTTCTTCATGGGAGGATCAATCTTCATCAACATCTTCACCAACACCATCTCATCTCCAACCCTAGTTCATCTCTTGTATTCAATCTCTGTCTCAAAACCTCAGATTGGTACCTACGGGTTACTAGTTGTGTTGATTACGTCTTGTAGTTGATGCTTGTTGGATTACTTGGTGGAAGATATTATGTTCACATCCTCAATTATTATTATTACACCTATGATCTTGAACATGTTGATGAGGTGTGAGTAGTAACTATTGTTCCTGAGGACATGGGAGAAGTCTTGTCATAAGTAATCATATAAAGTTGGTATTTGTTTGATATTTTGATGATATGTATGTTGTTACTTCTCTTAGTGGTGTCATGTGAACATCGATAACATGAGACTTCACCATGTTATGGGCCTAAGGGAAGTCATTGTGGAGTAACAAGTGGATGATGGGTTGCAGGAGTGACACAAGCTTAAACTTCATTTTATGCATTGCTTCATAAGAGGTTGATTTGGATCCACATGTTTCATACTATGTTTAGATTTATCTTAATTCTTCTTTCGTAGTTGTGGATGCTTGCGAGAGGGGGTAATCTTAAGTAGATTGTTAGTTCAAGTAAGAACACCACCTTAGAACCGGTCCACCCACATATCAAATTATCATAGTAGCGAATGCGAATCAACTCAATATGATGAACATGACTAGACAGAAATTCACATGTGTCCTCGGAGCATTTTCTTTATATAAGAGTACTTTCAGGCCTGTCCTTTGCTACAAAAAGGATTGGGATACCTTGGTGCACCTTTGTTACTATTATTACTTTTCACTTGTTACGAATTATCTTGCTACAAAACAATCTATCGCTGTTACTTATAGCACTTGCAGAGAATAACATGCTGAAAACTGCTTATCATTTCCTTTCGCTCCTTGTTGGGTTCGACACTCTTACTTATCTAAAGGACTACGATTGATCCCCTATACTTTTGGGTCATCACACCCGCCTGGATTTTGATCCGAACCTCCCACCAGATTGGTGTCATGAGCGAAGAAGGGGCTCGATTAGGGAGAAGTTGCAGAGGTGGAGGCGCTGCAAAGGTGCGCCTCCATCCTCGTTAAGAAGAAGATTGAGCTGACCAACGTGGTCCATGTCATGCTACACCACCCGCCTCCCCCCTTGTCAACATTGGGCTGACCCTATGTGGTCTTACAGACCGGATGACCCAGTCACTGTGCAACACTTCTTCCGCATCACCCACGAAAAGATATGGAAGGTGTTGTTCAAGCCGTAGAAGACTTTGCCAGCCGAGGAGGAATACATCAGCATCGACGCAATGAACCCTCCCGGAGAGGAAAATATGTAAAAGTAGTAACCCCACTTGTTCTTAAACGATGAGTATGACCTATGATCAAGTATTCTTGCTTGGCTCCTAAGTCAATATACTCATATATAGATGACTTCGTAATTGCCAAAGTGCTTGGTAGATACTAGAGTGGTTGTGCATGTTTGACATGTTTTATTTGACATCTTATTGTGTGATCATGTTGGTATGCATATTTTCGTCCATTCGAGGACATCGAATTTTTTTCCTTTTGTCTTTCATTTTTTCTGGCCAATTGGATGTACAAGAATGCCTAGGTACCCCCTCTATCTATCTTTGCTTTCTCGTCTCAAATTCTATTCATGCTTCATCACAAAATTTGAGCAAGCACTTTCCGGACCGTGTGGATGAGGAGCACTCAGAGTTACTATTTCGACAAGGGCTGACTTCCAAAACCACCCAAGTGTTTCTCGGTGTGACCAATTCTTAAATCTCGGTTTCACCAAAGCACTATGGTTGATCTAGATTTTCCATCTTGGTACCATCAATCTCTAAATCACGGCGTCACCGAGTTGCTCTGTCTATAGGGAGTTACGCATCTCAGTGGAACCGAAGTTTTTGGCTCGGTGTCACTAACAGCAGGTGGGTACTTATATCTTCATGGGTCCAAACTTTGAAATTTCACTTTAAACCGAACGCCCCGCACTCCACTGATGTCGCTGCCTGCGTCTCCGGACGATCTCCATTGCCTCCTGTGTGCCCTCGCCGCAGGAGTCCGTCGCCGTCAAAGGGATCGTCTCCGCCATTGCCGTCATAGCAAAGTTTTTTCTGAGCTAGTGTAAAACTTTGACCCCTTTTGTGATCCAACCCCTAATTCATGCGCATTAGGACTTATTCCACTTCTAAACACAGTTTGCAATATTCCTATCCACAAGAAAATCACATAGAAATAGTCGAACGAGAACATTTAAGTTTAGGTTTCTGCCTATGCATCTTGGAGTCATTGAGTCAAAACAAATCGGCATCGCCAATGTGGGTCTCCCAAGGCACAAAGGGCTTTTCGGTGAAACCAAAAATTCCTATCGGTGTTACCGATTTGGGGTTTTAGGGTTTTTTAGCACAACTTCGGTGAAACCGAGTCACTTTTTGGTGAAACCGAAACGAGTGACCAAGTTTCTATTGACGAAGTTTGTTGCCTCGGAAGCTTTGAAATTTGAAACTCGGTGGAACCGAATCTCACACTAGGGAAGTCTAACACTAACTTTTTTAGTACAAATTTGCAAAAATATATGTATTTTGTGATGCTTATCTTTTCCACTCCTCTACATCTATTCATACAGGCAGTGCTTAGACATGTCAGGATCTGATGATAGCCAGAATAATTTCAGAGAGTATAGTGTGGATCTTGATGCAAGCACTAGTCCTGAGGCAAGCTATTCTGACCCAGGAACTCCTAGCTCCCATGGCTTGCCCAAGGAAGCCACTAGAGCAAGGAAGCCAAGGGACTTAGATGAAGAGGATGATGATTTCATACTTGGGGAAACTACATCAAAGGGGAAACTTGTCAGAAAGGAGTATGCCAGCACTGAAGCCAGGAAGGCACCTGAGTCCGCTGCAAAGGGAGGAATGAAATCTCTTGAAGCCCCTAACACCTCCAAGAAAATCAAGGCATTGGCTAAGAAGTCAGGGCAGAGAAGGCAAAGAAAAAGATTTGTTGAAGTTGTTGTGGACCCTTCCACTCCAGATTATCCTAATGACGAGAAAGGAGAGGAAGAGGAGGTTCCTGCTACTAACCCTCCTCCTTCCAAGCAAAGGAAGTTAATGAAGGACGCTATGCCCAGCAAGCCTACATCAAAAGCTAAGCCCTCAACTTCCAAGACCAATCCAACTACCTCCAAGCCCAAGAGGACCACCACAGACATCCTTGCTACAGAAAAGAACAAGAGTTCTACCTCCAGAGATGTTGCAGAGGAAGATGAGGAGATTGTTGTTTTGAGGAAACTCAGACCTCACCTACCAGATCAGAATGATGACCATCATGTTGTAGAGAACATGAAGGAGAGGAAGTATCAAGGTCTCAGGAGATGGATATCCAATGATCCATATGTAGTGAGGATAAGGACTGTCGTTGATGCTCGCTTTCACACCAAGGACTAGCAGGACTTTTATGAGACTATTTTCTTGACAAGAGCCCAACTGTGAGTGACATGAGATACGTTCATTATAAGTTCAACAAGTCGAATGAAGATTACTTCCCTCATCTCTAGGAGAATTCAAGATGATTGACATTGATGAGTTTGTTGGCACAGAGATGACTGCCTCGAATGATGATATTATCATGCAATTCTACTCCATTGCTTACTTTTATCATGATGTAAAGATAGTGTGGATGACTAAAGGCACCATGTACCAGTCAACAGGAGATGAGTGGACTGCCATCTTACGGGGGGGGGCAAAGGTGAGGGAAGGAGATTTGGATGTGTACTCTGAGTCTAATATGAACCACAACTCTATGTCAAACATGTACACACCAATCCCCAAGGAATATCTGAAGACCCATAAGCTTGGATCCGTCTAATTTTTGCAAGCTCGTCTTCCTACCTCCAACACAATATTGAGGCACACTTTGATGCCTAGATCTGGAGATGACAAAATGATTCGAGGCTATTCCATCAACATGTTGCATCATGTGGATAGCCACACCAGGATTAGAGTGGTGGATCTGATTGTTGAGACCATCAAGAGAACAATTGTTGATCAAAAGAGATCTTGTGGATACGCTCCCTACATTGAGATGCTCATCAACTCCAAAGTCGAAAAGAGTAGATATCTACTTGATCGACCACATCTGCCCCTCCATCCAGATTATGAGGATAATGTTGTGGTGATGGATCCTTCTCATCCACTTCGTCGACTGCACAAGCTGACATTGAGGCTGAGGCCTAGTCAGAGGTAGCTAAAGCCGCTAGTGCTCTAGTTTTGAAGACAAAGGGTGATCAATTGGCCTATCTAGTCATTACCATTCAAGGAATGGAGAAGAGCATGAGCGAGTTGCTGCTGAACCAGAAGAGTCTCGAGAGGATAGTGGAGACAAAGTTTCATGACCTTGATAATGTTGGAATTATGCCCTAGAGGCAATAATAAATATAGTTATTATTATAATTCCTGTATCAAGATAATCGTTTATTATCCATGCTATAATTGTATTGAATGAAGACTCATTTACATGTGTGGATACATAGACAAAACACCGTCCCTAGCAAGCCTCTAGTTGGCTAGCCAGTTGATCAAAGATAGTCAGTGTCTTCTGATTATGAACAAAGTGTTGTTGCTTGATAACTGGATCACGTCATTAGGAGAATCACGTGATGGACTAGACCCAAACTAATAGACGTAGCATGTTGATCGTGTCATTTTGTTGCTACTGTTTTCTGCGTGTCAAGTATTTATTCCTATGACCATGAGATCATATAACTCACTGACACCGGAGGAATGCTTTGTGTGTATCAAACGTCGCAACGTAACTGGGTGACTATAAAGATGCTCTACAGGTATCTCCGAAGGTGTTAGTTGAGTTAGTATGGATCAAGACTGGGATTTGTCACTCCGTGTGACGGAGAGGTATCTCGGGGCCCACTCGGTAATACAACATCACACACAAGCCTTGCAAGCAATGTGACTTAGTGAAAGTTGCGGGATCTTGTATTACGGAACGAGTAAAGAGACTTGCCGGTGAACGAGATTGAAATAGGTATGCGGATACTGACGATCGAATCTCGGGCAAGTAACATACCGAAGGACAAAGGGGATGACATACGGGATTATATGAATCCTTGGCACTGAGGTTCAAACGATAAGATCTTCGTAGAATATGTAGGATCCAATATGGGCATCCAGGTCCCGCTATTGGATATTGACCGAGGAGTCTCTCGGGTCATGTCTACATAGTTCTCGAACCCGCAGGGTCTGCACACTTAAGGTTCGACATTGTTTTATGCGTATTTGAGTTATATGGTTGGTTACCGAATGTTGTTCGGAGTCCCGGATGAGATCACGGACGTCACGAGGGTTTCCAGAATGGTCCGGAAACGAAGATTGATATATAGGATGACCTCATTTGATTACCGGAAGGTTTTCGGAGTTACCGGGAATGTACCCGGAATGACGAATGGGTTCCGGGAGTTCACCGGGGAGGGGCAACCCACCCCGGGGAAGCCCATAGGCCATGAGGGTGGCGCATCAGCCCTTAGTGGGCTGGTGGGACAGCCCAAAAGATCCCTATGCGCCATACAAAGAAAAATCAAAGAGAAAGAAAAAAAAAGGGAGGTGGGAAGGGAAGGAAGGACTCCCACCCACCAAACCAAGTCCAACTCGGTTTGGGGGGGGAGCCTTCCCCCTTGGACTCGGCCGACCCCCTTGGGGCTCCTTGAGCCCCAAGGCAAGGTCCCCTCCCTCCCACCTATATATACGGAGGTTTTAGGGATGATTTGAGACGACTTTTCCACGGCAGCCCGACCACATACCTCCACGGTTTTTCCTCTAGATCGCGTTTCTGCGGAGCTCGGGCGGAGCCCTGCTGAGACAAGGTCATCACCAACCTCCGGAGCGCCGTCACGCTGCCGGAGAACTCTTCTACCTCTCTGTCTCTCTTGCTGGATCAAGAAGGCCGAGATCATCGTCGAGCTGTACGTGTGCTGAACGCGGAGGTGCCGTCCGTTCGGTACTAGATCGTGGGACTGATCGCGGGATTGTTCGCGGGGCGGATCGAGGGACGTGAGGACGTTCCACCACATCAACCGCGTTCACTAACGCTTCTGTTGTGCGATCTACAAGGGTACGTAGATCACTCATCCCCTCTCGTAGATGGACATCACCATGATAGGTCTTCGTGCGCGTAGGAAAATTTTTGTTTCCCATGCGACGTTCCCCGACAGTGGCATCATGAGCTAGGTTCATGCGTAGATGTCTTCTCGAGTAGAACACAAAAGTTTTTGTGGGCGGTGATGTGCGTTTTGCTGCCCTCCTTAGTCTTTTCTTGATTCCGCGGTATTGTTGGATTGAAGCGGCTTGGACCGACATTACTCGTACGCTTACGAGAGACTGGTTTCATCGCTACGAGTAACCCCCGTTGCTCAAAGATGACTGGCAAGTGTCGGTTTTTCCAACTTTAGTTGAATCGGATTTGACCGAGGAGGTCCTTGGATGAGGTTAAATAGCAACTCATATATCTCCGTTGTGGTGTTTGCGTAAGTAAGATGCGATCCTACTAGATACCCATGGTCACCACGTAAAACATGCAACAACAAAATTAGAGAACGTCTAACTTGTTTTTGCAGGGTATGCTTGTGATGTGATATGGCCAACGATGTGATGTGATATATTGGATGTATGAGATGATCATGTTGTAATAGTAAATATCGACTTGCACGTCGATGGTACGGCAACCGGCAGGAGCCATAGGGTTGTCTTTATACTAACGTTTGTGCTTGCAGATGCGTTTACTATTATGCTAGGATGTAGCTTTAGTAGTAATAGCATGAGTAGCACGACAACCCCGATGGCAACACGTTGATGGAGACCATGGTGTGGCGCCGGTGACAAGAAGATCGTGCCGGTGCTTTGGTGATGGAGATCAAGAAGCACGTGATGATGGCCATATCATGTCACTTATGAATTGCATGTGATGTTAATCCTTTTATGCACCTTATTTTGCTTAGAACGACGGTAGCATTATGAGGTGATCTCTCACTAAAATTTCAAGACGAAATTGTGTTCTCCCCGACTGTGCACCGTTGCTACAGTTCGTCGTTTCGAGACACCACGTGATGATCGGGTGTGATAGACTCAACGTTCACATACAACGGGTGCAAAACGGTTGCGCATGCGGAACACTCAGGTTAAGCTTGACGAGCCTAGCATGTGCAGACATGGCCTCGGAACACATGAGACCGAAAGGTCGATCATGAATCATATAGATGATATGATTAGCATAGGGATGCTTACCACTGAAACTATACTCAACTCACGTGATGATCGGACTTGAGCTAGTATAAGTGGATCATGAACCACTCAAATGACTAGAGAGATGTACTTTTTGAGTGGGAGTTTAGCGAATAATTTGATTAAGTTAAACTCTAATTATCTTGAACATAGTCTAAGTCCACTTTGAATATATTTGTGTTGTAGATCATGGCTCACGCTACAGTCATCCTGAATTTTAATACGTTCCTAGAGAAAGCTAAGTTGAAAGATGATGGAAGCAACTTTGTAGACTGGGCTCGTAATCTTAAGCTAATCTTACAAGCTGGGAAGAAGGATTATGTCCTTAATGTTGTGCTAGGAGATGAACCACCCGCTACGGCTGATCAGGATGTTAAGAACGCTTGGTTAGCATGTAAGGAGGACTACTCAATAATTCAATGTGCAGTCTTGTATGGCTTAGAACCGGGACTTCAACGTCGCTTTGAGCGTCATGGAGCATTTGAGATGTTCCAGGAGTTGAAGTTTATCTTTCAGAAGAACGTCCGGATCGAGAGGTATGAGACCTCCGATAAATTCTATGCTTGCAAGATGGAGGAAAACTCGTATGTCAGTGAACATGTGCTCAAAATGTCTGGGTACTCAAACCGTCTAGCTGAGCTGGGGATTGAACTCCCGCAAGAGGCTATCACTGACAGAATCCTTCAATCACTGCTGCCAAGCTATAAAGGCTTTGTGTTGAACTACAACATGCAAGGGATGAACAAGTCTCCCGGCGAGTTGTTTGCGATGCTGAAAGTCGCAGAGTCTGAACTTCGTAAAGAGCATCAAGTGTTGATGGTGAATAAGACCACTAGTTTCAAGAGAAACGGCAAAGGCAAGAAGGGTAATTCGAAGAAGAGCGGCAAGCCTGTTGCCAATCCGACGAAGAAACCCAAAGCTGGACCTAAGCCTGAAACGGAGTGTTACTATTGCAAGGGTATGGGTCACTGGAAGCGTAATTGCCCCAAGTATCTGGCAGATAAGAAGGCGGCCAAAGAAAAATCAGGTATATTTGATATACATGTTATTGATGTGTACTTAACCGGCTCTCGTAGTAGTGTCTGGGTATTCGATACCGGTTCTGTTGCTCATATTTGCAACTCGAAACAGGAACTGCGGAATAGACGAAGGCTGGCGAAAGATGAAGTGACGATGCGCGTAGGAAATGGTTCCAAGGTTGATGCAATTGCCGTCGGCACAGTTTCACTTCAGTTACCATCAGGATTAGTGATGAACTTAAATCATTGTTATTTAGTGCCTGCGTTGAGCATGAACATTATATCTGGATCTTGTTTATTGCGATACGGTTACTCTTTTAAGTCAGAGAATAATGGTTGTTCTATTTCTATGAGTAACATCTTTTATGGTCATGCACCTAATGTGAGAGGATTGTTCATATTGAATCTTGATAGCGATACGCATATACATAACATTGAGACCAAAAGAGTTAGAGTTAACAATGATAGCGCCATATTTTTGTGGCACTGCCGCTTAGGTCATATTGGTGTAAAGCGCATGAAGAAACTCCATGTTGATGGACTTTTGGAGTCACTTGACTTTGATTCACTTGACACGTGCGAACCATGCCTCATGGGCAAGATGACTAAAACTCCATTCTCCGGAACAATGGAGCGTGCAAGTGACTTGTTGGAAATCGTACATACCGATGTGTGTGGTCCGATGAGCGTGGAGGCACGCGGCGGATATCGTTATTTTCTCACCTTTACTAACGATTTGAGTAGATATGGTTATGTCTACTTGATGAAGCACAAGTCTGAAACATTTGAAAAGTTCAAGCAATTTCAGAGTGAAGTGGAAAATCATCATAACAAGAAGATCAAGTTCCTACGGTCTGATCGTGGGGGTGAATATCTGAGTTTTGAGTTTGGTACTCACTTAAGACAATGTGGAATTGTTTCACAGTTAACACCGCCTGGAACACCACAGCGTAATGGTGTGTCCGAACATCGTAATCGTACTCTATTAGAGATGGTGCGATCTATGATGTCTCTTACTGATTTGCCGTTATCGTTTTGGGGTTATGCATTGGAAACAGCTGCATTCACTTTAAATAGGGCACCATCAAAATCCGTTGAGACGACACCATACGAACTGTGGTATGGCAAAAGGCCAAAGTTGTCGTTTCTTAAAGTTTGGGGATGTGATGCTTATGTCAAAAAGCTTCAGCCTGAAAAGCTGGGACCCAAAGCGGAAAGGTGCGTCTTCATAGGTTACCCAAAAGAGACAGTTGGGTACACCTTCTATCTCAAATCAGAGGGAAAAGTGTTTGTTGCTAAAAACGGAGCTTTTCTCGAGAAGGAGTTTCTCTCGAGAGAATTGAGTGGGAGGAAGATAGAACTTGACGAGGTTGTCGAACCTCTCATCCCTCTGGATGGTGGCGCAGGGCAAGGGGAAACCTCTGTCGTTGCGACGCCGGTTGAGGAGGAAGTTAATGATGATGATCATGAAACTCCAGTTCAAGTTTCTGTCGAACCACGCAGGTCGACGAGACCACGTGCTGCTCCAGAGTGGTACGGTAATCCCGTCTTATCAATCATGTTGTTAGACAACAATGAACCTGCAAATTATGAAGAAGCAATGGTGGGCCCAGATTCCAACAAATGGCTAGAAGCCATGAAGTCCGAGATAGGATCCATGTATGAGAACAAAGTGTGGACTTTGGAGGTACTACCTGAGGGCCGCAAGGCTATTCATAACAAATGGATCTTTAAGAGGAAGACGGACGCTGACGGCAATGTGACCGTTTATAAAGCTCGACTTGTGGCAAAGGGTTTTTCACAAGTTCAAGGAGTTGACTACGATGAGACATTCTCACCCGTAGCGATGCTTAAGTTCGTCAGAATCATGTTAGCAATAGCTGCATTTTTCGATTATGAAATCTGGCAGATGGATGTCAAAACGGCGTTCCTTAACGGTTTCCTTAAGGAAGAGTTGTATATGATACAACCCGAAGGTTTTGTCGATCCTAAGAATGCTAACAAGGTGTGCAAGCTCCAGCGATCCATTTATGGACTGGTGCAAGCATCTCGGAGTTGGAACAAACGCTTTGATGAGGTGATCAAAGCATTTGGGTTTATACAAGTGGTTGGAGAATCTTGTATTTACAAGAAAGTGAGTGGGAGCTCTGTGGCGTTTCTAATATTATATGTGGATGACATATTACTGATTGGAAACAACGTAGAGTTTTTGAAGAGCATAAAGGGTTACTTGAATAAAAGTTTCTCTATGAAGGACCTAGGAGAAGCTGCTTACATTCTAGGCATTAAGATCTATAGGGATAGATCAAAACGCCTGATAGGACTTTCACAAAGCACATACCTTAATAAAGTTTTGAAGAGGTTCAAAATGGAACAGTCCAAGAAAGGGTTCTTGCCAGTTTTACAAGGTACGAGATTGAGTAAGACTCAGTGCCCAGCAACTGATGAAGATAGAGAGCATATGCGCTCCGTCCCCTATGCTTCAGCCATAGGTTCTATCATGTATGCAATGCTGTGCACTAGACCGGATGTTAGCCTGGCCATAAGTATGGCAGGTAGGTTCCAGAGTAATCCAGGAGTGGATCACTGGACAGCGGTCAAGAATATCCTGAAGTACCTGAAAAGGACTAAGGAGATGTTTCTCGTGTATGGAGGTGACGAAGAGCTCGCCGTAAAAGGTTACGTCGATGCAAGCTTTGACACAGATCCGGACGACTCTAAGTCGCAAACCGGATACGTATTTATTCTTAATGGGGGTGCGGTAAGCTGGTGCAGTTCCAAGCAAAGCGTCGTAGAAGATTCTACATGTGAAGCGGAGTACATGGCTGCCTCGGAGGCAGCTAAGGAGGGTGTCTGGATGAAGCAGTTCATGACGGATCTTGGAGTGGTGCCAAGCGCACTGAATCCAATAACCTTGTTCTGTGACAACACGGGTGCCATTGCCTTAGCAAAGGAACCACGGTTTCACAAGAAGACCAGACACATCAAACGACGCTTCAACCTCATCCGCGACTACGTCGAGGGAGAGGACGTAAATATATGCAAAGTGCACACGGATCTGAATGTAGCAGACCCGCTGACTAAACCTCTTCCACGGCCAAAGCATGATCAACACCAGAACTGTATGGGTGTTAGATTTATTACAATGTAATTCACATGATGATGTGAGGGCTAGATTATTGACTATAGTGCAAGTGGGAGACTGTTGGAATTATGCCCTAGAGGCAATAATAAATATAGTTATTATTATAATTCCTGTATCAAGATAATCGTTTATTATCCATGCTATAATTGTATTGAATGAAGACTCATTTACATGTGTGGATACATAGACAAAACACCGTCCCTAGCAAGCCTCTAGTTGGCTAGCCAGTTGATCAAAGATAGTCAGTGTCTTCTGATTATGAACAAAGTGTTGTTGCTTGATAACTGGATCACGTCATTAGGAGAATCACGTGATGGACTAGACCCAAACTAATAGACGTAGCATGTTGATCGTGTCATTTTGTTGCTACTGTTTTCTGCGTGTCAAGTATTTATTCCTATGACCATGAGATCATATAACTCACTGACACCGGAGGAATGCTTTGTGTGTATCAAACGTCGCAACGTAACTGGGTGACTATAAAGATGCTCTACAGGTATCTCCGAAGGTGTTAGTTGAGTTAGTATGGATCAAGACTGGGATTTGTCACTCCGTGTGACGGAGAGGTATCTCGGGGCCCACTCGGTAATACAACATCACACACAAGCCTTGCAAGCAATGTGACTTAGTGAAAGTTGCGGGATCTTGTATTACGGAACGAGTAAAGAGACTTGCCGGTGAACGAGATTGAAATAGGTATGCGGATACTGACGATCGAATCTCGGGCAAGTAACATACCGAAGGACAAAGGGGATGACATACGGGATTATATGAATCCTTGGCACTGAGGTTCAAACGATAAGATCTTCGTAGAATATGTAGGATACAATATGGGCATCCAGGTCCCGCTATTGGATATTGACCGAGGAGTCTCTCGGGTCATGTCTACATAGTTCTCGAACCCGCAGGGTCTGCACACTTAAGGTTCGACGTTGTTTTATGCGTATTTGAGTTATATGGTTGGTTACCGAATGTTGTTCGGAGTCCCGGATGAGATCACGGACGTCACGAGGGTTTCCGGAATGGTCCGGAAACGAAGATTGATATATAGGATGACCTCATTTGATTACCGGAAGGTTTTCGGAGTTACCGGGAATGTACCGGGAATGACGAATGGGTTCCGGGAGTTCACCGGGGAGGGGCAACCCACCCCGGGGAAGCCTATAGGCCATGAGGGTGGCGCATCAGCCCTTAGTGGGATGGTGGGACAGCCCAAAAGGGCCCTATGCGCCATACAAAGAAAAATCAAAGAGAAAGAAAAAAAAGGGAGGTGGGAAGGGAAGGAAGGACTCCCACCCACCAAACCAAGTCCAACTCGGTTTGGGGGGGAGCCTTCCCCCTTGGACTCGGCCGACCCCCTTGGGGCTCCTTGAGCCCCAAGGCAAGGCCCCCTCCCTCCCACCTATATATACGGAGGTTTTAGGGCTGATTTGAGACGAATTTTCCACGGCAGCCCGACCACATACCTCCACGGTTTTTCCTCTAGATCGCGTTTCTGCGGATCTCGGGCGGAGCCCTGCTGAGACAAGGTCATCACCAACCTCCGGAGCGCCGTCACGCTGTCGGAGAACTCTTCTACCTCTATATCTCTCTTGCTGGATCAAGAAGGCCGAGATCATCGTCGAGCTGTACGTGTGCTGAACGCGGAGGTGCCGTCCGTTCGGTACTAGATCGTGGGACTGGTCGCGGGATTGTTCGCGGGGCGGATCAAGGGACGTGAGGACGTTCCACCACATCAACCACGTTCACTAACGCTTCTGCTGTGCGATCTACAAGGGTACGTAGATCACTCATTCCCTCTCGTAGATGGACATCACCATGATAGGTCTTCGTGCGCGTAGGAAAATTTTTGTTTCCCATGCGACGTTCCCCAACAGATAACAAGGTCACTGAGCTAACCACCATGGTCAACCAGGTGAAGCAAGAGGTAGATGCAGTTCAATTGCCAACTCAGATGGTGAGGATGAGAGCCCCACACTCTGAGTCCAGACTCAGTTCAAGACTCAGGCTCGATCTGCTATTGTGCATGCTCAGGATGTGAGACCCTCAGTGTCTGCACCAGCTGCTACTTCTATCGTGCCTCCACCGGCACCTCCAGTGTCAACTCCACTAGCCCACATGACTTCTGATGAAGCATTCACAGACTCTATCTTATCGACTCCTTCCACGACTACGGGAGCAGCTTCATCGCCCCATGAGGAGACCATTCCCATATTGACGCTTAGCTCTATACCTTCCAACTTTTTGGTAACTTGTTGTCGAGGAAGAAGTTGTATAGACCATAGGGCTTCGAGAGAAAGAGTGTCGTATTTTGGTTGCTCTTCTTGATTTTAAACTTTGTGGTGTTTGATCATACGCTTTGTGATTGATGTTACTATTTCCTATCTTCATGATATTCATATGATGATCATTCGCTCATGTTTGGTGTTATGTGCATTGTAATCCATTCATATCATTTATGCGCACCATCAAGATGTATGTGACATGGAAGAGTGACCCATGATCCTAATCGATTGTGCATTTGCATTCAAACACAAATTTAAGGGGAGCTCTTTCTTGTCACATACTTCTCAAAGCGACGATGCTATACATTGATTATATTCTATGTCGAAGATTTGATCTATATGTTGTCATCAATTACCAAAAGGGGGAGATTGAAATCACAACTTCTTCCTAGGTGGTTTTGGTAATTAATAACAACATATATTTCATTGGACTAATGATTCTACCAAGTATATTTCAGGAAGAGTTCACTTAATGGATTGGCAAAGGATTGTGAGGAGATTCCCTACATACTTCTCAAAGAAACAAGTTCAATTAATGGATTTTGCATTTTGTGAGAAATCACATTTGAGTCCATCAGAAAGCCAATACTATTAAAAGGGGATGAGGTATCTATGATGATCTCGTTGCTCAAGTGCTTAGCGTTAGCCACCAAAAACCCTCATGAATTCTCCCACAAATATAGTCTGTCCAAACCCTAAAGCCTAAATTCGGTGCCACCAAGTTTACATATTTTTCCCTACCGAGTTATCATTACACAGAATCCAGAGCCAAAACCTAGCCACTCGTTGACACCAAGTTCCATTTTGGTGCAGCCGAAAATAGTGACCAACCTTCTCGTATCCATTTACTAAAAGTCGGAATTTCCAAATTTTATGAATCGGTGCCACCGAAATGAGGAACTGCCTAGGCCAGCCAAAAGTTGACACATTTTGTAGTAGTCGGTGTAACGGAGTTTCTCCTTCAGTTCCACTCAGCTGGGCAATAATGTTGTAACAGTTGGATTTTTGGGGATGCTTGTATATACCCATCCACCTCTCTCTCATTCGTGCTGAGAGCACTCAGAACAACCCAACACTTGCCCCATCTATTTTCTGAGAGAGAACCACCTACTCATGTGTTGAGATCAAGATATTCCACTCCAACCATATGAATCTTTATTTCTAGCCTCCCCAAGTTGCTTTCCATCCAATCAATCTCTTCTACCAAGCCAAATCTATGAGAGAGTGATTGATTATTGAGGAGGTTATCTTTTGAAGCACAAGAGCAAGGAGTTCATCATCCATACCACATCTATTACCTTTTGGAGAGTGGTGTCTTCTAGATTGGTTAGGTGTCGCTTGGGAGCCTCCAACTCGTTGTGGAGTTGAACCAAGAAGTTTGTAAGGGCAAGGAGATTGCCTACTTCGTGAAGATATACCTCGAGTGAGGCTAGTCCTTCATGGGCGTAAGCCATGGTGGAATAGACAAGGTTGCTTCTTCGTGGACCCCTTGTGGGTTGAGCCCTTCGTAGACTCACACATTCATTACCCTCCATGGGTTAAAGTCTCCATCAACATGGACGCACGATAGCACCACCTATCGAAACCACGCCAAGAATCTCCGTGTCATCTTTGCGTTTGATCTTCCTATCCCTACCATCTACTTTCATGTGCATGTCTTTACTTTTCGCTGCTATACTCTTAGACTTGCATGTGTAGGATGTGCTTGACTTGATATAATTGCTAAAACTTGCCAACCTTTAAAATTGGGAAAATGCTAGATTCTTATTTGGTCAAGTTGTCTAATCATCCATCTCTAGACATACTTCTGATCCTACAACATGCATGTAACGAAAAACGTCCTTATGCACCGAACCTCGCGATTTCTCTTGTAGGCATAACACCAAACATGTGATGCACGTGGTTCGCGACATGGGGATGAGGTGCGCGCCGGAGGTTGGCTGGGTGGTGCATAGGTGGCTTCAAACGGGTCAAAGTCACATCTCCTGACCTGGGTAAGGAGTATGCAAGCAACAAAATACGACCTTATGCACTGAACCTTGAGATTTCTCTCGTAGGCATGACACCAAACATGTGATGCTTGTGGTTTGCAACGGGGGGTGAGGTGCATGTTGGAGGTTGGTTGGGTGGTGCAGAGGTGCCTTCGGGGATGGCTCTTGATGCAAAGTAGTGATGCAGCCGTTAAAGCACCAAGGCGACGAGAGGGTGGATGGTTGGGGCGTCAAGGCGATGACGACACCAGTGGCGAATCTAGAAAAAATGAAGGGCGCGGAGCTGTGTGTGAAGTACGAACATGTATTAGGCTGAGCTAATAAATGGCTAGATCGGACTTTAAGACTAGTAGTAAAAATTATTTTGAAAGTGGTGGAGGGGGGCTTAAGCCTGTTAAAGCCCCCCTAGTAGATTCGCCACTGGACGACACGGAGATGGATAACGAGTTCACGACACCCAAAAGACCGTGTACGAGCTGTGAAGTGAGTGCAACGAAGGTCAACGCTTGAGGATCATGTGTGCGCGGCCATGGGGACGCCAACGGCGGCAAGATCAAAGATGGCAATGTCAATTTTCATGATGCCACAATCGCAACAAAAAACTTGGCGGATAGGGATCCCGTCGACATTATAGATCAATTTGGACAGTGTTAAGGGGGCAGAAGGCAAAGATGCACGAGAGGTGGAGGTGGTGAGACTGGCCCGAGTGGGGTGATGTAAAAAAAATCACATGTGAACCGTTGTTTCACTTGGCGGTGGCAATAAGTACAATTTCAACACGAAATAGTGGCAAATCCAATATAAAATATTTCTTTGTTTTCCCTTTAATATTAGGTAGTGATTATTAATTAATTATGGAGGCCGCTACACATCCACTGGCGGATGTTTACTAAACATCCGCCGCCTGGAGGTCCGTCCGATCTACGCACAACCATCCGATCCACTCCAGCTGGGCACCTCATAATTCCTGAAACGACGGTCGAGTTGCATACACTTTCCCTTTGTTGCAAGAAATAAACTTTGGACCCGTTAATTCCTGAAACAACGGTCGAGTTTCAGAAACAATTTGCTTGTTGCAGAATTATTTTTCTTCATCTTTTTGTAACATAGGTACTTTTGCGGAATATTTTTTTGCAACGAAGGTCATTTTTTTGTCTTTAATTTTTGCAACATAGGAGATGTTGTGGAAGGACTCTTGCAACATGAATAATGTTGCGGGAATTATTCATTGCAAAAGATGATGCAGTGCGCGGTGCGAATTGATAATTTCTGCAACACAGATAACTTGCAGGTGGATTTTTGCAACAAAGCCTTTGTTGCAGAAAAGTATCAAATTCCCAAATAACATCGCCAGCCAAAACGACGATTGTGGCGATAGAGGAGGCTGGAGCAGAGATCGGGCGTACCCGCTCGAGCGGCGATCATGGCTGCAAGCGGGGCATAGGGAGGCGAGGATAGGAGCAATCGAAGAGGAAAGTTAGGAGAGAATGACTTGCATATCAACGGGCGACTTGCAGCTGGAGTGAGGCGGCGACGACGATGCTTGCAGCGCCATGGTGAAGGTGGGCGGGCTGCAGAAGTTGGCCCCTTTCACACCAGTGGCGCGGTGACGGAACCCGGCGAGGAATCCATGGCGGCTGTAGAAGTTGGCCCCTTTCACACCAGTGGCGCGGTGGACGGAACCCGGCGAGGGATCCATGGCGGATGCAGAAGTTGACCCCTTTCACACCAGTGGCACGGTGGACGGAACCCAGCGAGGGATCCATGGTGGCCTTCAGCTTGCTCGTTGACGGCAGCCACGCAAATGCATCAAGTATGTGCAGTGTATCTGTAGCGGGGAAATGAGTTATGCCAGAGAGATGGGTTGACGGCAGCCGCGTAGACGCATCAAATATGTGCAGTGTATCTGTAGCGGAAAAATGAGTTACGCCAGAGAGATGGAAAAGCACAAATGTGCGTCGTTTCAGGAGTGGAGACGTGCGAAGTCTCCAGGGCACACGTCAATCGTGCAAGGCGGCGACAAATTTTGCGTGATCAGCCGGGTGATGGTAATCATTTCCCATTAATTATATAAAAAGGGTAAAATGCAGCTTATGGTGGTTTGGGCCAGGTTTGCTTACACCAACATCGCAATTGTATATAAAGGCTTCTCTAGTTCAGGTGATTTCTTCAAGGGTCTCTTTGATTCTCATTAATTATAAACTAAGGATTAGCACAACATGTCTTTTCAATACAATATAATTAGTTTGGACGATTGATTGTGCACAAGAAAAGCGCATGATCTTCACACGAGGTTAGAGTGGATGAAAACTGGAAACTAGTACATATGAATTCTAAGGGGGAAAAAAGCCTATGGATATGCAAGCGAGCAAACATAAAACAAAAGATAAACAAGATGCTTCTAAACTGAAAGATGCTATGTACAACCGTGTCGAAAATGAATTTCCTGAACTAGACAAACTTGCTTCAAAAAGAATTAACTAAAAAAACAGCAAATATAAGAATTAATCCCCGTCGCCAACGCCAAGCCATTCCCGGAATCCAGCGAGGATTGCACCCTTCCGCAATGGATAACGATGTCAAACTGAACACCAAAACTACAAATCAGAGAAGCTGATGCCGGAGCTGCTGGTTTTCCCTTCTCAGTTGCTGCACTTCCTTGGTCAGGCCTTCCAGCTTCTCCAGGACCAAGTTCATAACACCAGATGTTTCCATCTGCTTGTTGCAGAAAAGTTCATTATGTTAAATACATGTACTAAACGTAATTAACACAACTGGAAACCACACACCTAAACAATCTACTCCATCCGATTCATATTAATTGTCGCTGCTTCAGTACTCCCTCCGTCTCAGTTTACAAGTCCGGCACATGTATCTAGGTCGTCAATTTGATCAATTTAATGAGAGGCATATATAACAAAAAATATATCATTAAAAACTTTAGATGTTCTATTTTCTAATGATATAATTTTTATGTTAAATAATATATTTTATATAAGTCAAATTAACGATCTAGGTACACGTGCATGCCTTCTAAACTGTAACGGAGGGAGTACAACTTTGTAGTAAAGTTGTACAAAAGCAGCGACAATTAATATGAATCTGAGGGAGTAATAAATTTTCCATCTCATGGGCTCGGTAGTAACAATTGTGTCAGAAGGAACATAAGGACCAAATAATAGCAAGATGCATTAAATGGAAGGCAACTGGTAGAACGATAAACACAAGCGAGCTTATTACTCACATAGTGGACTCTTGCCACCAGCAGGCCAAGTTTCCAAATACACGAAAACGTTCGGTTTGCCTAGGTCAAGAGAAGGATGCATGCATTTCATACCAGTAACTCTAGAGTATACTATGTCGAAAATCCTGTTTTGGCTAACTATACATAGGTCATTTTGAGATAATACCAAGAGCTGCATGTGTTTGCCAAGTTGTCATGTTGAACGCTGATGTTTTTGAATTGCCTTTACCAACAGGTGATAATGGTGATACATGGGCTGATACAGCTAGAACCATTAGCAAGGACAGCAGTGTAAGCCACACAATAAAAAACAACGATAATTTCTGGCAAGTAAACAATAACAAAAGAAATATAGGTGCTTGCAATTGACAACAAGAAAGAACAAGGCCACAAAGCAATGACACAAAACAGAACCTACAGTTTTCTTACCTCCTGCATGTGAAACTGTCTTAGAAGTTCAATGTGGAGATTTCTCACATCCTCATGTATAGACTTGTGAACAGATCCTAGAGATTCCTCGAGCATGCGCTGAACATACTGAAGGGAGAACGAAGAAGCTCCCTGTTGATCAGCTGACGAACCTGAGGTTGGCAATTGAGGTGGCACTACCCCCTAATAAAATTGCACATAGACACTCCATTAGTAAATAGTGGTGTTTACATTTTGAAGTAAAAAAGTTAACAAATTACTCCCTCTGTCCCATAATATAAGAGCGTTTTTGACATTGACACTACACTAATGTCAAAAACGCTCTTATATTATGGGACGGAGGGAGTAATTCTTACATTGCTTGCTAGAAGGCTTCCGGACGAAGAGGTCATTGGTGCCTCCTGTCTTGATAATAGACTAGTAAGCAGTTCATCTTTTGTTTCTGCTCCAGTCTTCTTTGATTTTGGCGAACCAAATGCTGAAGCTAATCCTTCACTAAAAACAGAGGATGTGCTCAATCTATCAGTCAAAGTTGAGGGTTTCCATGCGGATTTGGAAGGTGCTGCTCCTGGCAAATCAGAATTCGCCAATGGCACGGTCTTGGACATAAAGGATGAGGAAACTGAAGCCTGTAGGCTAGCAGATGATGTCTCTAGGGAAGACTGTGCATTGCTCAAGATGCCCTTGTTTTGTAAGTTCATTAAAATGTTACTTGTCAGAGAACCTTTCAATGAGAGACTGGCGGATGAAGCTGAATCCTGTAAACCTGCAAACGCCAAACTGCCAGTCTGAAAGGCTGATTGCCCAAAGCGTGAGACTTGTTGACGATGTGTTAGCCTGTCGGGCAATGCATTCCCAGTTGATGATTCTGGTGGAGAGATAGATGGTTCACTCTTCCATGATGGCACGGCTGTAGCACTTGCAGATGAGGCACCATCCTGCAGAACAATGTTAAGAAGGCTCAATTGGCATCCTGCGATGACAGAGATAGTGAAAACAATAATAGGTTTTCGAGAAGAAAGAAACCTGTCTTGAAACAGAATTAGACCTCCAGTCCGTGATTGGATGTGGCTCACTGTTCCCTTCCATATACTGGAACTTCCTAGTTGCTAATAACTTCTTATCTCCAGATTTATCATCCTTTTTTGTTTCATCACTCCCGTGCTCATCCCACCAGCTGTTGCTGGATGGTGTGAAAGGCTGGACATCAACAAGTGGAGAAAATACATCCATATCATCCTTTATACTGAAGTTGCCACGAGGAGCCTGTAGCTTTGATAATGGTCCACCAGACAATGGACGGGCCCTATATGGAGTTTCCTCCGCAGTAGTAGATTTTGAAGTGGAAAGAAATCCACTTGTGTTCCCTGACAAAGAAGAGCGAAGACTCGTAATGCCTGCTCCAGATGGAAATGTTGAAGGTGTTGCTGAAGGCAAAGGATCTGGCATAAGAATAGAATCTTCACTAGTTCCCCCCAGAAGGGCAACTTCTGAAGAACTGTTCTCGCTAACAATGACAGGCTTTGACCGTTGCCAGCATAAACTTGTCACAGCCTGGCAAGCAATGTAAATTCGGAAATGTTAAACAACTCAAGAGAGCAGATATAATGGAACTTGTTAAACAGTTGTACATCAACGTCCATGACAGTCTTTTAATCTTGTTTAACTAGGAACTTATCAAATTTCACAAACAGAGACTCTGCAAAGTGCACAAATTTCTGTGCAAGCATAACAACATTACAAAATATATGAAAGTCACTAATACTATTCCCAACACTGAGCGCAAAAGAAAAAAAATAGCAAATTGATTTGCGCAACATGTTTTACAGATTTACATACAATATGAGAATTAGAAATAACATTTAAGCATGGACTAAGAAGTAGAAATACTAACTTGTTAATATTAAGTTTATTAAATTTGACCAGCAACATTGTTCATCAATACAGTTCCATCTCCATGCAGGTTTCTATTTTCAAAAGGAATGAACAATTTGTTCTCGTATTATGGTGCAGTATATGATATAACCAGAGGTAGCACTTCTGTTGATCATCTACGCTTAACTGAGAAAATATTGAACAGTGGTAGTTGGCATACTTTTATACAAGTGGAAATGTTGCACTAATATGTGCATATATACGTATTACTATACAAACCACCAGAGAACAGCATTATTTCTATGTCAACAATAAATCGCAGGGCACCAGTGAGGGAAAAGAGAAATGTAAAGTTCACCACCTCTGAGCTATTGTACGCACGAAGAATTGTCAATGGCTGAGGTTTGCCCCGAACATCATAGAATACCACACGCCCACTATTTGTGCCAGCTGCCAATATTGTGCCATCATCATTATATGCCAATGATGAGAAAGGGGCATCATGAGGAATGGTGTGTGTCGCTCTTCTTGATGCAGAATCGAGTGTGTATAGCTTCTTATCAAGGCCAACTGTAGCAATTATCTAAAAGAACCAAATACGATAGAGATTATTTATGGCCAGTAAAAAATCAAACATTGAACACCAAGCATAATACTAAAATAAACCTTGTCACTGGAGGGTGAGATACAAACACCACTTGTGGGTGCAGAGTGTTGCTTCAGCCATGAGATCTGCACAAGGCATTAGTCAATTCGAGAGTAGCATTGAAGAAAGCACAGCTACACCATGATAAATCTGGGTTAACACAACAAGTCATAGACAGCAAGGACAGTTCACATAACTGATCTCAACCTTTTACACTAATCAGTGATCCAGCAATTGTATGAATCGTAGAGCATCTCTAGCAGATGCCCTAAACTTAATCCCTCAAACCTTCTCCCTATAGTCAAAAAAATTAAGGGATTGAACTTCTCAGCTAGCAGATGTCCTAAACTTTATCCCCTAAGAAAGCAGATATTTGGATCAAACATTTCATCAACCACCTTCAATACACACTCACACAGTCCAAGTATTTGCACAATGACACATGGGGTTCCAACTATCTAAAACTGTCGTAGGCCTAACATCGATCTGCATTGGATAGGAACAATAAAAACAGTAGCACATTAAATTGTTCAAAAGTGTCTAAATATTTCCCCAACAGTAGTACATAGCAGCAGCACAAAACCAATCAATTACTTCTTCTCCTCTCAATCTTCAGAACTCGTTGCCCCTCTGCTCTCCTCTCAATCAACGAACACAACAGCTAGCTAGCCAGCGGTACAAATTAATCAGTCGCTAGCTAGCTGAAGGACGCTGGCCTGAAGGAGGTGAGCAGGCAGGTGTTGATCCAAGCCTGCTCGTACACCACCGTTGCTAGCTAACCGCAGGCCGCTGAACCGCAGCCTGCCATCGCCCACCAGACCAACGTGCCACGCCACTGGCCAAGCTCCTAGATGCGCGCATCCTCCACGTCCGGGATGGGAAACCACCCGTCAGGCATCCAGACGGTAGTCAGCCGGAGCCAGGGAGATTTCCGGAGCATGACGAACAGCAGCGGTGATGCCTTTGGTGTGGCCGGACTCGAGGTCGAACTGGAGGACACGCGCTGCCAGACAGGCCACGAAGAGGATGGGCAAGAGGAGCGTGGAGGGGGGCAGCTATCTGGGGGCAGAGAATCAGGCTCACGCGGTCAACGGGAGCCGGGAAGATACCCAGAGCGTGACAGACAGCGGCAGACTGCAGCCTGGGAGGGGGGTGTGATGCAAGCACGACGTGTGTGGGAGCTCTACCGAGCTCCGGTGTCCATGGCGGAGGAGTGGGAGCAGAGGAGGTCACGAATTTGGCGCTGCCGGTAGGATCCCGGCGCCAATGAGGGTAGCCAGAGATGCGGGGGCAGTGGGGGTTCCATTTTAACGGTCACCGGGCGGTGGACGGCCCACAGCGTGGATTCCAGCGGCAAACGGGAGCGGAGCGCCTCCTTATTTTTACTGAGAACGGCCGCGGCTGGACTAAATTTGAGTGTGGCAGGTTGTTTTTTGGGGCGCGGGGGGGGGGGGGGGGGGGGGGGGGATCTCAAGTCACTTAAATAGAATAATCCACTTGACCAAGCAGTTTTACTATTGCCAATCGACAAATAGTGAATCTTGATCTCAGCTTTGCTAAATACTACAAAAATCCTTGGTGTGTCTGCATCAGTTTTATTCAATCTAACTTGTCGAACTTGAAACTTCAAATGAAGCTCCTGTCCGGAGTTTCTCCAAGAAATGAAGAGAATCTCAGATAAGGCGATACAGCAACATAACTTTCATATCAAAATCATCATCACAAAGGGACAGACTGCAAAGGAAGCTGAGGATGAAATGTACGTTCATTGTTCTTCAGAAAAAGATGATTGAAGTGCAAGAAAGAAAAATGATCTATAATACACGTTGTCAGCAAGCATACATTCAAAGTTTAGAGAGGTAATGAAAATCAACTTCCCTTTTTCACACATCAATTTGCTATCTCAATTCTGCATCCTACTTTGGCATTAAATACAACAAAATGCAACACCCATGTCATAGGGTGAACACTAGAATAACAGGTGGAACCTAACTAGTTACCAAGGCAATATTGTTTACCTTTGGAGTCCTTGCGGTTGTATCCCAAAGATGCACAGAACCATCATCTCCTGCTGTCGCCAATATATGCCTACTATTACGTGAATAATCGAGCACTCTCAAAACCTGGCCTTGCAGAAAAATAAATAGAAGAAAGCTCATGAAATCAGAATCAAAATTTCCAGATTTGCAGTAAAGCTAGAGCATACTGTGAGGCATTGCATTTACAAAAACAGAATATTACCTGTCCATTTGGATCACTAAGTTCAGCAGCACGTGCTCCAGAAGCAAGATTGTGAAGAATCAGGTCGCCCTTCATGCTTATTGATGCCAAATGTTCATCTTTGCAGTTATACATTACACCGGTAATGGTGTCAGTGTGACCACTTAGCCATTTGATACATCTCTTCCGTTGCAAATCCCATATCCTAACAATATGGCCACTCCCACCAGAACAAAGATATCGAGAACCTTTGTTGCTAAAACTGATGGAATATATGGATTCCTGCCAAGAAAATACAATTTGTCGTGTTCAGCCCCAGCTTATATATAGGAAATAAAATATTCAAGATGTCGTCGGCCGATTGTGTAGTACGGAAAGGCAGCTGGTACATATCATGGGGTATGAGAAAATAAGTGAAAGCCCCATTGCCGTATTTCAAGTTAGAGAGAGCAAGATAAGGCCGTTTTTGAGAGTAAAGAGGCAAACAAATAAAAAGAAACAATCATGCTTTTAAACTTACATCATGGGTAAATAATAGAACAAGCCAGTAACAGAAACGATGGTATAAAAAATATCACTGTAAGTCTGGTTGTTGCATTGCTGCCAGAGCAAACAATACAGGTACACCTTTTAGTAGTATTACCAAACTACTCATATAAAGCAGCGACAGGATATATATGCAACAACATCAATGGACAGGCAACTGAAACTGCAGGCCTGTCATAGAAATAAATGACAGACGAAACTGGAACTGCTACACGAATTAGCAACAAAATGTTACATGAAAATGACTACCACACATGTGTCTGGCAGTTAAAGATGTGAACACAAAATCATAAGAATGCACTGATACCTCAATGTCATCCCCACGATCAACAGTTGATGTCGGTAGCTGTCCTACATTTTGACCCTTTTTATGCCACAATGAGATCTTTTTATCATCCCCAGCACTTGCTACGATTAGATCTGCAGGTTTAATACGACAATGAGTTGGTGTTATTACTTAGATTCATTATGCAATTACATTATGGAACCATTATATCATGTTCGCCCTACTATGCATTATGTATACTTCATTGAGATTTTAATACAAAACCAAAAAAGGGCATGAAAAAGGCACACTGCATCTTGCCAACCTCCTACAACAACGACAACAACAACAACTAAGCCTACGGAACATGAAAATTGACCATGGGAAGGCTGGAATTTAAAACTTTAGTTCGACTGCTCGAGGTTGTACTACAAGTAATGCCACATGACTAAACAAATAATTTGCAAATAAAAAATGCAAGGAATAGCTTTCCCAAGGAACAGATAATATGCTATTTCAAGGACCTGTCTGGGGGAACTCCAAACTCTTCTAAAAAAGATGTGAAACTCCTCAAATGAGTCTTCTAGGGTTCAACGTACAAGAAAGGTGAAGAACCTCTCCACTACCTTTTTACAGAAGCTAGCTTCTGTAGGATGATATCCCTCTGAAACATGAGCTAGGCATTACAAGGAGCTATTATAAGGAAAAAAAATGAAACGGAGGCAAAAGCTTTGCCTCGTCTCATTAATAAAGAAGAAGAGAATTGCCCGGTTGATTAACGGAAAACCGAACGAAACCCGTTACAACACGTTCACACAGGGCGACCTGGCAACCCGCATAAGAACGCACACACGTCGCCGAGGAGAGAACACCGTTGAGGCTGCAACCTGGTGTCATCGCCATCACACCTACACAAGGGCGACTCCGACTCCACCATCGACGACCATCAATATAGCCCTCACCGCAAGCAAACACCGAGGCCCACGCCGGCCAAACAGTCAACCGCACGCGCCAACTACCAGGCAGCCCCGACGCTGTAGACGAGCATTGTAGGAGAAAAGCACTAAGCCTGAGCCGAGCCAGCGCCACAACCGACCACACGCCTCGCGTCATCGTCGCCACAAGGCCCCGCCTCAGCAGCTCCGACTCCAGGAAGACAAAGTGAGGCGCGGCAACCCCTCAAACACGCCGATGAGACCGGCTACCAAAACTCAACAGCAGACCAACTTCGCCCGAAGCTGCCATCGTAACCACACGAGAAGTCGCGCCAACCACATCGCCAGTCGGGCAACTGCCGACCCCGATGTCGTGTGTGTCCAGCTCTGGGAAAGCACGGAAGAGGCCAATGACCCTCAAGGCAACGACCCCAAGGGGATAGAGCGACGTGGAAGAACGACACCGTCACCCGACTCGCTTCGGAGTCTTAGGCTTTCGCCCGATGTCCATGGTCCGAAGGTAATGGGCAAGGAAGGACTCCACAACGACCACCCAAGGAGGAAAAACGACGTCCGCAGACGCCGCGCCGTCTAGGCTTTCGCCCGGAGCCACCTCGCTGAGCACCCCCACACAACCGGCGGAACAGCACCACCGGTCTGCAAGGCCGCTGTCCCACACACCTCCTACGCAACGACGACGCCACCCTCACGCAGGAGCCACCAACCTCACCGCCTGCAAACGCCGGCGAGCCGGAGCCGGCCAGATCTGGCGCCCACCACCGCACTACCACGGAGACCACCAAGCTTCACTTGAGCAGGAAGGTGGGCTGCCACCACACTCCCTCACGCCGGAAAATGCCGAGCCGAAGCCTTCGGATCCGCCGACGCCGTCGGAGACGCTGCAAGGAAGCCACGGTGGTCGCCAGCGCGGCCTATTGGGCAGAGCCTCCCCCAACACCACCACGCAACCAGCCAGGTCGGGCCAGCAGCCAGCCAGAGCCGCAGCACCAAGCCAGGGAGGGGGGCGTCACCCCGCCCCATCCCACCGAGCAGGAAAGACGACCGAAGCCGCCCATCCACCGCATCGCGAAGTGCAGCACCCAGATCGATGCACTTCGCACCTGATCCAACTGGAGCCGCACGAGCGAAGCAGCAAAGCAGCTAGCAGGTATACCATCCGCAACACACCTTGCACTCCAGTGCAGCGCACCCGCCATGCCCAGCCGGTCACCGCGCCCGGCCTTCGATCTACGCCCCACGCACACATCTGGATCCGAGCTGCCGCCGCACGTACGCGGCCGTCCACGCCCGGGCCACACCGGGAGCCCGGACCGAGGCCGCCGCCCCTCCCGCCGTCCGCAAGAGGCGCGACGCCGCTCTGGCCGCCGCCTAGAGATCCCCAGCTCGTGAGAGGCGTCGTCCGCCGCAGAGAAAAGGAGCCCCGCCGCCGCCTGCTCCACGAGAGCTTTGCCCCCGGGATGCGCCGACAACGGCGAGGGGGGGAGGATTAGATGGGGCAGCCGGAGGCCTTGGCGATTTGGTCACCACCCGTGTCGCCCCTGGGGAGGTAGCGACGCGAGGGCTGTGTATTCCTATTATAAGAATTGCATTGCTAACAAACCAGCAACCATGAACACAACCGAAACTCATGTGCATAGAAATGCAAAATGCAAGGTCTATGGAACAAGCCAAGCGAAATGAAACTGCAGACTAGCTCATCACTAGAACAGAAAATAATGGTTGCATAATCACTATATTCATGCATCAATAGGCAGCTGATAGTAATGGAGTGTGTAATTAAATAGTACTCAGAAAACAAAATCTGTTGTTGCATATATCATGAGGTGCAACAGTGCTGATACTACTTATTTGCCAGCTATTGTCTTTGAGCAAACAGAGCTCTTACAAACTACGTACAAAATTACTGTTGGCAAACAGAGTAGATCCATCCATTAATGTTGATATCTCCAAAGGACGTCTTGTTTATTCCGTCCACATACCGTTAGTAAGCATAGCTATATGAGCTACATTTTGATCCTACGTATCCAGGATGAGAAATTTAAGCAAATAACTTATATACCGTCCCAAAAGATTGAAAACTCGGTGACAACGCTAGAGACTGATGGCACGTAAGGCGACGTCGAAAGGATCGAAGCTCTAGCTCGCACACGGAGATCCTCGCGTAGACGCAAAGCAAACGAATTGGGGAGATCTGAGAACGGGGGTGAGAGAGGGCAGCGAGCGAGCTGGGGGAGGGAGTTGGTTACTGACTGGTGTGGTTCCACTTGACGGCGTTGACGGGGTGGCCGGGAGCGGGGGAGTAGGCGAGGACGCAGGGGTCGCCGGACTCCACCGTGACGTCGAAGAGCTTCACCGTGTCGCCGCCGCACGTGGCGAGCAGCGGCGCCGCCGGATCCACGAACCCCATCGGATCCGGGCCCCGAGCTGGACGGGGGACGGCGGCGGCTTGCGGATTTCGTTAGGGTTTGGGATTGTGGCCGGCTCCCGTGGGGGTTTGGCGTTGGTGGGTGCGCCTGCGGCGGAGGAGCAGGAGGAAATTTGAAATTGAAATTGTTTTTGTTGGATTGAACTGAACCGGTTGGTGACGTTGGGGCCGGCTTCTCGCTAGTGTGCATTCCAAGGTTCCCTGCCGGCTGCCACGCCGACCCGACCCGTAATACTAAAATCAAATCAAGTGTAATAGAGCTGAGTCAGCCGGCTATAAGAAAGAAATAAGAAATAAATTAATATATTTTTATTTAGTTAGAGAAAAAAAAGTAGCCAGCTCTAGCACATGTTCCTATACATTTTATGAGTATAAAATGTGGGTCGTATAATTAAAAAGTATTACACCTTTATAATGAACTATTGTATATGTTAGTTATAAGATGGGTTATAGATGATATGGATACTATTGTACTTGCTCTAAGAATAATAAGCCCGCAACGGTTCTCTTTTTCTGGTTGTTTTAGACTTTTTTTTAGCGCGGC